>NC_139041.1:25459849-25961316 GCF_964662115.1 Mustela nivalis
AGCAGTGATGAAAAGCCTCCCAAAAACAAGAGCCAAGAACTGACGGATTCCCTGGGGGCTTTACCAAACTTTCTTTCGTTCTTTTCTTCTCTTTTATTTTTTTTTTAATTTTGAATTATTATTTTTTATTTATTTTCAGCACAACAGTATTCATTATTTTTCCACCACACCCAGTGCTCCATGTAATCCATGCCCTCTATAATACCCACCATCTGATACCCCAACTCCCATCTCCTCACACTTATAAGTGACTTCTTTCCATTTTCATACTTTGTGGTCATAAGTATACAAGATATAATGTGAATTCTCTCCTATTAATTATGATTTGATTTGGACTCCAGCACATGATCTGTGATAGACAAAGTTTGGTCTGCCCTTAGGAAGAACTTATCTTATGGTCCTCAGAGACACAATCTTATGCATGGATCCCCAAAGTTCATGTGATCTAGACAGCACATAATGACTTCTGTTATTCCTTACCACCTTTCCATCTGGATGATCTTTCCTGTGCTGAAAGTGGATATCGTAGTCCCCAACAATACTGAATTGAGGTCCCCACCTCCTTTCTTTTCTGTAAATGCTTCCAACATTTAGATACACCCATGTTAGTGGTGTATATGTTGGCAATCCTTCCAAGTTTCTGATGTTTCCATGTTCCATCAAGACAAAACTCCTTCCGGTAATCTTTTGTCTCTGGAAGGCATAAAATCTCTCTATCTGGATAAGCACCATCTCTTTGGCTCTCTTCTCCTTGCCAATTGCATAAACTATGTCTTCCCAATTCCTTCACTTTCAAGCTATATGTATCTTTATAGTTGGAGGAAATCTCTATTCATGACATAAGGTCAAGCTTGTTAAGTTTTTATTGTTTTCTTGTGGACCGTTTTTGCCTTTTTTTTTTTTAATTTTTTCAGTCCAGTACCTGTTTGTACTGATGGGAGAATTTATCCAGAATACTTGAACTGAAAATTGATAGGTAGGAGGTTAACTTTCTATTTTGGTTGGTTTCTAACTTGTATTCTCTGTACCTTTCCTTTTTATGGTATTATTTGGGAGTGTTTCTTCCTTTAGTGTTATTCCTCACTTTGTCACCATCTTTTGTGTGTCTCCTTTGTGTGTGTGTGTGTGTGTGTGTGTGTGTGTGTTTGTATTAACATAGACTTATAATTAAATTTCAAGAGATAGGAAGTTGTACTTTTATGGATAGCTATTCAATTTGACATGACTTGAACCTCACATTCCATCACTTCCAACCACATTTCCTACAAAGAATGTCGCCTTTTGTCCTCTTTGATAAACATGTATTCTCACAAACCTGTCTTCTAACAAACACCAAATTTTGTGTACCTGGTTAGAACCATGTGGTTAGTCCCTTTTTCCCTTGCTTTTTCCCGTATCTCTTGACTACAACGAGAAAGTGAAACTGTATATTATTTGTCTTTCTGAATGATAAATATTACCTAGCCCAATGTTCTCCACAACACTGCCACATGAGGCAAGTGGCAAGAATTAATTCTTGCTTATTCCTCAGTAAGAACTTTTGGTGCCTTGCCTTGGGAGGACACTGAGAACTCCAGGCTTGTCT
Organism: Mustela nivalis; assembly: GCF_964662115.1. Classification (NCBI taxonomy): domain Eukaryota; kingdom Metazoa; phylum Chordata; class Mammalia; order Carnivora; family Mustelidae; genus Mustela; species Mustela nivalis. Next base: position 25,461,435 of record NC_139041.1, read on the forward strand.
TCAGCCATGAACACAACAGGAAGATGAACACATCAACTGGAACTCGGCAGAAATTGACCTGAAGCCTACAAATTAAACTCCACAGCAAAAGAGAAAAGAAGTCGCAGAGACTATGGGAGAAGATTGAAGACATGACTCAGGAGAGACGTGTGCAACTGGCGTGTCAGAGGCCAGTAAGCCAATGCAAAAGAAAAAGGCACAGGAGAAAGGAGCACACTGGGAATACACAAGAAGCCTGTTTCCCAAAGCCATTGGCTGTTAACAGCAGAGGGTCTGAATGGCCCGAGTTCTTGCCAACAAAATGTCATGAGGCCTGGAGATTTCAAATCAGCAGGTTGAGCAGATGTCAATTTGAGAGAATACTGTGTTTCTCCTTCAGAGGACACCAACAAGCAACCAGGTGCAGACAGCCTAGAAACCATGATCATAGTCCATCCCAGGAGACAGAGTGGGAAGATGGTGAGTTCTGGCAGTGCATCCATGAGAGGCAATGATCGTGGAGATGACTCGATGGGGGCATAACAAATTTGGGGCTCTCGCACCAGCAGCATCAAGACCGAGGTACTGGCCAAAGACAGGATGGTGAGGACATTACCTTCCTAACCTGCAAATACCAAAATCCCAACCATTGAACTCTTGGTGGACTGTCTTCCTCTGTCCAAGCTGCTTAGTTCAAGGAGAGCATAGTCACCCATCGGGGACTAGAAGAAACCCCTGCCCACATGCTCTCTCCTGAACACAACAATCTACAGGCCTTCAAACTGTTGAGTTGTTTGAACATCTCTTAAACAGGCACATGAGAACTCAGCATGTTAAACCTCAGCAAATTCAGCCCAGAACCAATACACCAAATGGCAAGCAAGGAGATCTTCTGCTGATGACTGGTCTCAAGGATAGGGGAAAGTCACAACACAAAAGCAGAGGGCATGCATAACACACACACACACACACACACACACACACACAACTGAGAATCTCTCAAGGGCCAGCCCTTGGGCACTCCATGACCTCTTCTTCATATAGAACTTCCTCCCAGGCTATAAAACAGAATGGGGTTTTAGAATACTGAGAAGAAGATAGAGACCTAGATCCAATGCAAAGATGGAAGAATCAATTGATGCTGAGAAAAAGAACAGCAAATGATCATTGCCCGGAAATCAGAGTGAAACTTTTACATAAAACACCCCCAATGGAGGGTAAAAGGCAGCATCCAGGATATTCCTTGAACATCAGAAAACACAGATAATCACAGAGTTCTGAATCACGAGATAAAGCTGATAAAAGTAAAATAATATTAAATTAAATGTTCCTGATGAAAAGATTGGAGCAGACTGGATGAAAAGTCCAGGAAGCTGGCAGAAGCCGAGGATCCAAGTGATCTGGAAGAAAAGACTAGAAAATAAGGTACAACTCCAAAGAGAGAGGGAAGAGTGATTGAACATGACAAAGAGCTTAGGGAATCCATCGAATCCAAGGAATGGAAATAGGTGGATATTGTAGGAGAACAAGGAATGAGAGAAAAAAAAAAAGTTCTGAACATGTCTTTGAGAAATCAGAGCTGAAATGGCTTTCATCTGGGAGCAGAAAAAGAGATCAAGATTCAGAGGCACAGAGGACTCCCATCACCATCCACAGAAGCAGGGCACCAAAAGACATAGTGTCATTTCCCTGCAAAAGCTAGAATTGAGGAATTTCCATTACCCAAATATGCGTTGGAACATACTTTGTCCATGGCCAAGTCACTGACTTCAAGAGGACAAGCTATACCAGCCCTCGAATTAGGTAGAACAGCTAAAGCAACACCAGCCCAAGCCAAAATCCATATCCCCTGAATTTCTGAACAATGACAGAGCAGCGGCTCTTATCTAGAACGAGAAGGTATTCAGAAGTCAAAGGTTGGGTCTTGGTGTTTGTCCATCAGTTCAGAGGGGGCCTTCAGCTCAACTCATGATCCCAGGGTCATGGCATTCTCTCTGGTCTCAGGTTACCTGCTCACGGGCAAGTCAGCTTCTCCCCTCTGGCTCCACCACCTGATTGTGATCACTCTGTCTCTTTGTCAAATATGTGCATGTGCATCATTTGACAAAAAACATAAACCAAAACCAGTGTACAAGGATTGACTGTGGCCACAGGATGTTTTATTTAATTTGAACTTAGGTCCCTTTAAAATGCAGTCAGGTACAGAGCACCCCCCACCATCCTAAAATGCCCGACCTTCGCTCAGATCTCCCTAGTTCATTCTCCTGTTCTTTGTCTTCCTGGATCTCATCACCAACCTGTAGCATCTGCTGTCTGTCACGCTGTAATGGCCTTTTGTTGACACATTGTTCATCGTCTCCTGGCTCCATTAGAACATGCCCATCTTCCACAAGAGGCACTGTTTGCTTATGCATTGAAACCATTTGGGGGATGGCCATGGGAGGATTAAGGCAAGCTTGTGCTGCCACATCTCCATGCAGAGAAGGTGAAACCGAATCGCTTAACAAACTGCCTTGGTGAGAGATCCAGGTGGCTCCTGCAGTTTGGGAGACTTGGGATCTTCTTAGCACACCCATGACTACTCCAGCCAAGTGTAGATATCAGGCGTGGGTTGATGAGGAGTGGTTGCTATGACATCAAAGCTTTGTGACATCACATTTGCTGGATTCACTGAAGCAGCCATCCCTCTCCCATGACCTTGGAGTCCTATGGCTTTAGGTTGGAAGCCTGTGAAGAACAGAAAAAGAGCCCTATGAGCCTGATCAAGAACACAGGTTGTCTTGTGTGTCAATGTCCTGCTTCCCCTTTCTAGACAAAGAGAAAAGAAAATGATGTTCTGTATACCATCCTTTAAGCCAACATTTCCCCAGAGACTGCAATGTGTTCCTATTTCCACTAAAATTTCTAGATATCTCAAGAATCAATGAGGCCTCTTGGATATAAACATCTCTTCAAGGGTTTGTTCATCCTGTGAGTGAGAGAGTCCATTCTCAATGTCTTTTCCCTATGGGTCAGTGATGATGAAGGGATGGAAAGTCCCTCTTCAAGGAAAAAGTTTAGGGCATGGATATATTGTGCTGTCTGTGTCTTCATCTCCTAGTGTTTTGAAACAGGAGTTTTAAGGAATTAGGTGTCTTTCTACCTGGTTTTCCCTTAAACACCTTTTAAAGTCTTCAAGGAAAGTGACTTTCTGCATCAGAGCTAACTCTTAAGGAAGAGGCCTGGACAGCACTCCTTGTCATTATTAGTTAACTCCCCTTTTTGTGGTAATGGTTATAGACATGTTGAACAAGTCTCTTTAGTCAGAGGAAGGGGATGGCATATATCCATGGCCTGCAATGTGCACATAGAATAACTGTGGATTGAGCCACAGTACCTAGCACAATCTAGTGGATAAAGAAGTTGTGGTCCATCTTGGTAACAGAATATTCCTCAAGCATCAGGGAGGATGAACCTCTGGTCCTTGCATTGACATGAATGTCCCATGACTGGGTAATGCAAAACGAAAAAGGCAAGGAGACCAAGGGAAATATCATATGTCGTCCCTCATATGTGCCCTAGGACGAATACCATAATCCTTAATAAAATAAGGGAAACTGAAGTGGAAGAAGTCAGAGAAGGAGGAAATCCAGGAGTGACTAAGGACTTGAAAACCAAGCTGAGGGATACAGAAAAGAGAGACATGCAGGGAAGGAAGAAACTGCTTAATGGGTGTTCAGGAGTGGTGGCATATATTAGGAGAAGCACTAGGTCGTATATGGAACTAAAGCATCTGTGGATACTTTGTCTAAAACAGATGATGGATGATAGACTGGCTTCCTCAATAGAACAAAACATTTCAAAGAAAAACAATTTCAAACCAGATGAAGACACAGAAAGAAAAGGAAAGAATTATATTTTTATTATTTTTAATTATGGGAATGGCATGGAATTTGTTTCCTAAAATGTCCTTATCTGCACACGGTCTTTATCCTTCTAAAGTAGAGTCTACCCACATCATTCCATTTCCAGAATCGATGAGAAAAAAATGGCATTGCTTGCAATACATGTCTAGGAGAATTGCCCAGGAAATGGATTTGGAGGTGGCCTTCTGTTTGTTGGCAGGTATTTGATTACTGTTCAAACTCTTTAGCCAATAGTAGAGAGCTCAGATTTTGTAGATTTCCTGACCTAATCTTAGGATCTGATATGGTCTTGGAATTTATCCTTTCCTCTCAGTTCTTGGATTAGCTAGCATAATTGTGTAGAAGGGTCTTTTAGGTTATATTTTTCCTTTCTATCAGTTGTCATGTGGTTTCATACTTTCAGCTGTGTGCTTGTCTCCCTGTTTTATCCAGGTAACGGCTCCTCCAGTTTGTTAATGTTTTCAAAACTGACGTGTGAGTTCCCCTGATTTTTTTTTCCTAATGGTTTGCTTGTATTTCCTTTAATTAGATAATCATAGGTATTATTTCAATTTTTGTGTTAACTTTGGAGTTCGTATTTTCTCTTTTTTCCTTCTGGCGTCCAGTTAGGTTGCTTTTTTTCGGTGTTTTTAATTTTTGGAAATGCACGCATTTAACCCCTTATTGTTTCCCCATAAAATATTTTGGCATCATCTCATAATTTTCTTGACTTTCCTTTGCTCATGGCACTTTATGATTTTCCTTTGGATATTCTTTTTTTGATTCCTTGCTAGTTCGCGAGTGTTTTGTGTTTTCCACCTATTAGTATCTGGCTGTGTTTCCCATTCGTAAGTGATTTCTTTCCGTTTTCATACCTTCATGGTCATAAATATACAAGAGATTATTTGAATTCTCTTCCATTAGTTACATAATGATTTTGACTTCAGCACACTATCTGTGATAGATAAAGTTAGGTCTACCTTTAGGAAGAACTCCTCTTATGATCCACAGAGACACAATCTAATGGTTGTATCCCCAAAACTCAGGTGGTCTAGAGAGATCCTGATGGCATCTGTTATTCCTTACCACTTTTCCATCTGGATGATCTGTCCTGTGCTGAAAATGGATATCATAGTCCCTAGAAATATTGGATTGAGGTCCCCATATCCCTTCCTTTCTGTTCATATGCTTCCATGTTGGTGGTGTATATGTTGGTAAATCCTCCAAGTTTTTGTTGTTTTGATGCACCATCATCTTTTGGGGGCCTCGTGCCTAGAGGGGGTTAACCCAATAGAGCAACAGTTCTTGGGAAACTCTTAATCCGAGGACCTTCACAGGTGGCAAGATAGAGTGACACCATGTTCCCTGGTGATTGTTATGGGAACATTGTGAGGTTAGGCTTGTTGCCATTGAAGCTGCTCTCTCAAGACTAAGATAATAAGGCTCCTGTGTTTTGTGCATATTGAGTTATGGCCTAAGTGTCCAAACCATGAAGGTCAAGGCTGTCTGATATCCCTGTATGGCCAGCTACTCTCAGGCCAAAATAGAAACTATCACCAGATGTACAGGAAGTGATTCCCTTACTGTGTGGTATAAATCAGAGCTCTGCAAAATAAACTTTGGCACCTGCTTGACACATTTGCCTGTGTCCTTCCTATTCCCCACATTCTCTTTCTTCATTCTTTTACCCTTCAAACCTGCTCCCTCTTGTCACGCTGGCCACGACAGGTGGCGCCCCAACAGGGACCAGTGGCATCTCAGTTGAGGACTTTATATCAGGGAGGAGAATCAAGGTGATCTGGAACGACTGGAGTAAAATATGGGGACACTTCAGTCAACCTTAGAGGGTCATTTTTTGCAGGCCCTGCAAGCTCTTCTAAAGGAGAGAGGGTCAGGAGTCTCTCATGAGACTCTTCAGTGATTTTTTGAGGTTGTTAGTGATTTATGCCCCTGGTTTCCTAAGGTAGGGAGTGCAAATCTTGAACTTTGGCACCATGTGGGTCAAGAAATTAAGAATCAAATTTTTGTTCACGGTGCTGCAACAGTTCCAGAGGGTACAATGTACTTCTGGTCCCAGATTAGGGACCTTTTGGACCCTAAATATTCTATTGATTTATTGTCTTTAAAATCTCATTCAGTGGGTAAAGATGGTGAGGATTTTCTAATGTGCAGTTCAAGCCCTTCTCACGGCAGAGATTGCGTGATGGCATCAGCGCTGTCTCTCTCCTCTTTGGAGGAATTATTCAATAAAAGTCATATGTCTGAGAGTCCTCCCAGTGTGGTTCGTTTACCGCCCCTGGTATTGATAACTTCAGGGGATGGTGGAGATTTCTTATTATAGAAGGCTTAATTCATTGAAAGAGCTAATGAAATGGCCTTGTATAATAGAAGAAAACAGATTCCTATTACTTATGATATATTAGTAGGAGCTGGACCTTATTATGATGTTGGCATTCAAATAGATTATCCAGAGATTGCATTCAATCAAATTAATGAATGTGCTCTTAAGGCTTGGAAGAGATTACCTACTATAGGGCCCAAACTGAGGAATTATCTAAAATTCAACAGGGACCTGATGAGCCGTGTCAGGACTTTGTAGCCCCTCTCTTAAAGGCTGTAGGTAAGATTGTATTGGATGGTGAAGCTGGGACTATTATAGTCAAACAATTGGCTTATGAGAATGCTAACACTGCATGTCAGGCTGCTATAAGCCCTTGGAGTAAAACAGGCACTTTAGAGAATTACATTTGATTGTGTGCTATCGGGCCTTCCTATATTCAAGGAGTTCCTATAGCTGTAATATTAAAAGTAATTTCCCCTCAAGAAATGCAGCAACACCTTATTAAATCTAAGGAAGGACAATTTAATAATCGAGTATGTTTTCAATGTGGAAATTTGGGACACTTTCATGCTCAATGCCCCCAATTATCTAAACAAAGGCAAAGTAAAGGTTTGCCTACTCCTCCCAATAATCAAAAGAGTAAGCCTCAATCTTTATGTCCCCATTGCCAGAGAGGTTATCATTGGGCAAATGACTGTCTATCCAAAACAGATAAATTTGGCCAACCCCTTCAGGGAAACTTCAAAAGGGGCCCACTGCTGCCCCGCCAAACAATAGCATCCCTCCTACCACAATTCCCCAAGCAAACAGTGCAGACTTGCCCAGAGTCAACAAATTATTCTGAGGTACCCCCTCCAGTGCTGGACTCGACTTAGCCCCAGATGTTGCTGTTTACCTTGAGGCTGGGGAACCCTCTAAAGCAATCACTACTGGAATATGGGGCCCCTTGCCAAAAGGAATTTGGGGACTTTCATTAATTAATTCTAGCTGGACTATGAAGGGGTTAAATTTTCATCCTGGATTTATAGATGAGGATTACACAGGAGAAATTAAAATAATGATTTTCCTCTCTTCTGGGATCATGGCCTTGCAACCTAAGATATCTATAGCACAATTAATCTTGTTATCTAGAGTACAATCCCAGAACCAAATTGTGAAACCTCAACGAGGGGAACAAGGATTTGGCTCAACAGATGCCTATTGGATGAGAATTATTACCTCTGATAAACCATTTTTGACCCTATATATCCATGGTCATCCATTTCAGGGCTTGATTGATACCAGAGCTGATATGTCAGTCATAGCACTCAAGGATTGGCCCTCTCAATGGCCCTTCAAAAGCACTACCACTCACATAAAGGGAGTAGGTAATGCATCAGCTCCAAAAATTAGCTCTAACCACTCACCTTGGCAAACTTCTGAAGGCCATCATGGAAATTTTCAACCTTTTATATTAGATATAGATTTGAACCTTTGGGTCAGAGATATACTATTTGTATGGGACTAGTGTTAGAGACACCTCCCATTCCTAAAGAATCACAATCTCCTAAAGTTATTCAAATGATGCACAGAACGGGGTATGAAAAAGGCAAAGGCCTTGGAAAGACTTTACAAGGCCCTATTGAACCTCTATCATAAGGGGTTTTCATAAGGGCCATTGACTAGACCACATGCTATGCTTCTACTCCTGTGTGGGTTGATCAATGGCCCTTATCTAAAGAGAAGTTAGAGGCAGCAAAATTGTTAATGGATAAACAATATGCTCTTGGTTATCTACAGAAACCTACTCGTCCTTGGAATAGCCCAATATTTGTTATTAAAAAGAAATCTGGCAAATGGAGATTATTACAAGGTCTCAGGGCAAGTAGTGCTGTGCTACAAACAATTGGAGCCCTGCAACCTGGACTACCATCTCCAACTAGTATTCCACTTGATCATCAAATGTTAGTTATAGATCTGAAAGACTCCTTTTTTATCATTTCGCTAGCCCCAGTGTATGTTGATAGATTTGCTTTTTCAGGGCCAAGTACAAATTTTTTAGAACCTCATGATAGATATCAAAGGACTGTTTTGCCTCAAGTGATGGCTAACAGTCCTACTTTGGGTCAACAGTATGTTTCTCGGGCACTGACTCCTTTTTATAGTAGAAATATCAGAATCAAATATACTGTATACATTACATGGATAATATTTTGCTTTCAGCAAAAACTGAGTGATCATTGCAACAGGCTTTTAAAAATTTGTTACAGTTTTTGGACCTGTATGGTCTAGTTGTGGCACCATAAAAAATTCAAATACAGCAACCTTTTGAATATCTAGGATATGTCATTCATAATAAGAAAATAAGACCACAAAACATCCAAATTAGAACACAGCATTTTACAACTCTTAATGATTTCCAAAAATTATTAGGTGATATTAATTGGCTTCGCCCATCTTTAGCCCTTACTGCTAAACAATTACAAACACTATGTCAGATATTAAAAGATGATTCTCATCCAAGTTCACCATGGCAACTAACTGAGGCAGCTAAAACTGCTCTATCTCTGGTAGAACAGGCTATCTCACAAGCACAATTAACTCAAATTTACACAACCAATCAATATATTTGAATATATTATGTCCACAAATTTTACCTATTGCTATTTTGTGGCAATCTTCAGGAATTTTGGAATGGATTCATCTTGCCATTCATTATTTAAAAGTTATGGTCCATATACACTATGGAGTATTATGCCTCCATCAGAAAAGATGAATACCCAACTTTTGTAGCAGCATGTATGGGACTGGAAGAGATATTCTGAGTGAAATAAGTCAAGCAGAGAGAGTCAATTATCATATGGTTTCACTTACTTGTGGAGCATAACACAAAGCATGGAGACATGGGGCGTTAGAGAGTTGAAAGGAGTTGGGGAAAATTGGAAGGGGAGGTGAACCATGAGAGACTCTAGACTCTGAAAAACAATCTGAGAGTCTTGAAGTGACGGGGGGGTGGGAAGTTGGGCTACCATGTGGTGGGTTTATAGAGGGCACGGATTGCATGGAGCACTGGGTGTGGTGAAAAAATGAATACTGTTATGCTGAAAATAAAGAAATAAATTTTAAAAAGTTATCAATCCAACTTTACAAATGGTAGTACAATTGATAACCAAGGTACACACATGGTTGTTTCAGTTATTGGGACAAGAACCTGACTTTATCATTGTGCCAATAATTACAAAAGAACAATTATCCAGTCTATAAATGAAAGATAGTAAATGGCAAGTTGCTATGGCCACATACCCAGGACAGATTATATTCCACTTACCTAATAATAAACTTTTACACTTTCTTAATCTGACTGCTGTCATTTTTCCTAGCCTTGTCCAGACAACCCCTATTATTCATGCGCCGACTATTTTTATAGATGCAAATAAAACTGGAGACATTGGAATCATTTTCATTTCCACCTTACGTTGTACTAGTACTAAACTACATTATAAAACCTCTTCAGTGCAGCACACTGAATTAAAAGCCTTCCAATATGCTCTTCAATATATACACAGATAGTCAATATGTGGCTAAAACAATTTCTTGATGAATCTCTGCGTTTATTCTTAGCAATGATAAAAAATTAGTTCACTTATTTTCACAGATTCAACATTTACTGACAACCAGAACTGAATCTCTTTTCATTTTCCATATTCATGCTCACACAGCCCTTCCAGGTCCACTTTCCAAAAGTAATGCTCTAGCAGATGCTTCAACTCATGCTGCTATTTTTACTCCCTTAAGAAAAGCCAAGAGAAGTCACAAAATGTTTCACCAAAATGCACAAGCATTACAAGGAAAATTTAAGATTGTCATAGAACAATGTGGACAAATTGTTAAATCATGTCAAACCTGTCCAACTTTTTGTACACTAACTCTTAATTCTCTTTGGCAGATGGATATTACTTTATATAAAACCTTTGGTCAGTTATCATATTTGTATGTTTCTATGGAAACCTTTTCCGAATATACTTTTGCTACTGCACATTCAGGAGAAGCTTTTACAGATGTACAGAATCATTTTTTTTTTCAGGCATTTGCACACCTGGATCATTATGACTGACAATGGCTCTGCATACACTTCTATGGCCTTTTAACAATCCTGTTCTACTTTCCACATTGCTCATTCTACAGCTATTCCGTGGAATTCTACAGGTCAAGCCATTGTGAACCAAAGTCATGCTAGTCTCAAACCTTGATGTCCATCAACAGATGAATGGATCAAGAAGATGTCGTATATATACACAATGGAGTACTATGCAGCCATCAAAAGAAATGAAATCTTGCCATTTGTGACAACATGGATGGAACTAGAGCATATCATGCTTAGCGAAATAAGTCAAGCAGAGAAAGACAACTATCATATGATCTCCCTGATATGAGGAAGTGGTGATGCAACATGAAGGCTTAAGTGGGTAGGAGAAGAATAAATGAAACAAGATGGGATTGGGAGGGAGACAAACCATAAGTGACTCTTAATCTCACAAAACAAACTGAGGGTTGGTGGGGGGAGGGGATTTGGGAGAAGGGAGTGGGATTATGGACATTGGGGAGGGTATGTACTTTGGTGAGTGCTGTGAAGTGTGTAAACCTGGTGATTTACAGACCTGTACCCCTGGGGATAAAAATATATGTTTATAAAAAATAAAAAAAATTAATTTAAAAAAAAAAGGAAAACTGTAAACATAAAAAAATGCTCTGAAAAAATTAAAAGAGGTGGAAATCTTACAGGGTAAACTTAAATATAAACCTCATGTTCATTTATCTCTAGCTTTATATGTTTTAAATTTTTTTGAATGTAGATACTATGGTGAAGACTGCAGCTGAGCACTTCTGGACACGTGATTTATCACCACTTCCATATGCCAAGTGGAAGGATCCCCTCACTCACATGTGGCGTGGGCCTGATCCTGTCCTTAGGAGGGGTCAGGGTTTTATTTGTATTTTTTCCACAGGATAAGGAAGCACCACGCTGGCTCCCGGCAAGAGGGGTACGATTTCTCCCTGATAAAGTGGAAGATGGCCAAACTTCGGCTGAGTGAGCCCAGGAGATGATGTTCTCGACGTCAAGCAACATCTACTTGGGGCACCATGAAAGCCCTTTCTTCTTGGGCTGTGGCGTTAGTAAAATCCACAGATAAGCCTGTTATCCCAACCAATTTGTTCTTAGCATTTATTGCTTTGTTAACTGCTGCCTCAGAGACTCGCCCTTATTGGGCCTACATACCCGATTCACAGGCTTTTCAGGCGGTTACTTGGAGTGATCCGTCTCCAAGGATCCAGACAAATTTTACCTGGGTTTTTAGAGGCATAAGTGATAGTGTCTCACTTGATATTGCTGCTCAATAGTTTAATTCACGGGCCTCACCTCAGGCTCTCCCATTTGTTTTCAGTTTCCCCGAGATAATCAACAACCAGTATATGGGTGCCTGACTGTTTCTAAGTCCTCACACACTTTAAAATACTTAGATGGTTTCAGCATGAATTATGATGAGGAGGCAGAGACTTCCATAGCTAAACCAGGAGCTAAGGAAGAACACTGGACCCTGCTGGAAGTACAATCAGGAAATTTTCCCATTCATCTGGTGGTCAGGACGACTCCTTTAGATCATCCTTATTGTGCTACTTCTAGTATCTGGCGCACCAATTCATCTCCGTGGGTAGAATGTTTGTAGAGACATCCATAGGTTCTTACTCCCCATGTCATTATCACTGATGTCTCTATTACTGATTGGTCTAAGAGCAAAAGTCTTAACTCCCAAATGTCTTAGATTGCTGTTATTGATTCTCTTAATGTTCATCTTAATGCTATCCCTGATAGCATGTTTTCTACACCACAGGGTATTAAAGGTTTGGAAGCTTGTGGCTGCTATGGGACCTGTTACCACAGATGCACCTCTGTCTGCTTATTACCCAGGAACTGGAAAGCTGACAAAGAGCTTGTGTCCCTCGACCATCCTATTGGTTGTTGGGGCAGGAATAATATCAAGATATACAGTTAATGGAACTATTATGTATAAGTTTCGCTGTCCTCACTGTATATTGACTAATTGTTTGCTTGCTTTCAGTTTACATAGGTCTGATCAGCCTACAGTGTTATTTTTAGTTATGCAGCCGCCTTGTGCTTTATTGCCTGTAGAAGTTACAGGACCTTGGTATGCTAACTATGGATACCAGTTCACTTTGGAATTAAAAAAACAGTTAGGCAAACACGTCGATTTGTTGGGTTACTTATAACAGGTATTACTTATAACAGCCACAGCCACTGTCTCTTCTTTGGCTTTATCTCAGAGCCTTCACACTGCAAAACATGTTAATACTTTGTCTCAAAATATATCTCATGCTTTATCCAATCAGGAGACCATTGATATAAAGATATTGAGTAGACTAGATGGCCTTAAAAAAGCAGTAGAATATTTTGGAAATCAATTATCTTTGCTCTGGACTCAAATGTCATTGATATGTCAAGGAGTTATCAACATATGTGCTATGCCCTTAACCGCGGGTAACCACTCCTGGGAAAATGTTCAGAGACATTTGTGTGGCATCTGACACCATACCAATTTGAGCCTGGACCTGGCTGAGCTACAATCGCAGATTAATGCTATCAGACAATTACACTTGGACATCATAGATCCTTCTAATATTGCTAAAGTATTCCTGAAAGCCCTCAGGGGGGTTAATCCTGGGAACATTTTATAATATGAGGCAAGTGGCAAAAATTCATTTTTTCTTATGCCTTGGTAAGAATCTGTGGTACCTTTGGAGGACAGTGGAAAAGTAGTAGTATCTTAGAACTCCAGGCTTGCCTTCATCCATGAATACAACTGGAGGATGACCACAATAACTGCACCTTGGTGGAAATTGACCTGAAGCATACAAAGTAAACTCCACAGAAAAAGAGAGTAGAAGTCACAGAGATGGGAGAAGATTGGAGACATGGCACAGGGGAGATGTGGGCGGTTGGTGCGTCAGAGGCAATTGAGCCAATGCAAAAGACAAAGGCACAGGAGAGAAGAGCACATTGGAAATCCACATAGAGCCTGTTTCCCAATGGCATTGGCTGTGACCAGCATAGGGTCTGAAGGGCAAGAGTTCTTGCCAACAAAGGGTCTTGAGGCCTGGAGATTTCAGATCACCAGGTTTGGCAGACATCGACTTGAGAGAAAACTGTGTTTCTCCTTGAGAAGACACCAACAAGCAACCAGGTGAAGACAACCTGGAAACTACGATCAGAGACAATACCATGAGAGACAGTGGGATGATCATGGGTTCTGGCAGTGCATCCGTAAGAGGCAGTGTTCATGGAGATGACTCGATGCGGACCCCCCAAAATTTGAGGCTCTTGCACCAGCAGCATCAAAACCGAGCTACTGACCAAAGACAGGACAGTGAGCACATTAGCTGCCTAATCTGGAAACACGATATCCCTGCAGTGGAACACTTGGGGGACTACCTTTCTCAGTCCAAGTTGCTCTGTCCCAGGAGAACAGACTCTCCCTATGGAACTAGAAAAAAAGCCCTCCTACATGTTCTTTCCTGATCACAGCATTCTGCAGGCCTTTGTTCTGTTGCGTGGGTTGAACATCTCCTTTCACAGGCACACCAGAGCCCACCAAGCTAAACCTCAGTGTATTTAGCCCAGACCCCAAACACATAAATGGCAGACAAGGAGAGCCTTGTCAGATGACTGGCCTCAAAGACAGGAGACAACCACAACAGAGGGCATGTGTCACACATGTGCACACACACACACACACACACACACACACACACACACACACACACCAGAGACTCCCTCACAGGCCAGCCCTTGGGCATTCCATGATCTCTTTTTCCTAAATAAATTACCCTCTTTCTAGAAAACAGGATGGGCTTTTCGAATATAGAGAAGAAGAAGAGTCCTATATCCAAGGCAAAGATAAAGAATAAATTGAGCCGAGGAAAAAGGACCAGAGATGATCACGGCCAGTAATCGGAGTGAAACCTCTACATATAACACGCCTGATGGAGGATTAAAAGCAGCGGCCAGGATACTCTGTGTACATCAGAAAACACAGAAGGTATCAGGGAGAGTCAAGAACCACAGAGATAAAACTGATTTAAAAAATAAAATAAAATAAAATAAAATAAAATAAAATAAAGTAAAATTCCCGATGAAAAGATTGGTAGCAGATTTGAAGCATCATCCAAGAAGCTGGCAGAAGCAGAGGATCAAGTTAGTGACCCGGAGTAAAAAGACTTGAAAATAAGGAATCAAATCCAAAGAGAGCAGGAAGAATGATGGAACATTACAAAAAGCTTAAGGAAGTTAGCCATTCTGACTGGTGTGAGGTGATATCTCATTGTGGTTTTGATTTGTATTTCCCTGATGATATGGAGTGATATGGAGCACTTTTTCATGTATCTGTTGGCCATCTGGATGTCTTCCTTGAGAAATGTCTGTTCATGACCTCTGCCCATTTCTTGATTGGATTATTTGTTCTTTGGGTGTTGAGTTTGCTAAGTTCTTTATAGATTCTGGACACTAGTCCTTTATCTGATATGTCGTTTGCAAATATCTTCTCCCATTCTGTCAGTTGTCTTTTGATTTTGTTAACTGTTTCCTTTGCTGTGCAAAAGCTTTTGATCTTGATGAAATCCCAATAGTCCCTTGCTTCCCTTGCATTTGGCGTTGTTCCTAGGAAGATGTTGCTGTGGCTGAGGTCGAAGAGGTTGCTGCCTGTGTTCTCCTCAAGGATTTTAATGGATTCCTTTCTCATATTGAGGTCCTAAATCAACAAGACAGAAAATGACAGATGCTGGTGAGGATGCGGAGAAAGGGGAACCCTCCTACACTGTTGGTGGGAATGCAAGCTGGTGCAGCCACTCTGGAAAACAGCATGGAGGTTCCTCAAAATGTTGAAAATAGAACTGCCCTATGACACAGCAATTGCACTATTGGGTATTAACCCTAAAGATACAAACGTAGTGATCCAAAGAGGCACATGCACCCGAATGTTTATAGCAGCAATGTCCACAGTAGCCAAACTATGGAAAGAACCTAGATGTCCATCAATAGATGAGTGGATAAAGAAGATGTGGTATATATACACAATGGAATACTATGCAGCCATCAAAAGAAATGAAATCTTGCCATTTGCGACAACATGGATGGAACTAGAGCGTATCATGCTTAGCGAAATAAGTCAAGCAGTGATAATAACTTTTGATGGTTGATTCTACTGCCTTGGTGTTCGGTGTGATCTCTCCCTTTTCATTCATAATTTTATTAATTTGGGCTTTCTCTCTTTTCTTTTCAATTAGTGTGGCCAATGGTTATCGATCTTTTTGGTTCTTTCAAAAAAACATCTTCTAGTTTCATTGATACATTCTCCTGTATCTCTGATTTCTACCTCATGGATCTCAGATTTAATCTTGATTATTTCCATTCTTCTGTGTGGAGTTTGTTTGATTTGTTGTTGATTATCTATTTCTTCAAGGTGTTGAGACAGCAGCTGTATTCTGTATTTTTACAATATTTTTTGAGGAAGGCTTGGATGGCTGTGTATTTCCCCCTTAGGACTGCCTTTGCTATATCCCATAGGTTTTGTAATGAAGTGTATTTATTCTCATTGGTTTCCATAAATTGTTTCACTTCTACTTTGATCTCCTTGTTGATCCAAGCATTCTTAAGCATTCTTTAGCATTCAGGTGGCTGAGTACCTTGTGATTTTTCCTTGTGATTGAGATCTAGTTTCAAAGCTTTGTGATCTGAGAATATGCAGGGGAAATTATCACTATTTTGATATCAGTTTAGTCCTGATTTGTGACCCAGTATGTGGTTATTCTGGAGGAGGTTCTATGTGCATTTGAAAAGAATGAGTATTCTGTTGTTAGGGTGGGATGTTCTGTATATATCTATGAGGACCATCTAGTCCAATGTGTCATTCAATGTTCTTGTTTCCATTTTGATTTTCTGCTTGGATGATCTATTTCTGAGAGAGGTGTGTTAAGATCTCCTACTATTAATATATCCATATCAGTATGCCCCCTTATCTTGATTAACAGTTTTCTTATGTAATTGGCTGCTCCCATATTGAAGGCATACATATTTACAATTGTTAGAACATCTTGGTGAATAGTCTCTTTAAAAATGTTGCAGTATCTCTAACTACAGTCTTTAATTTAAAATCTAATTTATATAATATGAGAATTGCTACCACGGCCTTCTTTTGAGGCCCATTGACATGAATGATTCTTCTCCATTCCTTCACTTTCAGTCTGGGTCTATCTTTAGGTTTAAAATGTGTCTCTTGTAGACAACATATGGATGGGCTCTGCCGTTTTATCCAATCTGCAACCCTGTGCTATTTTATAGGTGCATTTAGACCATTCACATTGAGAGTGATTATTGATAGATATGTTTTTATTGACATCGTGTGATCTTTGAGGGCTTTCTTTCTGTAGATTGTCTCTATATTTCTCTTCAATGCTCTTCTTAGGATTTTTCCTCTTTTATAGAATCCCCCTTAATATTTCATGCAGTGCTGCCTTGGTGGTGGAACAGTCTTTTATGCCTTGCCAGTCATGGAAACTCTTTATCTCTCTGCCAATTTTGAATGTCATTCTTGCTGGATAAATTATGGTTGACTGCATGTTCTTCTCATTAAGTGCCCTGAATATATCTTACCAGCCCTTTCTGGCTTGAGAGGTCTCTGTGAACAGGTCTGATTTTATTCTGATAGGCTTGCTCTGTAAGTAAGAAGCCTCTATGTACTAGTGGCTTTCAAGAGATTATACCTACAATTATGATTCCTCAGTTTGACTATCAGGTGCCTTGATAGTTTTTTGTTTTGTTTTGTTTTGTTTTGTTTTTGAATCTATAATCTTGGTTGGAGACCGATCGATCTCTAGTACCTGAATACTGGTTCCATTCTCAAGACTGGGAAAATTTTAATGAAGAACTTTTTCCACTATATCTTCTAGACTTCTTTTTTTCTCCTCGCTTTCAGGGATTCCAATAACTCTGACGTTGGAAGGTTTCATAGCATCATTTATTTCGTGATTCTTTTTTCGTGGTTTCTAAGCTGTTTGTTCCAAGCATCCTCTTGATCCTTCCTCTCTATCTGTTTGTCCTCTGGATCACTAATTCTATCTTCTGTCTCAGTTACCCTAGCTTTGAGAGTATTTATATTAAATTGGAACTCAGTGGTAGCTTGTGAACATCATCCCTGGTAGGTTTTAGCACCTCCCTAACATTGTGAACATCCTGTCTGGTTGCTTTCAGCTCGGTCCTTATAAATTCCATTTTGTCATCCATGGATTTCTCCAACCTAGCTATTGCCTGTATAATTGTTCCCCTGAATTCTCTTTCCGATATATTGTCTATGTTAGTAGCTGTTCGCTTTGTTGCAGAAAGTCCATCCTCTGTATTTTTCTTCTGTTGGGCCTTCCTTTTCCTAGTCATTTTGGTGAGAGATGACTGAACAGATATAGCTGGATGTATCGATCGTGGTGCAGTCAAGGTGCACCCTGGAACATTTATGAGCTATTAGGATTCCCCACCCAAGTGAGAGAAAAAAGAAAAGAAAAAGAAAAAAATAAGAGAGAGAGAGGGAAAGAGAGGAAAGAAAGGGAAGATGAAAGAGAAGGTTCAGCCCAAATGGTCCTCATGGTAAGATTTATGAGGTATACAAACAAAAACAGACAAACAAAAAGACTGATAAAAGTATATAATAAGAGAAAAAAATATGCAAATAAAGGAAGAATCTCTTTGAAAAGAACCCAAAGTGTAAGATTTATATACTATGAAGACAAAAACAAAAACACAGAAACAATGGCAGAAGGAAAAGTTGGGAGAGTGGTTATAAATTCTCAGTATGGGTGAGGAAGGTTGTTCTGATTCTTCCTGGATGTATCTTGACATCTTTGTTAAAGGATTCATCTTTCCTAAGATAAAGGGAATTAAAAATTGGTTTAGCTATAGGGATAATATTGATTGGGGAAAGGGTATTACTTTGAAATTTAACTCTATATGAATATTAGAAAATAAAAATAAGAAAAGAATAAACAAGTCTAAACTAAAAAAAAATAAAAACAAGAAATTCAAAAAATAGAAATGCAAAAGGAAAACAGAGGTGTATGTAGTTCAGGTTAGAAGATTATTAATGAATTTGATATACTGGACAGCTCACTGTGATGGTAACTAGGTTAAAAAATTATCTATATTAAAAAAATGAGCCAGAATAGTGGGAATAAATTAAAAATAAAAGTTGTCCTATGAAATAGTGGTGGTTATTCTTTTGTAGACTTTTTTTTTTCTTTACTGGTTTGGTTTCTGTGGGAGGGGCCTGCCATAGGAGTTTTCAGTCAATGATGCTCCCTAAGTTAATTCCTCCAGTCCCCCTCAATGAAGTGGGCTCTGAGGAAATCGTTTTTTTCTGGATTTTGTTCTCTAGTGGTTTTATGTTTGTTCACTATTATTTTTCCTTTTGTATTGACCACATTTGATGTTTTCTGTAAGTTTAGAGGAAGGCAAATTGCACCCTGACCTCCCTCTCAGAGAGAAGCCTCAGTGTGGCTGCAGAGCCCATATAAATTTCCCCTTTGCCGCCAGCAAAGCAGGTTCCAAGTCGTGGTCCCTGGGTGTGCAGGATCTTTCGCTTGTACCCAAAACCATGGCAGTGACAGCTGTCTGGGCAGGTTCAGACCGCCAGAGATGTTCCAAGCAGCGATCGCACACTGAGATTTTCCTGATGGCCTGAGCTTGGAGTGCCTGTTCTTTCTGGGTCTAAGAGCACCATGAGTGCACTCTTAGATGGAAGTCTCCTCTTTCAGAGGAGGATGTGGGTCGTGCTTGTGTCTCAGGCTCTGCAAAGAGGGCACAGGCTGGGCCTTGGTGCACCTCTCATAGGGGAGAGATTGCGGCGTATGTCTTAGGCTCTGAAACAATGGCACAGGTCAAAGAGCGCTAGCTGGGCCTTAATACATCTCTCAGGGGAGGTTGAGGAGTTCGCATCTCAAGCTCTGTAGCAGGGCTCGTGCATTCTGCCATCTGGCATGGCTCCCATTCCTTCACAGGATCCAGACCCCACGCAGTCTTGGCATGCTGGCGGCTCAGGGAACAAGGCCTGGTTTCTCCACCCACACTGGCTCAGTGCCCTGGGACTGGGGACTTAAGCCCCTGTTCCTAGCTGCCCCGATTCCAACAACCCCCCCTCCCCACAATCCTTTGCTCTTTTGGAGTGCTTTCAACCAGTCTCCAAGTTAATGCTGGTCTCCAGACGCAGGGCACTCACGGATTGGGGTATTACTTTCCAACCAGTCACCTCTGGAGGCTCCCCACCATCTTCCAATATCAGTCAGCACTTCTCATACCACTTTACCTGCCCACTGGTGACTTCTGCCCCTGTAGAGATCTAGATGTGTATAATTCTAATCTTGGGTTGATTTCATGGGTGATCGAAGTTCTTTGGTAGGTAATCAATTGCTTTAGGGTACAGGTTGAAAAGGCGCCTCCTCCTACCTCCCTGCCATCTAGCCCCCTCCATCATCCGTTTTTGACAGAGTATTCAAGGATGCTTTGGCTCCATATAAGATATAGTGCTCATTCTAATACCTGCCACGAATCCTCAATACCAATTATCCTCTTCCCTCATTCCCTGCATTTCTATATTTTCTGTAACCCTCAGCTTTGTTCTCAGAGTCCTGAGTCACACCCAGTTTGACTCCTTCTCTGACTTCTTCCCTTTCAGTTTTCCTTGCCTTTACTAAGGGTCATGGCATTCCCCCTGGGGCACATACGAGAGAAGCCATATGGTATTTTTATTTGTCTCTTGCCTTTTTCACTTTGCATCACTCAGTCCGGTGACATTCATGACAATGCAAGTACCAGGGGTTCATCGTCCCTGATGGCTGTGGAATACTGTGTGACCAATAGGACCAGTGCTTTTTTTTATCTACTAGTCTTTGCAAGGACATTGAAGCTCAATCCACAGTTCTGCTTGATTGAAACACACAGGCCATCGATATAGGCTGTTCCTTTTCCTCTGATTAAAGAGATGTGGTTAACATGGCTATACCCATTACCACAGAAGGTAGAGTTAACTAGTTGACAAGGGTTCCTGTCCAGGGCTCCTCCTTAAGAGTTGGTTCTCATGCAGAATGTTACTCTCCTTGAAGCCTTTGCAAAGGTGTTTAAGGTAAAGCCAGATAGTCAGAGCCCTAACCCCTTATGACACATGTTTCAAACACTAGGACATGAGGACACAAAAAGCACAATACATCCATGCCCTAACATTTTTCCTTCCCATTCCTTAGTCATCTCTGACCCATAAGGAAAATACGTTGAGAGGGACTCTCTCACCCACAGGATGACAAACCCCACAGATAGCAGTTGATATTTAAGAAGCCTCACTGTTTCTTGATACCTCTAGAAATTCCAGTGGAAATATAAAAACCTTGCCGTCCCCAGAGAAAAGTTGGCCTAAAGGATGGTATACCAAATGTTCTTTTCTTTTCCCTTTGTCTAGAAAGGCGAAGTGGGATATTAACACACAAGACAACCTGAGTTCTTGACCAGGCTCAGAGGGCCCTTTTTCTGTCCACCCTGAAGCTTCCTACCTTAAGCCATAGGACTAAAAGTTCCTGAGAGTGGGACTGCTGCTTCAGTGAATCCAGCTTCTGTGATGTCACAAAGATTTGAGGTCAAAGCAACCACTCCTTATCAACCCACGCCTCATCACTACACACTACACTTGGCTGGGATAGTCATGGGTGGGCCAAGAGGATCCCAAGACCTCCAAAAGTGTTGGATATGCCTGGGTCTCTCACCATGGCTGTGTGTAAAGTGAGTAAGTGTCACCTTTTCCATGGCCAAATTGTAGTCTTTCGTTGTGACTGTCAGCACCATCCCTCTTTACTCCCGAGAAAGGCAAGAATCCACCATTCCATCTTAGCCACGAAAGACGAAAAAACAATAAGGCCTCAAACAAAGCCTCAGGAGAGGAAATCCACGCCCTGCACGTGGCTAGGGTCCTCCAACCCAATCAGGTCTCTTCTGACCAGGAAAAGGGTCACCCAAGGAAAGCTTAACGGAACACCCACAACCATGCCAAAGACATGTCTAGAGTCTTCTACAGCGAGACACTAGTACCTCTTGCAGCTTTGGAAATCATGCCAAAACGGCCTCCCAAACTTCAAAACTGACCAAACAACATAGGCAGACTCTACACTCTACACATTAGGTCCAGGACAGACTCATGAAATTGGAGTCGACAGAAGCAAGCATGGAACATTTTGGAAGAGACCCATAGAACAAGTGAAACCATCTGAAAGAATACATGCCCTGTTAAGGATGACAACTTGTATCTCCAACATGACGAAAGGAAGAGGATTCGAATGTTGAATAACTGTGAGCATTCCCTCAGGGTTCTGCAGATACCCTCTGGGAAACTGAAAGGAGAAGTTACAGCACAAGCCTGCTTTAAACATCACATTACCATCCTCAAAATGATTTCATGTGATAACCAAACAGTGCCTCTTGCATAAGATGGGCATGTTCTTAGGGAGCCAGGAGAGGATAACAATATCTGAACCAGGGGCCATTACAGCGCAACAGACAGTGGATGCTACAGGTTGGTGAGGAGATACAGGAAGACAAAGAAGAGGATAATGAACAATTGACCTCCGATCAAAGGTCTGGCATAGCGGGATGGTGGGAGGTGCTCTGTACTTGGCTGTATACCACAGGGGCCTAGATCCAAGTTAAATAAAACACCCTCTAGCACCAGGGAATCCTGTACACTGGTTTTGTTTCTGTTTTTTGTCAAACGATGCACATGCACGTATTTGAAAGAGATACAGAGAGATCACAATCAGGGGATGGATTTGGGGCAGAAGAAGCAGACTTGCCACTGAGCAGGAAACCTGGGACCAGAGTCAGTGTCATGACCCTGGGATCCTGAATTGAGCTGAAGGCCACTTCTGAACTGATGGACATACCCCATGACCCAATCTTTGTCTTTTTAATACCTCCTAGTCCTTGACAAGAACCACTGCTCTGTCATTGTTCAGAAATGCAGGGTATATGGATTTTGGCTTGGGCTGGTGTTGCTTGCTCTATCTGACCTGCTTCAAGAGCTGCTATAGCTTGTCCTCTTGAAGTCAGTGATTTGGCTATAGACAAACTACTCTCCCACACATATTTGGGTAAAGAGAATTCTTCCTTTGATAGATTTTTTCAGGGGAAATGACACTATGTCTTGTGGTGCTGTGCTTCTGTGGATGGTGATGGAAGTCATCTGTGCCTCTGAATCTAAATACCTGTTTCTGCTCCCAGATGAGGGACTTTTTCAGCTCTGATTTTGCAAATAAATGCTTATCCCTATTTTTTCTTTACTTCTCGTTCTCCAAGTATACCCATTCCTTGGAGTCGTTGAGTTCCCTAAGCTCATTGTCATGTTCCAACATTATTCCTACTCTCTTTGGATTTGCTTCCTTATTTTCGAGTCTTTTTGCCCCGGGTCACTAATTTGATCATCTGCTCTGCCAGCTTCCTGGATTTTGTATCTAGTATGCTACCCACTTTTCATCAGAAACTATTTTATTTTATTTATAATCTTATCTTATTTTATTTTATTTTTATCAGTTTTATCTCTGTGGTTCGAGATTCTCTGATATCTTTTATGTTTTCATATATACAGGGAGTATCCTGGCCACTGCTTTCAATCCTCCATTGGGTGTGTAATATGTAGACTTTCACTACGATTGCCTATCCATGACCATTTCTTGTTCTTTTTCCTCAGAATCAATTGGTTATTCCATCTTTGCATTGTATCTAGGTCTCTGTATTCCTCTCTGTATTTAGAAAGCGCATTCTGTTTTCTACACTGAGGGTAATATCGTTAGGAGGAAGAGATCATGGAGAGTCCAAGTGCTGGCCCTTGTGGGAGTCTCGGGTGTGTGTGTGGCATGCATTCCCTCTGTTGTTGTGTTGTTGCTATCCCCATCCTTGAGGCAAGTCATCTGCACAGGCTCTCCTTGCCTGCTGTTGGTGTATTTGGGTTCTGGGCTGAATATGCTCTGGTTTAGCCTTGTGGCGTCTGGTGTGCCTGTGAAAGGAGATGTTTAACCAACTCAAAAGAACAAAAGCATGAAGAATGGTTGTGGTCAGGAGAGAGCATTTGGGCAGGGCTTTCTTCTAGTCCCCTATGGGAGAGTCTGTTCTCCTGGGACTAAGTTACTTCACAGAGAAATGCAGTCGACCCTGTGTTCAATGGTTGGGATTTTATGTTGGCACGTTAGGCAGTAATGTCCTCACCATCCCGTCTTTGGCCTGTAGCTCAGTCTTTATGCTGCTGGTGCGAGAGCACAAAATTTATTGTGCTCCCATCGAAACATCACAAACACAGCCTCTCACGAATGCACTGCCAGAAACCAACAAATTCCCACTGTGTCTCCTTCTATTGTTTCTGATCATGATATTCAAGCTGTCTGAACCTGGTTGCTTGCTGGTGTCCTCTGCCAGAGAAACACAGTGTTCTCTCGATTTGATGTATGCCAAGTCTACTGATCTTAAATCTCCAGGCCTCAAGTCTATTTGTTCGCAAGAACTCATGCCATTCAGACACTCTGCTGGTCACAGCCTATGGGTTGGTTCCTTGTTGGTTCCCAGTGTGCCTTGGTCTTTTGCATTGGCTCGCTGCCGTCTGCAGCACCAACAACCAACTTTTCCCCAAGGAATGTCTCCAATCTTCTCCTATAGTCTCTCTGACTTCTTTTCTCTTTCACTGTGGAGTTTACATCGTAGGCTTCAGGTAAATTTCTGCCAAGTTGCAGTCGATGTGGTAATCTTCCAGTTGTGTTCATGGCTGAGGACAAACCTGAAATTCGCAGATACTACTACCATCTCACTGTCTTCCAAAGGCACCACAGATTCTTAGTGAGGCATAAGCAAAAATGAATTCTTGCCACTTGCCTCCTATTAAAGTGTTGTGCAGAGAAATGGGCTACATCACATCTATCAGTCTCAGAAAGACAAATAGCATACGATTTCACTCTTTCATTTAACAAGAAACATGTGAAAAAGTAAGGGAAAAAGGGACAAATAATACGATTCTAACCAGGCACCAAAAATTTGGTGTTTGTTTGAAGGCAGATTTGTGAGAATACGAGATTATCAAAGAGGACAAGAGATGACATCCTTTGTAGTAAATTTGGCTGAAACTGAAGGAATGTGAGCTCTTAAGGCATGTCAAATTGAACTGCTCTCCATAAAAGCCTGACTTCCTATCTCTCGAAATTTAATTATTAGTGTTATGTGAAACCTAATCAGACAACACACACACACACACACACACACACACACACACACAGATAAAACACACAAAAGATAGGGATGATGTGAGGAATCACACAAAGGGTCAAAAGCACGAAGAAAATATCATAAAGGGGAAAGGCACAGAGAATTCAAGTCAGAAACATACCAAAATGAGAAAGTTAAGTTCTTAACTATCAATGATTAGTTCAGGTATTCAGGACTAAATTCTTCTGTCACTACAAACAGATTGTTGTACTGGATGAAAATTTTTAAGAAAAGGAAATAAAGGGCAAAAAAGGTCCACAAGAAAACCACAAAAACTTTACAAGCTCGACCTTCTGTTGGCCATAGGAGATTTCCTTCAACTCTAAAGATATACTTCGCTTGAAAGTGAACAAATCTGGAAGACATTGGTTATGCAATTAGCAAGGAGAAGAGAGCCAATGTGATTGTGCCTATGGCAGATAGAGAGATTTTCTGCCTTCGAGAGACAAAAGATTACCGGAAGGTGTTTAGTCTTGATGGAACATCAAAACATCAGAAACTTGGAAAAATTGCCAATATATACACCACCAATATGGGTGTATCTAAATATTGGAAGCGTATTAACAGAAAGGTAGGGAGACGGGGACCCCAATCTAATATTGTTGGGGACTACGATACCCACATTCAACACAGGACAGATCATCCGGATGGAAAGGTGGTAAGAAATAACAGACGTACTCATGGGCTCTCTAGAACACCTGAGCTTTGGGGAAACATGCATAAGATTATGTCGCTGAAAATCATAAGACAAGTTCTTCCCAAGGGCAGACTTATTTTTGTCTATCACAGATCGTGTGCTGGTGTCCAAATCAAGCCGTAATTAATGAAAGAGAATTCAAATCTTATCCTGTATACTTATGACCACAAAGGTATGAAAATGGAAAGAAATCATTTTCAAATCGAAACACAGACAGACACTAATAGCTGGAAAGCAAACACACTCGCAAAATAGTAATGAATCAAAGAAAGAAAATTAAAAGGAAAATCAGAAAGTGCCATGAACAAAAAAAGGAAAGTCAAGAAACTTATGGGGTGATGCCAAAACATACTACGAGGAGGAATATATGTTTAAATGCATGTATTTTCAAAAATTAAAAACACCAAAAAAAAGCAAACAATCTGGATGCCATAAAGAACTAGGAAAAGAAGAAACAAACTCCACACTTATCCAATTAAAAAAAAGAAATAATACATATTGTCATCAAAATAAAAGAAATACAAACAAACACATAGGAAATAATCAGGTGAACTCACACGTCAGGAGTGTTCAGGAGTTGTTGAAGCACTAGGTCGTATATGGAAATAATGCATCCATAAATACTCTGTCAAAAATTGATGATGGAAGAGACACTGGCTTCCACAGCATAACAAAAAACAAAAAATAAAAACATTAACAAACTGGAGGAGCCATTACCTGCATAAAACATGGAGACAAGCACCCAGTTTAAAATATGAGACCACATGACAACTGATAGATTGGAGGAAAAAAAAATAACCTAAAGAAACCTCTACACTATTATACCAGCAAATCCAAGAACTGAGATATAAGGATAAATTACAAGACACATACCAATTCCCAAAGATTAGGTCAGGAAACCGACAAAATTTGTGCTCTCTAGTAATGAATAAAGCGGTTGAAGCAGTAATCAAATTCATGCCAAAACACAAAATGCCAGAACCACATCAGTGTCCTGGTCACCTCTTCTACACATTTAATGAAGGCAATGTTGTTTCTTCTCATCAATTCCAGAAATGGAGGAGGTAGGGATACTATAATTTCGAAATTTAAGGACCCAATTCAGATAATGACATTATAGGACACAAACTCTAAGGCCATTTAATAAGTAAAGATAATAAAAAATATAGTTTTTTCCTTTTCTCTCTGTGTCTTGATCTTGTTTTGAAAAGGCCAGATTGTTTTTCTCTTATTTTTTTTGTTATTCTGTGGAAGCCAGTGTCTCTTCCATCATCAATTTTTGACAGAGTATTCATGGATGCATTATTTCCATATACGACCTAGTGCTACAACAACTCCTGAACACTCATGAACCAGTTCCCTCATTCACTGCATGTGTCTCTTTTCTGATACCCTCAGCTTGGTTCTAAGAATCCTGAGTCAGTCATGGTTTGTCTCCTTCTCTGACTTCTTCTCCTTCAGTTTTCCCTTTCTATACTAAGGGCCTCCTGGGGCACATACGAAGTAAGACATATGATATTTCCCTTTGCCTGCTTCCCTTTTTCACTTTGCATTACCCAGTCCTGTGGCCTTTATGTCAGTGCAAGTAGCAGGGGTTCATCCTCCCTGATGCCTGAGGAATACTCTGTTGCCAAGATGGACCACGCCTTTTTTATCCACTAGTCTTTGCAAGGGTACTGTGGCTCAATCCACAGTTCTAATAGAGTGGACATTGCAGACCATCGATACAGGCCATTCTTTTTTTTCTGATTTAAAGACTTGGTCAACACAGCTATACCCATTACCACAGCAGGTAAACTAAAATGACAAGGGGCGCAGTCTATGGCTCTTCCTTAAGAATTCGCTCTGAGGCACAAAGTTACTCTCCAGAAGACTTTGCAACGGGGTTTAAGGGAAAACCAGGAAGACAGAGCCCTAATCCCTTATGACTCGTGTTTCAGAACACTAGGTGTTGAGGACACAGACAGCACAGTACATTCATGTCCTAACATTTTTATTTGTAAAGGAACTTACCATCCATTAATCATCACTGTCCCATAGGGACAAGATGCTGAGAAAGGACTCTCCCAAAGGATGTCAAACCCCATAGAGAACTCTTGATACCCAAAAGTCCTCACTGTTTCTTGAGATCTCTGGAAGTTACAGTGGAAATAGGAAAACCTTGCCGTCTTTGGATAAATGCTGGCCTAGAGGTTGGTATATCAAAGGTCATTTTCATTTCTCTTTGTCTAGAAAGGAAAAGAGGGACATTAAAACACAAGACAACCTGAGTTCTTTATCAGGCTAGAGGGCTTTTTCTCTGTGCTTCCCAGGGCTTCCTACCTAAAGCCATAGGACTCAAAGGTCATGAGAGAGGGACTTCTGCTTATGTGAAGCCAGCTTCTGTGATGCAAATAGTTTTGAGGTCATAGCAACCGATTCTCATCAACCCACGACTGATAACTACACTTGGCTGGATCAGTCATGGGTGGACCAAGAGGTTCCCAAGCCCTCTCAAGCCATTGGAGTGGCCTGGGTCTCTCAACAAGAGATGGTGACATGAGTTAGTGTCACCTTCGCTGTGGCCAAATTCATAGCCTTTGGTCGTGACTGTTAGCACTAGCCCTCTAGACTCCAGAGAAAATCAAGAATCCACCATTCCATCCTACCCTCGAAAGACCAAAAAATAAACATGCCTCAAACAGAGCCTCAGGGTAAGAAATCCTGCCCTGCACATGGGTTGGTCTTCCCACCCAATTAGGGCACTTCTGACCAGGAAAAGTGCCACCCAAGGAAAGCTCAAAGGTAACACCCACAACCACAAAAGACATGTCTGGAGTCCTCAACAGCGATGGCATGAGTACCTCTAGGGTCTCCGGAAATTGTGCAAGAACGGCCTCCAAATCTTCAAAAGAGACAAAGCAGCAAAGGCAGACTCTACACCTTAAAACCTTAGGTCCAGGATGGACTCATGTACTTGGAGTCCACAGGAGCAAGCATGGAGCATGTTGGAAGAGACCCATAGCCCACATGAAGCCATCTGAAATACTTTAATGCACATATCAGGATGACAACTAAATCTCCAAAAATATGCATTGAAGAGGATTCAAATGTTTAAGAACCTTGAGCATTCCCATAGGGTTGTGCAGCTACCCAATATAGAACTGAATGGAGATGTGGCAGCACAATCCTGCCTTCACCATCTCATGACCATCCCCCAAATGGTTTCATGCGATAAGCAAACAGTGCCTCTTGCAGAAGATGGATATGTTCTAATGGAACAAGGAGAGGATGAACAATGTGTCAGAAGGGGCCAGTACAGCGTGACAGACAGTGGATGCTTCAGGTTGGTGAAGAGATCCAGGAAGACAAAGAACAAGGGATCTCAGAGCAAAGGTCTGGCATTTTAGGATGGTGGGAGGTTCTCTGTACCTGGCTGCCTTCTATAGGAACCTAGGTCCAAATTAAATAAAATATCCTCTGACCCCCATCCTTTATTGTGCACTGCTTTTTTTTTTTTTTTTTTTTTGTCAAATGATGCACATGCACGTATTGGACAGAGAAACAAAGAGATCACAATCAGGGGGTGGAGCTGGAGAGGGAGAAACTGACTTGTCCCTGAGCTGGGAACCTGAGACCAGAGTTGATGACATGACCCTGGGATCATGAGTTGAGCTGAAGTTCGCCTTTGAACTGATGGACACACCCTGGGACACAGCTTTGACTTCTGAATACCTCCTAGTTCTATACAAGAACCACTGCTCTGTCATTGTTCTGAAATACAAGGGATAAGGATTTTGGCTTGGGCTGGTGTTGGTTGAACTATCTTCCCTATTTCGAGAACTGGTCAAGTTTGTGCTCTTGAAGTCAGTGACTGGGCTATGGACAAACTACTCTCCCAAGCATATTTGTGTGAAGAGATATCCTCCATTTCTAGATTTGCAGGGGGAATGACACTATGTCTTTTGGTGCTCTGCTTCTGTGGAAGGTGATGGAAGTCCTCTGTGTCTCTGAATCTGGCTCTCTGTTTCTGCTCCCAGACAAGGGACATTTTCAGGCCCGATTTTTCAAATCCATGTTCAGCCCTCTTTTTTTCTCTCACTCCTACTCTCCTACAATAGGCACTTCTTTCCATTCCTTGGAGACGATGACTTCTCTAAGATCATTGTCATGTTCCATTAGTCTTTCTTCTCTCTTTGGATTTCCTTCCTTATTTTATAATCTTGTTTCTCCAGGTCACTAAATGAACCCTCTACTTCTGCCAGCTTTTCAGACTTTGCATCCAGTTTGCTACCAATATTCTCATCAGGAACTCTTTATTTTCTTTTATTCTTATCAGTTTTAAATCTTTGGTTCGAGTCTCTCTGATATCTTCTGTGTTTTATGATGTACAGCAAGTATCCTGGATGCTGCTTTCAATCCTCCATAAGGCGTGTTCTATGTAGGTTTCACTCCGAATGCCTGGCCTTGATAATTTCTTGTTGTTTTTCCTTGACATTATTTGATTCTTTCTCTTTGCATTGGATCTAGGTCTTGTCTTCCTCTGTATTCGAAAAGCCCAATCTGTTGTCTAGCCTAAGGATAATTTATTTAGGAAGAAGGAATCATGGAATGCCCAAGGGCTAGCACTTGTGGGAGTCTCAGGTGTGTGTGGGGTGTGTGTGTGTGTGTGTGTGTGTGTGTGTGTGTGTGTGTGTGTGTTTGTGGCATACATGTCCTCTGCTTTTGTGTTGTGGTGTCCCCTGTCCTTGAGGCTAGTCATCTGCAGAGGTTCTCCTTGCCTGCCATTTGGTGTTTTTGGGGTCTGGGGTGAATATGCAGAGGTTTACCTTGGTAGGCTCTGGTGTGCCTGTTAAAGGAGACATTCCACCAACTCAACAGAATGCCGGCTTTCAGAGTGCTGTGTTCAGAAAAGAGCACGTGGTCAAGGCTTTCTTCTACTTCTGTATGGGAGAGTCTCTTCTCCTGGGACTAAGCAACTTGGACTGAGGAAGGCAATCCCCCAAATGTTCCACGATTGTGATTTCATGTTTGCAGGTTAGGCAGCTAATGTTCTCACCATCTTGTCTTTGGCCAGTAGCTCAGTCTTTATGCTGCTGGTGCGAGATCACAAAATTTCTTGTGCCCCCATTGAGTAATCTCCACGAACACTGCCTCTCACGAATGAAGTGCCACAACCCACTATATTCCCACTGTGTCTCCTGGTATTGTCTCTGATCATGGTTTCCAGGCTGTCTGTACCTGGTTGCTTGATGGTGTCCTCTACAGGAGAAACCCTGTGTTCTCTCGATTTGATGTCTACCAAGCCTGCAGATCAGAAATCTCCAGGCCTCAAGACCATTTGTTGGCAAGAAGTCGTGCCATTCAGACCCTTTGCTCGTCAAAGATAATGGCATTTGGAAACATGTTTCTTCTGAATTCCGAGTGTGCTGCACTCTCCTGTGACTTTGTCTTTTGCATTAGCTAACTGCCCTCTAATGAACCAATGCCCACTTCTCCCCTGAACCATGTCTCCAATATTCTCCCATAGTCTCTGTGACATTTTTTCTCTTTTGCTTGGAGTTTACTTTGTAGGCTTCAGGTCAATTTCCATCAAGTTGCAGTTAATGTGGTAATCTTCCAGTTGTGTTCTTGGCTGAAGACAAGCCAGGGGTTCTCAGACAGTACTACCATCTAACTATCCTCCAAGTCACTGCAAATCCTTACTGAGGCATAAGCAAGAATGAATTCTTCCACTTACCTCATATGGCAGTGCTGTGGAGAGCATGGGCTACGTCACATCTATCAGTCTCAGAAAGATAAATAAGAGACGATTTTACTGTCTCATAACAGTCCAAAGACATATGAAAAAGCAAGGAAAAAAGGGACAAACAATACGACTCTAACCAGGCACAAAATATTTGGTGTTTGTTTGAAGACACATTTTTGAGAATACGTGTTTATCAAAGAGGACTAAAGGTGATATTCCTTGTAGGAAATGTGGCTGAAAGTTTGAAAAGTGAGTTTTCAAAATGCATTGCTATTTTGAAAATACTGACTCCCTATCTCTTGAAATTTAATTATAAGTGTTATGTGAAACAATCAAAGACAACACACACACACACACACACACACAGAACACACAAAATTTGGGGAGGAATTTAAGAAATGTACTAAAAAAACCAAACCTCAAAGAAAATACCGTATAGTGGAAAGGCACATAGAATCTAAGTCAGAAACCAACCAAAATGAGAAAGTTACCTTCTTACCTATCAATGATTAGTTGAAGTATTCAGGACCAAATTCAATCGTCACTGCAGATTTTTGATTGGATGAAATAAAAAAAGAAAAAAGAAAATTGGCAGAACGCGCCTGTGTGGCTCAGTGGGTTAAGCTGCTGCTTACATTTCAGGACATGATTTCAGGGTCCAGGGATAGAGTACCATATCGGGCTCACTGCTCAGCAGGGGGCCAGCTTTCCTTCTTCTCTCTCTGCCTGCTACTCGGCCTTCTTGTGATTTCTTTATGTCAAATAAATAAATAAAAACTTAAAAAATGGCACAAACGGTCCACAAGAAAACAACAAAAACTAAACAAGCTCGACCTTTTCTTGTCCATAGGAGATATCCTTCTACTATAAAGATACACATAGTTTGAATGTGAAGGAATTTGGAATACATAGTTTATGCAATTGGCAAGGAGAAATAGCAAAAGTGATTGTTCCTATGGCAGATAGAGAGCCTTTATGCCTTTGAGAGTCAAAGGATTACTGGAAAGTGTTTTGTCTTAATGGAGCATCAAGACATCAGAAACTTGGAAGAATTGCCAATACATACACCACCTACATGGGTGTTTCTAAATGTTGGAAGCAAATGAACAGAAAGGAAGGGAGATGGGGACCTCAATCCAATATTTTTGGGGATGACGATATTCACTTTCAGCACAGGACAGATCATCCAGATGAAAATGTGGTAAGGAATAACATACATCACCTTGGGCTCTCTAGACCATCTGAGCTTTGGGGATACATGTGTAATATTGTGTCTCTGAGGACCATAAGATAAGTTCTTCCCAAGGGGAGACCTAACATTTTCTATCACAGATTGTTGTTGGAGCCCAAAACAAGTCATAATTAATGGTAGTGAATTCAAATCCTATTGTATACTTATGACCACAAAGATAGGAAAACGGAAATAAATCACTTACAAAGGGGAAACACAGCCAGACACTAATATGTGGAAAACAGAACACACTAGTGAGCTAGCAATGATTCAAAGAATGAAAATCAAAAAGGAAAATTCAAAAGTGCCAAGAAAAATGGAAAATAAAGAAACTTACGGGATGATGCCAAACATTTTATGGGGAAACAATATAGGTTTAAATGCGTGTGTTTCCAAAAATCAAAAGTACTGAAAAATGCAACCAATCTGGACGCCATAAGGAACTATAAAATGAAGAAACAAACTTCAAAGTTAACAGAAAAAATTAAATAATATTTATGATTATTAAAATAAAAGAAATACAAGCAAATAGGAAAAAAATAAGGAGATCTCACACGTCATTTTTGAAAACATTAAGAAACTGGAGCCCTTACCTGTATAAATCAAGAAGACAACTACACAGCTGAATGTATTAGACCACATGAAAACATATAGAAAGGGAAAAAAAAGCCTAAAAGACCTGTTGCACAATTATGCCACATCCAAGTACTGAGAGAAAAGAATAAATTCCAAGACACCTATCAACTCCCAAGATAAGGTCAGGAAACCTACAAAATCTCAGCTCTCTAGTAGTGACAAAGGGTTTGAAGCAGTAATCAAACACCTGCCAACACCCATATGGCAGGTCCAAATCATTTTCCTGGGCCACTATCCTAGACATGTATTGAAGGCAATGTCATTTCTTCTCATCGATTCCAGAAATGGAGGAGGCAGATATACTCTAATTTACAAGGATAAAGACCCAATTAAGATAACGACATTTTAGGAAACAAATTTCATGCCATTTTTGTAATTGAAGATAATAAAATTATAATTCTTTCCTTTTTTCTCATTGTCTTCATCTGGTCTAGAAAGGGGCAGATTGTTTTTTTTTTTTTTAATTTTTTGTTTTGTTGAGAAAGCCAGGTTGTCATCTATTGTCCGTTTTTCTTTAATTTATTTTTTATTTGTTTTCAGTGTAACAGTATTCATTATTTTTTCACCACATGCAGTGCTCCATGCAATCCTTGCCCTCTCCAATACCCACCACTTGGATCCTCCAACCTCCCACCCCCTGCCCCTTCAAAACCCACAGATTGTTTTTAAGAGTCCATAGTCTCTCGTGGTTCACCTCCCCTTCCAATTTCCCCCAACTCCCTTCTCCTCTCTATCTCCCCATGTCATCCATGCTATTTGTTATGCTCCACAAATAAGTGAAACCATATGATAATTGACTCTTTCTGCTTGACAGACATATTTCACTCAGCATAATCTCTTCCAGGCCTGTCCATGTTCCTAAAAAATTGGCTATTCGTCCTTTCTGATGGAGGCATAATACTCCATAGTGTATATGGACCACATCTTTCTTATCCATTCATCTGTTGAAGAGCATCTTGGTTCTTATTTCCACAGTGTGGCGACCGTGGCCAATGCTGCTATAAACGTTGGGGGTAGAGATGGCCCTTCTTTTCACTACATCTGTATCTTTGGGGTAAATACCCAGTAGTGTAATTGCAGGGTCATAGGGAAGCTCTATTTTTAATTTCTTGAGGAATCTCCATACTGTTCTCCAAAGAAGCTGCAACAACTTGCATTCCCACCAACTGTGGAAGAGGGATTCCCTTTCACCACATCCCCCCCAACACATGTTGTTTCTGTCTTGCTAATTTTGGCCATTCTACCTGGTGTAAGGTGATATATCATTGTGGTTTTTATTTGAATCTCCCTGACGGCTAGTGATGATGAACATTTTTTCATGTGTCTGATAGTAATTTGTATATCTTCATTGGACAAGTGTCTGTTTATATCTTCTGCCCAGTTTTTGATATGATTGTCTGTTTTGTGTGTGTTGAGTTTGAGGAGTCCTTGATAGATCCTGAATATCAACCTTTTGTCTGTACTGTCATTTGCAAATACCTTTTCCCATTCTGTAGGTTGCCTCTTTGTTTTTTGACAGAGTATTCACGGATGCTTTAGTTTCTTATACAACCTAGTGCTCACCCTAATATATGCCACAACTCCTCAACACCCATTAGCCAGTTGTATCATTCCCTGCATGTGTCTCTTTTCTGTTACCCTCAGCTTGGTTCTCAGAATCCTGAGTCACTCCTGTTTAGTCTCATTCTCTGACTTCTTCCCCTTCAGTTTTCCTTTCCTTTACTAGGGGCCATGGTATTCCTCCTGAGCCATTTATGAGGAAAGACATATGATATTTCCCTTTGTATGCTTACCTATTTCATTTTGCTTCACCCAGTCCTGTGGCATTCATGTCAATGCAAGTACCAGAGTTCATCCTCCCTTATGGCTAAGGAATATGCTGTTGCCAATATCGACCACACCTTCTTTATCCACTAGTCTTTGCAAGGGCATTGCAGCTTAATTCACAGTTCTGCTCGGGTGGGCATTGCAGGTCATCAATATAGGCCATTCCTTTTCCACTGATTAAAGTGACTTGGTCAACATGGTAATGTTCATCTTGTTGGGCTCTGGCGTGCCTGTGAAAGGAGACTTTCAACCATCTCAACAGAACAAAGGCCTGTAGAATGCTGTGGTCAGGAGAAAGCATGTGGACAGGGCTTTCTTCTAGTCCACTATGGGAGAGTCTTTTCTCCTGGGACAAAGCAACTAGGACTGAGCAAGGAAGTCCCCCAGTATTTCACGGTTGGGATTTCATGTTTGCAGGTTTCGCATCTAATGTCCTCACCGTCCTATCTTTGGCCAGTAGCTCGGTCTTGGTGCTGCTGGTGCGAGAGCCCAAAATTTCGTGTGCCCCCATTAACTTATCTCTATAAACACAGCCTCCCATGGATGCACTGCTAGAATCCACCTTCTTCCCACTCTGTCCCCTGATATAGTCTCTGATCATGGTTTCCAGGCTGTCTGCACCTAGGTGCTTGCTGCTGTCCTCTCCAAGAAAAAAACACAGTGTTCTCTCAAGTCTGCGAAGCCTGATGATCTGAAAACTGCGGACTCAACACCCTTTGTTGGCAATAACTCATGCCATTCATACACTCTGCTGGTCACAGCCAATGACTTTGGGAAACGTGCTCCTTGTGCATTCCGAGTGTGCTTCTCTCTCCTGTACCTTTGTCCTTTGCATTGTCTCACTGTTCTCTTAAGCAACAATCGCCCATGTCTCCGAAATCCATGTCTCCAGTCATCTCCCAAGTTCTCTGTGATTTCTCTTTTTCTGTGCAGATTGCTTTGTAGGCTTCACATCTATTTCCGCCATGTTGCACTGATATGGTAATTTTCCAGTTGTGTTTATAACTGAAGACAAGCCTGGAGTTCCCAGACATCACTACCATCTCACTGTCCTCAAAAAGCACCACAGACTCTTACCCAGCCATAAGCAAGAATGAATTCTTGACACTTGCCTCCGGTGGCAATGTTGTGGAGAACATTGGCCTACATCACATCTATCAGTCTCAGCAACACAAATAAATATTATTTCACTCTCTCATAGTAGTCAAGGACCCTGGAAAAAGAAAGGGGAAAGGTGACAGCAATACGACTCTAAGAAGGCACTCAAAATTTGTTGTTTGATTGAAGTCAATTTAGTGAGAATATGTACTTATAAAAGAGGACTAAATGGGACATTCCTTGCAGGAAATGTGGCTGAAACTGATGGAATGTGAGTTTTCAAGGCATATCACAGGGAATTGGTATCCATAAAAACTGACTGGCTATCTCTTGGAATTTCATTAGAAGTGTTTGTGAAACACACATAGACCACACACACACACACACACACACACACACACACACACAGATAAGACACACAAAAGATGGGGAGAATTAGGAATTATACTAAAGGAAGCAAAATTCCAAGAAAATATCATAGAGAATCCAAGTAAAAAGCCAACCAAAATGAGAAAGTTAAGTCCTTATATATCAATAATTAGTTCACATATTCGGGAATAATTATCCTATTCCTATAAACAGATAGTTGGAAGGATGAATTTTTTTTTTTTTTTTTTTTTTGCATCGCCCAGTTTTGGACATTCATGTCAATGCAAGTACCAGGTGTTCGTCCTTCCTGATGGCTGAGGAATACTTTGTTGCCAATATGGACCACACCTTCTTTATCCACTACACTTTGCAAGGGCATTGCAGCTCAATCCACAGTTCTGCTCGATTGGACCTTGGCAGGATATCAATATCGGCCATTCCTTTTCCTCTGATTAAAGAGACTCGGTCAACATGTTATACCCATTACCACAGAAGTTAGAGTTAACTAATAATGACAAGGAGTGCTCTCCAGGGCTCTTCCTTAATCGTTAGCCATTATGCAGAATGCACCCTCCTTGAAGCCTTTGAAAAGGTGTTTAAAGTAAATCCAGGTAGAGAGAGCCCTAATCTCTTATGACTAGTATTTCGTAACACTAGGAGATGAGGACACAGACAGCACAATACATCATTCCCTAATATTTTGCCTTGAAAATGAACTTTCTGTACCTTAGTCATTACTGACTCACAGGTAAGTCGGTGAGCAAGGACTCTGTCACCCACAGGATGACACACTTTATAGAAAGCTGATGATAGGCAAGGGGCTTTACTGTTTATTGAGATCTCTAGAAATTGTAGTGGAATAGGAAAATCTTGCCGTCTCTTGAGAAATGTTGGCCTAAAGGATGGTATACCGAATGTCATTTTCTTTTCTCTTTGTCTAGAAAGCGCAAGTGGGAAATTAACACATAAGACGACCTGAGTTCTTGACCACAATCAGAGGGATCTTTTTAGTACTTCGTGGGGCTTTCTCCCTAAAGCCATAGGACTCAAATATCATAATAGAGTGACTGCTGTTTCAGTGATGTCAGTTTCTGTGATTTCACAAAGGTTTGAGGACATAGCAACCACTCCTCCCCAAACCATGCCTGATCTACACTTGGTTGGAGTATTCATGGGTAGACCAAGAGGATCCCAAGCCCTCCCAAACTGGTGGAGCCACCTGGGTCTCTAACCATGTCAGTTGTGAAGCGAGTCAGTGTCACATTCTCCATGGACAATTTTGTAGTCTATTGATGTGACAGTCAGCACCAGCCATCTGGACCCTGGAAAAAGACAAGAATCCAGCATTCCATCTTAGCAACAAAAGACCAAGAAAGTATAATGTCTCAAACAAAGACTCAGGGGAGGAACTCCATATTCTGCACATGTGTTTGGTATTTCTACCCAAACAGGGCTCTTCTGACAAGGTAAAGGCCAGCAAAGGAGACCTCACGGGGAACACCCACAACCTTGCAAAAGATATGTCTTGAATCTTCAACAGCGATGTCATGAGTTCCTCTAGCATCTCAAGAAACTGTGCCAAAACAGCCTCCCAAACTTCAAAAGTGACCAAGCACCATAGTCAGACTCTACACCCAAGAACCTCAGGCCCAGGATGGACTTATGCACTTGGAGTCCGAAGGAGTAGGAGTCCAAAGAAGCAAGCATATTGGAAGAGAACTGTAGCACAAGTGAAGCCATTTGAAAGACACTTTTGCCTGTTTCAAGATGAAAATGTGTATCTCCAAAAGGACGCATTGAAGAAGATTCTAATGTCGAAAAACCTTGAGCATTTCCATAAGGTGGTGCAGATACCCTCTGGGGAACTGAATGGAGATGTGGCAGCACAAGCCTGCCTTAATCCTCTCATGACCATCCCACAAATGACTTCATGCGATAACCAAACAGTGCCTCTTGCAGAAGATGGGTATGTTCTCATGGAGCCAGGAGAAGATGAACAATGTGGCAACAAAGGGCCATTACAGCGGGACAGACAAGGATGCTACAGGTTGGTGAGGAGATTCAGGAAGACAAGAGCAGAATTAACAAGGGAGCTCAGAGCGATGGTCTGGCATTTTAGGATGGTGGTGGGAGGTGCTCTGAACCTGGCTGTATTCCATAGGGACCTAGGTCCAAATTAAATAAACCATCTTCTGGCCCCAGTCAATCCTTGTACACTGTTTTTGTTTTCGCTTTTGTTTTCTGTCAAAATACGTGCATTCGATGTATTTGAGAGAGAAAGAGAGATCACAATGAGGGGGTGGACCTGGAGACGGAGAATCAGACTTGTCGCTGAGCAGGAAACCTGAGACCAGAGTTGATGCCATGACCTTGGGATCATGAGTTGAGCTGAAGGCCGCCTCTAAATGATGGACACACCACAGGACTCATTCATTCTCTTCTTAATACCTCCTAGTACTAGACAAGAACCACTGCCCTACCATTTTTCAGAAATGAAGGCAATACGGATTTTGGCTTGGGCTGGTGTCGCTTGCTCTATCCGACCTGTGTCTTGTGTTGCTCTGCTTCTCTTGATGGTGATGGGAGTCCTCTGTGTCTCCAAATTTGGATCCCTGTTTCTGCTCCAAGATTAAGGGCATTTTGAGCTCTGATTTCTCAAAGAAATGTTCAGCCCTCTTTCTTTCTCTCACTCTTAGTTCTCCTACAATAGGCAACTCTTTCCATTCCTTGGAGTCGATGACCTCCCTATACTCATTGTCATGTTCCATCATTCTTTCTTCTCTCTTTGGATTTGCTTCTTTATCTTCCAGTCTTTTTCCTTCAGATCACTAATTGGAATCTCTGCTTCTGCCAGCTTCCTGGACTTTGCATCCAGTCTGCTACCAATCATTTCATCAGGAACTCATTATTTTATATTATTTTTTATTTTTATCAGTTTTATCTCTGTGGTTCGAGGGTACCTAATATCTTCTGTGTCTTTCTGATGTGCAGTGAGTATCCTGGCCAGCTTTCAATCCTCCTTTGGGCGAGTCATGAATACAGGTTTCACTCTGATTGCCTGGCCATGATAATTTCTTTTTCTTTTTCTTTGTTTTTCTTTGGCATCAAATGACTCTTATATCTTTGCATTGGATCTAGGTCTCTGTATTCTTCCCTGTATTGAAAAAGCCCATTTTGTTTTCTAACCTGAGGCTAACTTCTTTAGGAAGGAGAGATGATGGATTGCCCAATGGCTGGTGCTTGATGGAGTCTTGCGTCTGTGTGTCACATGCATGCCCTCTGCTGCTGTGTTGTGGCGGTCCCTGTCCTTGAGACCAGTTATCTGCAAAGGCTCTCCTTTCCTGTCGTTTTGTGTGTTTGGGGTCTGGGCTAAATATTCTGAGGTTTAGCTTGCTGGGCTCTGGTGTGCCTGTGAAAGAAGTCGTTCAACAAAATCAACAGAATGAAGGCCTACATAATGCTGTGGTCAGGATAGAGCATGTGGGCAGGGCTTCCTTCTAGTTCCCTATAGGAGAGTCTGTTCTCCTGGGACTAAGTAACTTGGACTGAGGAAGGCAGCCCCACAAGTGTTCCATGGTTGGGATTTCATGTTGGCAGGTTAGGCAGCTAATGCCCTCACCATCCTGTCTTGGCAGAAATTTAGTCATGATGCTGATGGTGCGAGAATCCAAAATTTTTGTATCCCCATCAAATCATCTCCATGAACACACTCTCATATATAGACTGCCAGAACCCACCAACTTCCCACTGTGTCTCCTGATATTGTCTCTGAGCATGGTTCCACGCTGTCTGCACCTGGTTTCTTGTTGGTGTCCTCTGAAGGAGAAACACAGTGTTCTCTTGAGTTGATGTCTGCCAAGCCTGCTTATTGAAATATCCAGGCATCAATACCCTTTCTTGGGAAGAACTCATGCCATTCGGACCCTCTGCTGGTCACAGCAAATGCATTGGGAAACATGCTTCTTATGGGTTCCCAGTGTGATCCTCTCTCCTGTGCCTTTGCATTCTGCATTGACTCACTGTCCTCTGACGCACCAAATACCCATAAATCCCATAATCCATGTCTCCATCTTCTCCCACAGTCTCAGCGAATTCTTTTCTCTTTTGCTGTGGAGTTTGCCTTTAACCTACAGGTCGATTTCTGCCAAGTTGCAGTTGATGTGGTAATCTTCCAGTTGTGTTCATGGCTGAAGACAAGCCTGGAGTTACCAGCCACTACTACCAACTCACTGTCTTCAAAGGCACCACAGAATCTTACAGAGGATAAGCAAGAATGAATTCTTGCCACTTGGCTCATGTGGCAGACTTGTGGAGATCATTGGGCTATGTCACATCTATCAGTCTCAGAAAGACAAATAATATAGGATTTCACTCTCTCATGGTAGTCAAGAGACATGGGAAAAAGTAAGGGAAAAAGGGACAAACTACATGATTCTAACCAGGCACACAGAATTTGCCTTTTGTGTGAAGGCAGGTTTGTGAGAATATGTGTTTATAAAAGTGGATAAAATGTGACATTCTTTGTAGGAAATGTGGCTGAAAGTGATGAAATGTGAGTTTTCAAGGCATGTCAAATTGAATTGCTAACCATAAAATAACAACTTCCTACTCTTGAAATTTAATTATAAGTGTTATGTGAACACACACAAACAACACACACACACACACAATCAGACACACATTCTCACACAAAGGAGACACACCAAAGATGGGGAGAAAGTGAGGAATCACTCTAAAGAAAGCAAACCCCCAAGAAGTAACATAAAGGGGAAAGGCATGGAGATTCCAAGTCAGAAACAAACCAAAATAAAAAGTTAACATCCTATCTATTATAATTAGTTCAAGTATTCAGGATAAATTCTTTGTTATGTACAAACACATTGTTGGAATGAATGAGAATTAAAAAAAAAAAGAAAAAGAAAAAAGGGCAAAAATTTCCACAAGGAAACAACAAAAACTTAACAAGCTCAACCTCATGTTGCAATAGAGATTTCCTTCGACTCGAAAGTGAAGGAATTGGTTTCATAGGTTATGCAATTGACAAAGCGAAGGGAGCAAAAGTGATTGTGCCTATGGCAGATAGAGAGATTTTATGCCTTAGAGACAAAAGTTACGAGAAGCTGCCTTGTCTTTATGGAGTATCAAAACACCAGAAACTTGGAAGATTTGTCAACAGATACACCTCCATGTGGGTGTATATAAATGTTGGAAGCATTTTAACAGAAAGAAAAGGAAATGGGGACCACATTCCAGTATTGTTGCAGACTACAGTATCCACTTATAGCACAGGACAGATCATCCAGAGAGAAAGGTGGTAAGGAATAGCAGATGTCATCATGGACTCTCTAGACCACCTGAGCTTTGGGGAAACATGCATAAGATTGTGTCTCCGAGGACAATAAGTGAAGTTTTTCCCAAAGGCAGACCTAAAATTGTCTGTCAGAAATCCTCTGCTGGATCCAAATACAGTCGTAATTATTAGAAGATAATTCAAATCCTGTCTTGTAACTTATAACCACAAAGATATGAAAATAGAAATCACTTAAGAAAGGGAAACACAGCCAGACACGAATAGGTGGAAAAAACAACACACTCCTGAAGTAGCAAGGAATCAAAGAAAGAAAATCAGAAAGTACTTTGAACAAAGGAAATTCAAGAAACTTATGGGATGATGTCAAAACATCTTATGAAGAAAGAATATAGGGGTAAATGTGTGTATTTACCAAAATTAAACATACACACACACACTCACATGCACACACACACACACACACACACACACACACACACACAT
The DNA here is from genome assembly GCF_964662115.1 of Mustela nivalis. Taxonomy (NCBI): domain Eukaryota; kingdom Metazoa; phylum Chordata; class Mammalia; order Carnivora; family Mustelidae; genus Mustela; species Mustela nivalis. Next base: position 25,503,395 of record NC_139041.1, read on the forward strand.
GCACACACAAAAAGCAACCTAACATGACGGCATAAGGAAATAGAAAAAGAAGAAAGAAGTTTAATAAACTTTAACAAACTGAAGAAACCATTACTGAAGGAGAGCAGCATCCAGAAGAAAGTTTGACACCTGATGGAAAGGGAAAAAAAGAAAAGAAAAGAAAAGAAGAAAAGAAAAGAAAAGAAAAGAAAAGAAAAGAAAAGAAAAGAAAAGAAAAGAAAAGAAAACTAAACTAAAAGATGCCTCTACAAAATTATGCCAGCAAATCTAAGAACAAGTGAAAAAGATAAATTCCAAGACACATATCAACTCCCACGGTTAGGTCAGAAACCCTACAATATCTGAGCTTTTTATTACTGACTAAATCGTTTGAAGGAGTAATCAAACGCCTGCCAACACACAGAAGGCCACATCCAAATCATTTTCCTAGTCAACACTTGCATAAATTTAATAAAGACAAAGACATTTCTTCGCATTGATTCCAGAAATGGAGGTGGCAGGTAAAATCTACTTTTCAAATATAAAGACCCAATTAAGATAAGGTCATTAAAGGGAAAAAATTCCATGCCTTTTTTAATAAGTAAAGATAATAAAAATATAATTCTTTCCTTTCTTTACGTGTCTTCATCTTCATTTGAAAGGGCCAGACTGTATTTCCTTTTATATTTTTGTTCTTTTGAGGAAACCAGCCTATGATCCATCATCTGTTTATGACAAATAATTCACTAAAGCTTTAGTTCCATATATGGTTTAGTGTTCATCATAACATATGCCACAACTCCTGGATAGGCATTAGCCAGTGCCCTCTTTCCCTGAATTTCTCTCTTTTCTGTAACCCTCAGCTTGGTTCTTCAGAGTCCAGAGACACTCCTGGTTTGTCTCCTTTTCTGACTTCATTCCCTTCAGTTTTCCCTTCCTTCTACTAAGGGTCATGATATTCCTCCTGGGGCACATATCATGGGAGCCATGAGAAATTCCCCTTTGTCTGCTTGCCTTTTTTTATTTCTAAGCACCCAGTCCTGTGAAACTCAAGTCCATGCAAGTACCAGGGGTACATCCTCCCTGTTGGCTGAGGGATAATCTGTTGTCAATACAAACCACACCTTATTTATCCAATAGTTTTTGCAAGTACATTACAGATGAATCCACAGTTCTGCTCGAGTTGGCATTACAGTTCACAGATATAGGCCATTCCTTTACCTCTGATTTAAGAGAATTGGTCAACATGGCTATACCTATTACCACAGCAGGTAGTGTTAAGTAATGATAACAAGGAGTACTGTTTAGGGCTCTTCCTTCAGCGTTAGCTCTCATGCAGAATGTCACGCTCCTTGAAGCCTTTCCAAATTTGTTTAAGGGAAAAGTAGGTAGACAGAGCCATAATCCCTTATGACTAGTGTTTTCCAACACTACGAGATGAAAACAAAGATAGCACAATACATCTATGTCCTAACATTTTTCCTTGAAAAGGTACTTTCCGTTTCTTTGTCATAACTGACCCATAGGGAAAAGACACTGAGAAAGGACTCTCTCCCACAAAGGATGACAAACCTCACAGAGAACTGATGATACCCAAGAGGCCTCACTGTTTCTTGAGATCTCTAGAAATTTCAGTATAAATAGTAAAACCTTGCCTTCTATGGAGAAATGCTGGTCTAAAGGATGGTATCCCAAACGTCATTTTCTTTTCTCTTTTTCTAGAAATGGAAGTGGGACATTAACACCAAAGACAACCTGAGTTCTTGATCATGCTACGGGGTCTTTTTCTGTGTTTTCTGGTGCTTCCTACCTAAAGCCATAGGACAAAAGGACATGCGAGTGGGACTGCTGCTTTAGTGAAGCCAGCTTTTGTGATGTCACAAAGATTTGAGTTAAGCAACTACTCCTTCCCAAACCACGCCTTATGTACACTTGGCGGTAGTTGTCATTGGTGGGCCAAGAAGATCCCAAGCCCTCCCAAACTTCTGAAGCTGCCTGTGAAGTGAGTTGGTGTTAATTTCTCCATGGCCAAATTTGTAGTCTTTTTTTGTGATAGTCAGCACCTGCCATCTGCATTCCTGAGAAAGGCATGAATCCACAATTCCACCTTACCCACCACGAAAGTCCAAGAAAGAAGCAGGTCTGAAACAAAGACTCAGGAGAGGAAATCCATATCCCTCACATGTGTTTGATACTCCCACCCAATCAGGGTGCTTCTGACTAGGGAAAGGCCACCCAAGTAAAGCTTAAAGGGAATACCCACAACCATGACAAAGACCTGTCTGTAGTCTTCAACAGTGAGGACACGAGTAACTCTAGTGTCTCCAGAAATCATGAAAAAAAGGCCACCCAATTTTCAAAAGTAAACAAGTCCCAAAGGCATATTCTACACCCTAGAACCTGAGGCCCAAGACTGACTCATCTACTTGGAGTCCACAGGAACAAGCGCGGAACATGTTGCAAGAGACCTAATAGCGCAAGTGAAGTGATATGAATGACACTCTTGCCGGTTCAAGATGAAAATGTGTATCTCCAAAAGGACATGTTGAAGGGGATTCGAATGTCAAGGAATTTTGAGCATTCCCACAGGGTGGTTCAGCTACCCTCTGGGGAACTGAATTGAGATACAGCAGCAGAAGCCTGCCTTAACCATCTCATGACCATACCCTACATGGTTTCATACAATAACCTAACAGTGCCTCTTGCAGAAGATGGGCATGTTCTAATGGAGCCAGGAGAGTGAAAACCAAATGCCATTACAGCTGGACAGACAGCAGATGCTACAGGTTGGTGAAAAAATATAGGAAGACAAAGAATAGGAGAATGAATAATGGAGCTCAGAGCAACGGTCTAGCATTTTATCATGGTAAGAGGTGCAGCATTCCACAGAGATATAGGTCCAAATTAAATAAACCGTCCTCTGGCACCAGTAAATCCTTGTAAACTGGTTTTGTTTTTGTTTTTGTTTTTTTAGTCAAAGGATACACATGCACATACTTGAGAGATAGGCAGAAGTTTACAATGAGTGGGTGGAGCTGGGGAGGGGAAACAGACTTGCACCTGAGCAGGGAAGCTGAGACCAAAGTTGACGCCATGGCCCTGGGATCATGAGTTGAGCTGAATTCCGCCTCTGAACTAATGGAGGATCATATCGAGGATCATATCATTGTCCTCTTAATACCTCAGAGTTCTAGACAAGAACTACTGCTCTGTCATTGTTCAGAAATGCAGGGGATACAGATTTTGGCTTGGGCTGGTGTTGTTTGCTCTATCCGACCTGCTCCAAGAGTTGGTAGAGCTTGTCGTCTTGAAGTCACTGACTCGGTTATGAACACACCACTCTCACTCGCATATTTGGGTAAAGATAATTCCTCCACTACCAGCTTTTGCAGGGGAAATGACACTATGTCTTGTTGTGCTCCTTCTGTTGATGGTGATGGGTGCCCTCTCTGCCTCTAAATCTGGATCTCTGTTTCTGATCCCAGATAAGAGACATTCTCAGCTCTGATTTCTCAAAGACATGTTTGGCCTTTATACTCTCACTCCTAGATCTCCTAGAGCAGGCACCTCTTTCCATTCCTTGGATTCGATGACTTTCCTGAGCTCATTATTATGGCCCATCATTCTTCCTTCTCTGTTTGGCTTTGCTTCCTTATTTTCTAGTCTTTTACTTTTAAGTCACTAATTTGATCATCTTCTTCTGCAGGCTTCCTCGATGTTGCGTTAAGTCTGCTCCAATATTTTCATCAGGGACCCTATATTTTATTTTCTTTTTTTATCACATTTGTCTCTCTGGTTAGAGACTTTCTGATATCTTCTGTGTTTTTCTGATGTACAGTGAGTATCCTCGTTGCTGCTTTAAATCCACCATAGGGTGTGTAACATTAGAGGTTTCACTTCGATTGCTTTGCCTTAATCATCTCTTATTCATTTTTCCTTGATTTCAATTGATTATTCCATCTTAGCATTGGATCTAGATCTCTTTCTATTTCTCTTTATTCTCAAAGCACATTCTGTTTTCTTCCTTGAGGGTAATGTCTTTAGGAAGAAGATATCTTGGAGTGCCCAAGGGCTGGCTTTTGAGGGAGTCTCTGGTGTGTGTGGCATGCATGTCCTCTGCTGTTGAGTTGTGGCTGTCCCCTAACCTTAACGCCATCATCTTCAGAGGCTGTCCTTGACTGCCTTTTGGTGTGTTTGGTGTGTTTGCTCCTCTATCCTGTGCCTTTATTTTGCATTGACTCACATCCCTCTGAAACACCAATCACCCACGACTCCCTAAACCATTTCTCCAATCTTCTGCTATAGTATCTATGACTTCCTTTCTCTTTTGATGTGGAGATTGAATTGTAGGTTTCAGGTCAATTTCCACCCAGTTGCAGTTGTTGTGGTAATATTCCAGTTGTGTTTATGGCTGATGACAAGCCTGGAGTTCCCAGACATTACTACCTTCTCACTGTCCTCCAAAGGCACCACAGACTCTTACACAGCCATAAAAGAGAATGAATTCTTGCCACTTGTCTCATGTGGCTGTGTTGGGAAGAGCATTGGGCTACGTCATATCTCTCAGTCTCAGAAAGACAAATAACCTGTAATTTCACTCTCTCATGGTAGTAAAGGAACATGTGAAAAAGCAGGGGAAAAGGGACAAACAATACAACTCCAACCAGAACCACAAAATTTTGTGTTTCTTTGAAGGCAGGTTAGTGGGAATATGTGTTTATAAAAGAGGACTAAATGAGACATTCTTTGCAGGAAATACGGCTGAAAGTGATAGAATGTGAATTTCGAAGGCCTATCAAATTGAATTGCTATCCATAAAAGGTTGACTTCCTATCTCTTGAAATTTTATTGTAAGTGTTATGTGAAGTGACACAAGATGACGGGGAAGTAAGAGGAGGTGCCATTTCAACCTGTACCCTAAATTGATGTGATTTCCTACCAAATAACTCTGATCACCCATGAAATAAGCCTGAGATCAGAATTGTAAACATCTGGATCTCTACAAGGGCAGAAAACACCAGTGGGCAGGAAAAGCAGAGTTGGAACATCAGACTTACTATAAAAGATAAAGAAAAGTGAAAGGAAGCTACCAGAGGCGACTGGTTGGAAAGTAATACCCCAATACTAGAGTGCCCTGCATCTGGGGACCAGCATTAACTTGGACTCTGGTTGAAAGCACTCAAAAGGTGCAAATGATCACGGGGATAAATTGTGGGAAATGGGGAAGCTAAGAATAGGATCTTAAGTCCCTGGATGCAGGACAGCCTCCCCTGGCATGGAGCCAGAGAGAGTGTGGTGGAGAAAACAGGTCTTGTTTCCTAAGCCACCAGCACACCTGAAATCGCGTGGGGTCTGGCTCCTGTGAGGGCCTGGGAGCCTCACCAGACAGCAGAACGTGGAGCCTTGCTAACAGAGCCTGAGACCCATGCGCCCCTTACCATCCTCTGAGAGAGGTGTTCGAAAACTATAGTGCTCTTAGACCCACACCATACTATCAGAGCCTGAGACACGCAGACGCCCCACACACTTCCCTGAGAGAGTTGCTTGTAAGCCAGGCACTCTTAGACCCAGAAAGACTAGGCATTCTCAGCACGGGCTAGCAGGAAAACCTAAATGTGGAATCACTGTTTTGAACATCTCGGCGGTCTGGAACTGCCCATAAAGCCACTGCTGCTGTAGATTGGGGTACATGCAGAAGATTCTGCATCCCCTGGGACGACGACTAAAATCTGCTCTGCCAGCAGCCAAGGGGGAATTATAAGGGCTCTGCAGCACCCACAGGGGAGATGACTGAGACTTCCCTTTGAGAGGAAGATCGGGGTGCAGTTTGCTTTCCTCTAAACCTCCCACAACCAAAACCCAAATGTGTCTATATATGTGTGTGTGTGTATATACACACACACACATATATATATAATGTATATGAATGTATACATATATATATAAGTATATAACAAGAGAAAAAATATAAATTTTTTAAATAAATTTTTATATGAAAAGAGAAAAGTATATGACTAGAGAAAAAATATATTTTCTTTTGTTATATATATTATATGTCATATAAAAATATATATTTATATTTTTTCGGCTGTCATGATATGATGACAAGAAAATATATATATTTTTTTCTCTTTTCATAGAAAGATTTATGTGTGTGTGTGTATTAAAGCAAAGAAAGGAAGAACCTTTACTAATAAAGGCTATATATATAAATATATATATAATATATATAAATATTTATAAAATAGAAATATATGTAAATATATATTATATGTATTTTTTTCTCTTGTCATACACTTTTATACATATATATATTTAAGCAAATAAAGGAAGAACTTGTAAAAAACCCAAATATAACAATAATATACTTATATAGAAGACTTGTATACTTATATATGAGAATTATATATATATATTATATATTTTATCTCATCAGATTATTTTATCAGTCTTTTTGTTTGTTTTTGTTTGTATACTATGTAAATCATTCCTTAGGGCCCATTTGATCTGAACCTTCACTTTTATCTTCCATTTTTTCCCTGTTTCTTTCTCTCTCTCTTTTTTCTTTTTCTTTTCATTTTTCTCTCATTTGGGTGGGGAATCCTGATTTCTCAGAGGCATTCCAGGGTGCACCATGACTGCACCATGTTCAATACATCCAGCTACATCTGTTCAGTCATCTCTCATCAAAATGAATAGGAGAATTGCCCAACAAAAGAAAAATACAGAGGACGGGCCTTCTGCAACAGAGCTAATGGCTACCAACATAGGTAATATGTCGGAAAGAGAATTCAGGCTCACAATTTTCCAGGCAATAGCTAGGTTGCAGAAAGCCATGGATGACCAAATGTAATTGAATAGGAAAGACCTGAAAGATACCAGGGATAAGGTTCACAATGCTCTCAATGATTTCCAATCTAATCTAAATTCTCTAAAAGCTAGGTAACTGAGACAGAAGATAGAATTAGTGATCTTGAGGACAAAGAGATAGAGAGAAAGGATCAGGAGGAATCCTGACACAAACAGCTTAGAAGACATGAAAACAGAATCAGGTAAGTAAATGATACCATGAAAAATTCCAACTCCATAATTATAGGAATCTATGAAGGGGAGGAGAAATAAAGAAGTCTAGAAGATATAGTAGAACAAGTTATTCATGACAATTTTCCAATCTCACGATTGGAACCAGCATTCATGTACTAAAGACAGAACGGTCTCCCCTCCAAAAAAAAAAAAAAAAAAAAGAAAGTCAAGAAACCTGAGAGTAAAACTGAGAAACAATGAATATAGATACAATCTCTTGAAGCAGCTAAGACATAGAGGCTCCTTACGTACAGAGGAAAGCCCGTCGGGATCTCATCAGACTTGTCCACAGAGACATGGCAAACCAGAAAGGGTGCTTAATGAAAAGAACACTTTATCTAGCAAAAATACTTTACCCAGCAAGACAGACATTCAAAATGGATGGAGAGATAAAGAGTTCCCAAGACCGGCAAGGCTAAGAAGACTATGCAATCACCAAGTTGATACTGCAGGAAATATTAAGGAAGGTTCAAGAAAAGTGGAAAAATCCAAAGAATAGCATTGAACAGAAAAATAGAGACAATCTACAGAAAGAAAGACTTCAAAGGTCACACTATGTCAATAAAAAACCTATCTATCAATAATCACTCTCCATATGAATGGCCTCAATGCACCCATAAAATGACACAGGGTTGAAGAATGGAAAAAACGACAAGACCCATCCATATGTTGCCTACAAGAGACCCATTTTGAACTTAAGGATACACCCAGACTGAAAGTGAAGGGATGGAGAAGCATTTTTCATGAAAATTGGCTCCCAAAGATGGTTGGGGTAACAATTCTCATATGAGATAAATTAGATTTTAAACTAAAGACTGTCGTCAGAGATACAGAAGGACACTACATAATTCTTAAATGAATTCTACACCTAGATGATCTAACAATGGCAAATATCTATGACCCCAATATGGGAGCAGCCAACTACATAAGAAAACTATTAGTCTAGATAAAGAGTTATATTGATATGAATACATTAATAGTAGGAGATCTTTTTTAACTTTTAAAAGATTTATTTATTTGACAGACAGAGTTCACAAGTAGGCAGAGAGATAGGGAGAAAGCAGGCTCCCTGCTGAGCAGAGAGACCAATGAGGGACTCGATCCCGGACCCTGAGATCATGACTGGAGCCAAAGGCAGACGCTTTAACCCACTGAGCAACCAAGGTGCCCTAATAGAAGAAGATCTTAACACGCCTCTTTCAAAAATTTCAAGCAGAAAATAAACAAACAAATAAATATAATATACATATATATTATATGCTCCAGCTCTTTTCAAAGAGCTGGTCAAATAATCCGAAAATTTGTATGGAATCAGAAGAGACCCAGAGTCACTAAGTAAATCTTATAAAACAAACATTTAACTGGGGGCATCACGTTATGTGATTTCAAGCTTTACCACAAAGCTGTGATTACCAAAACAGCATGGACCTGACATAAAAACAGAGAGATATACCAGTGGAACAGAGTATAGAGCCCAGATATTGACCATCAACTCTAGGGTCAAATAATCTTCGACAAAACAGGAAAAAATATACAGTGGAAAGAAGACAGTCTCTTCAATAAATGGTGCTGGGAAAACTGGGCAGCTATATGTAGAAGAATGAAACTCAACCATTTTCTTACACTTTACATAAAGATAAACTCAAAATGGATAAAAGACCTCAATGTGAGACAGGAATCCATCAGAATCCTAGAGGAGAACATAGGCAATAGTCTTTTCGATATCAGCCACAGCAACTTATTTCAAGATATGTCTCCAAAGGCAAAGGAAACAAAAGTGAAAAAGAATTTTTGGGGCTTCAGCAAAATCAAAAGCCTTTGCACAGCAAAGGGAACAGTGAACAAACAAAGAGGTAACCCATGGAATGTGAGAAGATATTTGCAAATGACAGTATAGACAAAAGGTTACATCCAAGGTCTATAAAGAACTCCTCAAGCTCAACACAGACAAAACAGACAACCATATCAAAATATGGCCAGAATGCATGAACAGACACTTCTCCATTAAAGAAATACAAATGACTCTCAGACACATGAAAAAAATGTTCATCATTACTAGCCACTAGGAAGATTCAAATGACCACCACATTGAGGTACCACCTTACACCAGTTGAATGGCCAAAATTAGCAAGACAGGAAACAACATGGGTTGGAGGGGATGTGGAGAAAGGGGAACCCTCTTACACTGTTGGTGGGAATGCAAGTTGGTGCAGCCTCTTTGGAGAACAGTGTGTAGATTCCTCAAGAAATAAAAAATAGTACTTCCCTATGACCCTGCCATTGCACTACTGGGTATTTACACCAATGATACAGAGGTAGTGAAAAGAAGAGCCATCTGGACCCCAATGTTTATAGAAGCAATGGCCACAGTTGCAAACTGTGGAAAGAAGCAAGATGCCCTTCAACAGATGAATGGATAAGGAAGATGTCGTCCATGTATAATATGGAGTATTATGCCTCCATCAAAAAGGATAAATACCCAACTTTTGTAGCAACATGGACGGGACTGAAAGTGATTATGCTGAGTGGAGTATGTCAAGCAGAGAGACTCAATTATCATATGGTTTCCTTTATTTGTGGAGCATATCAAATATCATTGAGGACATGGGGGTTATAGAGGGGAAGGGAGTTGTGGGAAATTGGAAGGGGAGGTGAACCATGAGAGACTACGGACTCTGAAAAAAATCTGAGGAGTTTGAAGTGGTGAGGGGGGTGTGAGGTTGTGGGAACCAGGTGGTGGGTATTATAGAGGGCACGGATTGCATGGAGCACTGTGTGTAGTTCAAAAATAATGAATACTGTTATCTGAAAATAAATAAAAATATAAATTTAAAATTATGGAAAAAAAAAGCAGCAACCCATGGAATGGGAGAAAATATTTGCAAATCTCCGTTCACACAAAAGGTTGATATCCAGGATCTATAAAGAAATTCTCAAACTCAACACTCACAAACAGACAATCATATAAAAAAAATGGGCAGAAGATAGGAAAAGACACTTGTCCAATGGGCAATATTGACCACACCTTCTTTATCCATTAGTCTTTTCAAGGGAGTTGCAGCTCAATCCACAGTTCTACTGGAGGAGCCATTGCATGCCATGGATATAAGGAGTTCCTTTTTCTCTGACTAAAGAGACATGGTCAACATGGCTATACCCATAATTTCCGACCCTTAGTAATCACTTAACATAAGGAAAAGACACTGAAAAGTACTCTTTCATCCACAGGATGACATACCTCACAGAGAGCTGATGATAGCCAAGAGACCTCTCTGCTTCTTGAGATCTCTAGAAATTTCAGTGGAAATAAGAAAACCTTGCTGTCTCTGGAAAATTGTTGGCCTACAGGATAGTATACCGAATATAATTTTTTTTCTATTTGTCTAGAAAAGGTAAGTGGGAAATTAACACACAAAACAACTTGAGTTCTTGATCAATTTCAGAAGACTCTTTTTCTGTCATTCCCAGGGATTCCTACCTAAAGCCATAGTACTCAAAGATCATGAGAGAGGGACTGGTGATTCAGGGAAGCCAACTTCTGTGATGTCACCAAGGCTTGAGGTCATATCAACTACTCTTTGCCAAACCACGCCTGATCACAACATTGGCTGGAGTAGTCATGGGTGGTCCAAGGATTCCAAGCCCTCCCAAACCACTGGAGCTACCTGGGCCTCTCACTAAGGCAGTGGCAAAGTGAGTCGGTGGCAGATTCTCCATGGATGAATTTATAGTCTTTGGTTATGACTGTCACCACCAGCCCTCTGGGCTCTGGAGAAAGGCAGAAATCTACCATTCTATCTTACACACGATTGGCCAAGGAAGAATCAGGCATCAAATAATGACTCAGGGCTGGAACTCCATGCCCTGCACATGTCTATGATCCTCCCACTCAATCCTGGCGCTTTTGAACAGAAAAAGAACCACCAAGGAAAGCCCCAGGGAACACCGGCAACCATGTCAAAGACATGTCTGGAGTCTTCAACTGCGAGGACACGAGTAACTCTAGCTTCTCCAAACACCGTGTCAAAATAACCTCCCAATGTTCAAAAGTGACAAAGCACCAAAGTCAGACCCTTCACCTGAGAACCTGAGGCCCAGGACGGACTCATGTACTTGGAGACCACAGGAGCAAGCGTTGAGTTGTTGGAATAGAACCATAGCCCAAATGAAGCCATTTGAAAGATTTTTGTGCCTGTTTCAGGTTGTCCAAACAACATGTATACATGGAGATACACATGTATCTCCAAAAGAACTCAAGGAAGAGGATTCAAATGTCACAGAACCATGAGCATTTTCACAGGTTGGTGCACCTACCCTCTGGGGAACTATATGGAGATGTGGCAGCACAAGTCTTCCTTAACCCTCTCATGACAATCCCCCAAATGGCTTCATGTGATCAGCAAGCAGTGTCCCTTGTGAAGATGGGTGTTTTCTAATGGAACCAGGAGAGGATGAAGAACGTGACAAAAAGGAGTCACTACAGTTGTATAGACAGTGGATGCTAGAGGTTGGTGAGGAGATACAGGAAGACAAAGAAAATCCGAATGAACAAGGAAGCTCAGAGCGACAGTCTGGCATTTCAGGGTGGTAGGATGTGCTCTGCAACTGGCTGCATTCCATAGGGATCTAAATACAAATTAAATAAACCATCCTCTGGGCCAAGTCAATCCTTGTACACTGTTTTTGTTTGTTTGTTTTTGTTTTTTGTCTAAATAAGGACAAGCTTGTACTTGACAGAGAGACAGAGAGATCACAATCAGGGAATGGAGCTGGAGAGAGAGAAGCAGACTTTCCCCTGAGCATGAAACTTGAAACCAGAGTCGATGCCGTGACCCTGGGATCATGAGTTGAGCTGAGAGCCGCCTCTGTACTGAAGGACACATCACAGGACCCAATCTTTGAATTCTTAATCCTTCATAGTCTAGACAAGTACAACTGCTCTGTCATTGCTCAGAAATGCAGGGGATCCAGATTTTGGCTTGGGATGCTGTTGCTTGTTCTATCTGACCTGCCTCAAGAGCTGGTAGAGTTTGTCGTCTTGAAGTCAGTGACGTGGCTATGGACACACAACTCTCCCGAGCATATTTGGGTAAAGAGAATTCCTCCATTGCTAGCTTTTGCAGGGGGAGTGACACTATGTCTTGTGTTGCACTGCTTCTTGTAGACATAGATGGGACACCTCTGTGCCTCTGAATCAAGATCTCTGTTTCTGCTCCTGGTGAGGGACATTTGAAGCTTTGATTTCTCTAAGAAATGTTCAGCACTCTTATTCTCTTACTCCTAGTTCTCTTAAAATAGGCACCACTTTCCATTCCTTGGAGTTGATGACTTCCCTAAGCTTATTGTCATGTTCCATCATTCTTCCTTCTCTCTCTGGATTTGCTTCCTTACTCTTCAGTACTGGTCTTCCAGATGACAAATTTGATCCTCCGCTTCTGTCAGCTTCCTGGTCTTTGTATCCAGTTTGCTCATAATCTTTTCATCAAGGACTCCTTATTTTATTATTTTAAACACTTTTATCTCTGTGGTTCTAGTCTCCCTGATATCTTCTGTGTGTTTCTGATGTACAGAACAGATGTATCCTGGCTGTTGCTTTCAATCTTCCATCGAGCATGTTACATGTAGACGTTTCATTTTGATTGGCCTGGACAAACTTTTTCCTCAGCGTCCAATGATTCTTCCACCTTTGCACTGGATCCAGGTCTCTATCTTCTCTTTATTCAAAAAACCCATTCTATTTTCTACCCTGAGAGTAAATTCTTTAGGATGATGACATCATGGAGTGGCCAATGGCTGGCCCTTGAAGGATTCACGATGTGTGTGGCATGCATGCCCTCTGCTGGTGTGTTGTGGCTGTCCCCTGTTTTTGAGGCCAGTCATCTAGATGCTCTCCTTGCCTGCCATTTGAAGTGTTTGGTGTCTGGGCTGAATATGGTGATGTTCATCTTGTTGGGCTCTGGCCCAGTAGAATGCTGTGATCAGGAGAAAGCATGTGGGCAGGTATTTTTTCTAGTCCCCTACAGAAGAGTCTGTTCTCCTGGGACAAAGCAACTTGGACTGAGGAAAGCAGTCCCCCCAGTGTTCTACACCCAGGACTTCGTGTTTGCAGGTTCAACAGCTAATGTCCTCACCATACCATCTTTGGCCAGTAGCTCTGTGTTTATACTACTGGTGCGAGAGCCCAAAATTTCGTGTGCCCCCATCTAGTCATCTCCACGATCACTGCCTCTCACGGATGCACTGCCAGAACCCACCACTTCCCACTGAGTCTCCCGGGACTGTCTCTGATCAAGATTTCCAGGCTGCCTGCACCTGGTTGCTTGTTGGTGTCCTCTCCAGGAGAAACACAGTGTTCTCTCGAATCAATGTTTGCCAAGCCTGATGATCTGAATACTCAGGACTCAAGACAATTCTTTGACAAGACCCCGTGCCATTCAGAGCCACTGCTGGTCGCAGCCAGTGGCATTGGGAAACATGATCCTTGTGGGTTCTCAGTGTGCTCCTCTCTTCTGTGCCTTTGTCCTTTTCATTGTCTTACTGCCCTCTGAAGCACCAACCGCTTACATCTACCCTAAGCCATGCCTCCATTCTTCTCCCAAAGTTTCTGTTACTTCAATTCTCTTTTGCTGTAGAGTTTGCTTTGTAAGCTTCAGACAAATTTCCACCATGTTGCACTTGATGGTGTAATATCCCAGTTGTTTTCCTGGCTGAAGACAAGCCTGGAGTTCCCAGACACTACTACCATCTCACTGTCCTCCAAAAGCACTGCAGACTCTTGCCCAGCCATAAACAAGAATAAATTCTTGCCCCTTGTCTCATGTGGCAGAATTGTGGAGAGCACTGGCTACGTCACATCTATCAGTCTAAGAAAGACAAATAACAAACAATTTCCAAGTGATGGAATGGGAGTTTTAAAGGCATATCCAATTGAATTGCGATCCATAAAAGACCAACTTCCCATCTCTTGAAATTTCATTATAAGTGTTATGTGAAACACACACAGACAGCATCGACACAAACACACACACACACACACACACACACACACACACACACACACACAGAAAAGACACATGAGCGATGCAGAGGAATTGTGGATCAAGGGAAGCAACCCCCCCAAAAATACCATTAAGGGTAAAGGTACAGAGAATCAAAGTAAGAAAACAATGAAAATGAGATAGTTAACTCCTTCATTGTCAATCATTAGTTAACGTATTCAGGACTAAATTCTCCAATCCCTATAAACAGATTATTAGAAACATAAAAATAAAAAAAAATAAGGCAAAAAAATGTCAACAAGAAAACAACAAAAACAAAACAAGCCTGAACTTATGTTGGCCATACAGTCGAAGGAGATTTTCTTCAACTATAAGGAGATTTCCTTCGACTATCAAGATACACATAGCTTGAAAATGGAGGAATTGGGAAGATATAGTTCATGCAACTGGCAAGGAGAAGAGAATCAAGTGATTGTGCCAAAGACAAGTAGAGAGATTTTAGCACTTCAAGAGACAAAAGATTCCCGGAAGGTGTTTTGTCTTCATGCAGCATCAAAACATCAGAAACTTGGAAGAATTGACAACAGATACACCACCAATGTGGGTGTTTATAAATGTTGGAAGCATATTAACAGAAAGGAAAGAAGATTGGGACCACATTCCAATATTGTTGGGGACTACGATATCCACTTACAGCACAAGACAGATCATCCAGAGGGAAAGGTGGTAAGGAATAACAGACGTCATCATGGGCTCTCTAGTCCACCTGAGCTTTGGGGAAACATGCATAAGATTGTGTATCTGAGAACCATAAGAGAAGTTCTTCCCAAGGGCAGACCTAACATTATCTATCAGAGATCCTCTGCTGGAGTCCAAATCCAGTCGTAATTAATAGAAAGTTCAAAGCTTATCTTGTAACTTAGGACCACGAATATATGAAAACAGAAAGAAATCACTTACGAATGGGAAACACAGCCAGACACTAAAAGGTGGAAAACACAACATACTCCCGAACTAGCAGAGTCAAGGAAGGACAAGCAAAAGGAAAATCAGAAAGTACCTTGAGCAAAGGAATGTCAAGAAACTTACGGGATGGTACCACAATATTGTATGAGGAAAGAATATAGGGCTAAATGCGTTTATTTCCAAAAATTAAAAACACTGAAGAAAAGCAACCTAAACGATGGCATAAGGCAATAGAAAAAGGTGAAACAAACTCCAAAGTAAACAGAAAAAAGGATATAATACATATGGTCATTGCAATAAAGAAATACAGACAAACAAATAGGAAAAATTTAAAAGAATTCACACATCAGTTTTGAAAACTTTAACTGGTGGAGCCATTACCTGGATTCAAGGGAAGACAAGCATATAGTTGAAAGTAGCAGACTACAGGACAACTTATATAAAGGAACAAAAAAATAACCTAAAAGCCCCTCTACACAATTATGCTAGCCAATCCAAGAACTGTAATAAAGGATAAATTCCACGACACATATCAACTCCCAAGATTAGGTCAGGAACTCTACAGCATCTGAACTCTCTCCTAGTGACTAAAGCATTTGAAGCAGTAATCAAACCCCTACCAACACAGAGAAGTACAGGTCCAAATCACTTTCCTGGGAAACTCGTCTAGACATTTAGTGAATGCAATGCCATTTCAACTAATCAATTCCAGAAGTGGAGGAAGTGGGGAGACTCTAATTTACAAATATCAAGACCAATTCAGATACGGACATTATAGGAAACATTGTACATGTCATTTTAATAAGTAAAGTTAATAAAAATATAATTATTTCATTTTCTCTGTCAGTCTTCAACTGCTATGGAAAGGGCCAGTTTATTTTTATCTTAATATTTTGTTGTGTTGAGGAAGTAGGCCTATCATCCATTATTCATTTTTGACAGAGTATTCACGGATTATTTAGTTCTATATACGACCTAGTGCTTCTTCTAATATATGCCACAACTCCTCAACACCCATTAGCCAGTTCCCTCATTCCCTCTTTTCTGTAACCCTCAGCTTGGTTCCTCAGAGTCCTGAGTAACACTTGGGTTGTCTCCTCCTCTGACATTTTTCCCTTCAGTTTTTCCTTCTTTCTACTAAGGCCCATGGTATTCCTTCTGGGACCCATAGATGAGAAGCCATATGACATTTCCCTTTGTCTGTTGCCTTTTTCATTTTGCAACACCCAGTCCTGTGGCATTCATGTCAATGCCAAGTACCAGGGATTCATCCTCTTTGGTGCCTGAGGAATACTCTGTTGCCAATACGAATCACATTTTCTTTGTCCACTAGTCATTGCAAAGGCACTGCATCTCAATCTACTGTCTTGCTCCAGGGGGTATTGAAGGCCACCGACATAGGTTATTCCTTTTCCTCTGATTAAAGAGACTTGGTCAACATGTCTATACCCATTACCACAGCAGGTAGAGTTAACTAAAGATGACAAGGAATGATGTCCAAGGCTCTTCCTTAAGGGTTAGCTATCATGAAGAATGTCACTCTACTTTAAACATTTGCAAAGGTGTTTAAGGTAAAACCAGGTAGACAGAGCCCTAATGCCTTATGACTCGTGTTTCAGAACACTAGGAAATGAGGACACAGACAGCACAATACATCCATGCCCTAATATTTTTCCCTGAGAAGGGTCTTTCTATCCCTTAGTCTTCCCTGACCCATAAGGAAAAGACACTGAGAAAGAACTCCCTCACCCACCAGATGACAAACCTCACAGAGAGCTGATGATACCCAAGAAGCCTCACTGTTTCTTGAGATCTCTAGAAATTGCAGTGGAAATAGGAAATCCTTGCCATCTTTGGAGAATTGTTGGTCTAAAGGATTGTATACCAACGTCATTTTCATTTCTCTTTGTCTGGAAAGGGAAAGTGGGAAATTAATACACAAGACAACCTAAGTTCTTAGGCTAAGAAGGCTTTTTTTTTTCTCCATCCCGTGGCTTAGTACCTAAAGCCATAGGACTCAAAGGTCATGAGAGAGGGACTAAGCCAACAACTTCTGTGATGTCACCAAGGCTTGAGGTCATAGCACCAACACCTCCTCAACCCACACCTGATCACTACTCTTGGCCTGAGTATTCATGGGTGGGCCAAAAGGACCCCAAGCCCCCTCAAATCACTGGAGCAGCCTGGGTCTCTCACCAAGGAAGTTACAAAGTGAGTCGGTGGCACCTTCTCCATGGCTAAATTTATAGACTTTGGTCGTGACTGTCACCACCAGCCCTCGGGGCTCTGGAAAAAGGCAGGAATCCATTTCATCTTACCCATGACTGGCCTAGAAAGAATCAGGCGTCCAACAATGACTCAGGGGTGGAACTCCATGCCCTGCACATGTCTATGGTTCATCCACACAATCACGGCACTTCTGACCAGGAAAAGTGCCACCACGGAATGCTCCCAGGGAACACCTGCAACCATGCCAAAGACATGTCTGGAGTCATCAACAGTGAGGACACGAGTAAACCTAGGGTGTGTAGACACCATGCCGAAATGGTCTCCCAATATTCAAAAGTGACCAAGCACCAAAGGCAGAACGTACACATGATAAACTGAGGCCCAGGACAGACTCATGTACTTGGAGTCCACAGAAGCAAGCATGGAGCTTTTTGGAAGAGAACCATAGTCCAAGTGAAACCATCTTAAAAAGACTATCATGCCCGTTTTAGTATGTCAACATGTATCTCCAAATGGATGCAAGGAAGAGGACTCGAATGTTGCAGAGACTTGATCATTCCTACAGGTTGGTGATGCTACCCTCTGTGGAACTGAATGGAGATGTGGATGCACAAGTCTGCCTTAAACCTCTCATGACGATCCCCCAAATGGCTTCAGGTGATAAGCAAGCAATGCCCCTTGTGAAGATGGGCATGTTCTAATGGAACCAGGAGAGGATGAAGGACGTGACAAATAGGAGCTCCTACAAGGAGACAGACAGTGGATGCTACAGGTTGGTGAAGAGATACAGGAAGACAGAGAAAAGCTGAATGAACTATGGAGATCAGAGCGACAGTCTGGCATTTCAGAATGGTGGGACATGCTCTGAACCTGGCTGCATTCCATAGGGACCTAAATCCAAATTAACTAAACCCTCCCCTGCGCCCAGTTAATATCCTGATGTTGCTTCAAGCTTCCATCGAGCATGTTACTTGTAGACGTTTCATTTTGATTGGCCTGGACAGGATCATTTCTTGTTCTTTTCCTCAGCGTCCAATGATTCTACCACCTTTGCATTGGATCCCAGTCTCTGTCTTCTCTATATTGAAAAAGCCCTTTCTGGGCCAAAATTAGCAAGACAGGAAACAACACGTGTTGGAGGGGATGTGGACATAAGGTAAACCTCTTCCACTGTTGGTTGGAATGCAAGTTAGTGCAGCCTTTTGAAGAACAGTGTGGAGATTCCTCAGGAAATTAAAAATAGAACTTCCTTATGACCTTGCAATTGCGCTACGGGTATTACCACAAAGATTTAGATGTAGTAAAAAGAAGGCCCATCTGTACCCCAATCTTTATAGCAGCAATGGCCACAGTCACCAAATTGTGGAAAGAACAAAATGCCCTTCAAGGGAAGAATGGATAAGGTAGATGTGGTCCATATACACTATGGAGTATTATGCCTCTATCAGCAAATAGGAATAGCCAACTTTTGTAGTAACATGGACGGGAATGGATGAGATTACGCTGAGTGAAATAAGTCAAGCAGAAAGAGTCCATTATCATATAGTTTCACTTATTTGTGAAGCATTACAAATAGCATGGAGGACATGGGGAGATAGAGAGGAGAAGGGAGATGGGGGAAATTGGAAGGAGAGGTGAACATTGATTTTCAGGTGGACTCTGAAAATCAATCTGAGGGTTTTGGAGGGGTGGGAGGTGGGAGGCCGGGGTACCAGGTGGTGGGTATTATAGAGGGCACGGATTGCATGGAGCACTGGGTGTGCTACGAAAACAATGAATACTGTTATGCTGAAAATTTTTTAAAACATATTTATGCATCAAAGTACTAGTCTTTTCCATAAAAATATCTTATCTACTTTAAAAAGAAGAAAGCCCATTCTGTTTTCTACCCTGAGAGTAAATTCTTTAGGATGACAACATCATGGAATGACCAAGGGCTGGCTCTTGAGGGAGTCTCGGATGGGTTTGGCATGCATGCCCTCTGCTGGTGTGTTGTGGCTTTCCCCTGTCCTTGAGGCCAGTCATAGAGAGGCTCTCCTGCCTGCCATTTGGAGTGTTTGGTATCTGGGCTGAATATGGTGATGTTCAACATGGTGGGCTCTGGCGTGCCTGTGAAAGGACACTTTCAACCAACTCAACAGAATGAAGTCCTGTAGAATGCTGTGATCAGGAGAAATCATGTGGGCAGGGTTTTCCTCTAGTCCCCTACAGGAGAGTCTGTTCTCCTGGGACAAAGCAAGTTGGACTGAGGAAAGCAGTCCTCCCAATGTTCCACACTAAGGACTTCATGTTTGCAGGTTTGGCAGCTAATGTCCTCATCGTCCTTTAGTGGCGAATAGCTCCGTGTTTATGCTACTCGTGCGAGAGCCCAAAATTTCGTGTCATCTCCACATCGAGTCATCGAGTCATCTCCACAAACACTGCCTTTCACGGATGCACTGCCAGAAACCACCATCTTCCCACTCTGCCTACTAGGATTGATTATGATCATGGTTTCCATGCTTCCTGCATCTGGTTGCTTGTTGGTGTCCTATCCAGGAGAAACACAGTGTTCTCTCGAGGTGATGTCTGCCAAGCCTGATCATCTGAAATCTCCGGACTCAAGACCCTTTGACAGGAACTCATGCCGTTCAGAGCCACTGCTGGTCGCAGCCAGTGGCATTGGGAAACATGCTCCTTGTGGATTCTCAGTGTGCTCCTCTCTTCTGTGCCTTTGTCCTTTGCGTTGACTTATGGCTTTCTGAAGCACCAACCGCCCACATCTCCTTTAAGCCATGCCTCAATTCTTCTCCCAAAGTCTCCGCAACTTCTTTTATTTTTTGGCTGTGGAGTTGCTTTTTTGGCTACAGGCCCATTTCCACCATGTTGCATTTGATGGGGTAATCTTCCAGTTGTGTTTCTGGCTGACGACAAGCCTGGAGTTCCCAGACACTACTACCATCTCACTGTCCTCCAAAAGCACCACAGACTCTTGCCAAGCCATAATCAAGAATTAATTCTTGCCCCTTGCCTCATGTGGCAGAATTGTGGAGAGCATTGGGCTACATCACATCTATCAGTCTCAGTAAGACAAATAACATATCACTTCACTTTCTCATGGTACTCAAGTATCATGTGAAAAAGCAAGGAAAAGGCACAAACAATACAACTCTAACAGACACGCAATATTTTGTTTATTTGAAGGCAGGTTAGTGAGAATATTTATATAAAAACCTGTTTCCTCAGAGCCCAACCCCTTGAGAGGAACTGGAGGAGTTAACTCAGGGAACATCATTGACTGAAAATCCATGTGGCAGGCCACTACCCCAGAAAACAAACCAAGAAAGAAAAAAATAAAAGACTGCAAGAGAACAACCTCCACTACTTCATAGGACTACCTTTATTTTTAACTCTTCCCCACTATTCTGGTTTATTTTTTTTACATAGATAATTTTTAACCAATTTACCATCACAGTGAGCTGTCACGTACATCAAATTCCATAATAACCTTCTAACATGAACTTTTTTTTTTGATACATACACCTGTGTTTTTCTTTATGCATTTCTATTTTTTGAATTTTTTTTATTTTAGTTTTGTTTAGTCTAGTTTATTCCTTTTTATTTTATTTTCTAATATTTATATAGAGTTAAACTTCAAATTAATCCCCTTTGCAAAATGAATATTACCCTCATAGGTAAACAATTATTTTTAGGTCAATATATGGTGTTTATTTTTTTCCAATTTATTTATTTTCAAAAAAACAGTATTCATTATTTTTTCACCACACCCAGTGCTCCATGCAATTCGTGCCCTCTATAATACCCACCACCTGGTACCCCAACCTCCCACCCACTCCCGCCACTTCAAACCCCTCAGATTGATTTTCAGAGTCCATAGTCTCCCATGATTCACCTCCCCTTACAATTTACCCCAACTCCCTTCTCCTCTCTAACAACCCTTGTCCTCCATGATATTTGTTATGCTCCACAAATAAGTGAAACCATATGATAATTGACTCTCTCTGCTTGACTTATTTCACTCAGCATAATCTCTTCCAATCCCGTCCATGTTGCTACAAAAGTTAGGGTTTCACCCTTTCTGATGAAGGCATAATACTCCATAGTGTAAATGGACCACATCTTCCTTATCCATTTACCCGTTGAAGGGCATCTTGGTTCTTTCCATAGTTTGGCGACCGTGGCCATTGCTGCTATAATCATTGGGGTACAGATGGCCCTTCTTTTCACATCTGTAACCTTGGGATAAATACCCAGGAGTGCAATAGCAGGGTCACAGGGAAGCTCTGTTTTTAATTTCTTGAGGAATCTACACACTGTTCTCCACAGAGGCTTCACCAACTTGCATTCCCACCAACAGTGGAAGAGGGTCCCCCTTTCTCCACATCCTCTCCAACACATGTTGTTTCCTTTTTGTTAATTTTGGCCATTCTAACTGGTGTAAAAGTGATATCTCAATGTGCTTTTAATTTGAATCTCCCTGAGGGCTAATGATGATGAACATTTTTTCATGTGTCTGATAGCCATTTGTATGTCTTGATTGGAGAAGTGTCTGTACATATCTTCTGCCCATTTTTGATATTTTTGCCTGTTTCATGTGTGTTGACTTTGAGGAGTTTATTATAGATCCTGGATACAAACCTTTTGTCTGTACTGTCATTTCCAAATATCATCTCCCATTCTGTGGGTTGCCTCTTTGTTTTTTGTTTTTTTGTTGTTGTTGTTTTGTTTTGTTTTGTTTTGTTTTGTTTTTTTGGCTGTTTCCTTTGCTGTGCAGAAGCTTTTGATTTTGATGAAGTCCCAAAAGTTTATTTTCGTTTTTGTTTCCTTTGCCTTTGGAGACATATCTTGAAAGAAGTTGCTGTGGCTGATATTGAAAAGATTACTGCCTATGTTCTCCTCTAGGATTCTGATGGATTCCTGTGTCACATTGAGGTCTTTTATCCATTTTCAGTTTATCTTTGTGTACGGTTTAAGAGAATGGTCGAGTTTAATTCTTCTCCATATAGCTGTCCAGTTTTCCCAGCACCATTTATTGAAGAGACTGTCTTTTTTCCACTGTGTATTTTCTCCTGTTTTGTTGAAGATTAATTAACCATGGATTGAGGGTCCATATCTGAGCTCTCTACACTGTTCCACTGGGTAAACCAATTTTTAATCCCATTTATCTTAGGAAAGTTGAGTCCATTAAAATAGATATCAAGATACATCCAGGAAGAATCAAAACAACCTTCCCCGCCCACACTAAGAATTTATAACCTCTCTTCCATCCTTTTCTTCCATCACTGGTTCTGTGTTTTTGTGATTGTCCTGATAGCATATATATCTTACACTTGGGGTTCATTTTGATGAGGTTCTTCCTTTAAATGCATATATATTTTTTTATCTTGTCATATACTTTTATCTGTCTTTTTGTTTGTCTGTTTTTGTTTGTCTACTTCATAATTCTTACCTTGGGACCCAATTGGGCTAAACAATCTCTTTCACCTTCATCTTACCTCTCTCTCTCTCTCTCTCTCATTCCTTTGCTTTTTCTTTTCTTTTGTCTCTCATTTTGGTGGGGAATCCTGATTGCTCAGAACTGTTCCTGGGTGCACCTTGACTGCACCACAGTCAACACATCCAGCTACATCTGTTCAGTCATCTCTCTCCAAAATGACTAGGAGGAGGAATGCCCAACAGAAGAAAAATACAGAGGATGGACCTTCTGCAACAGAGCTAATGGCTATCAACATAGACAATATGTTGGAAAGAGAATCCAGGCTAACAATTATCCAGGCAATAGCTAGGTTGCACAAATCCATGGATGATCAAATGGAATTGATTAGAGCCAGGCTGAAAGCGCCCATAAAGGATGTTCACAATGTTAGGGAGGAGCTAAAAGCTAACAGGGCTGAGGTTCTCAATGCTCTCAATGAGTTCCAATCTCATCTAAATTCTCTCACAGCTAAAGTAACTGAGAAAGAAGGTAGAATTAGCGATCTGGAGGACAAACAGACAGAGAGAAAGGATCAGGAGGAAGCCTGGAACAAACAGCTTAGAAACCATGAAAACAGATTCAGGGAAATAAATCATGCCATGAAATATTTCAAAATCAGATTTATTGGAATCCCTGAAGGGGAGGGAAAAGAAAGAAGTCTAGAAGATAGAGTGGAACAAGTTCTTCATGAGAATTTGCCCAATCTCACGATTGGAACCATTGTTCATGTACTAGAGGCCAAACGGTCTCCACCCAATATTATAGATAACAAAACATCAAGACACCTGATAGTCAAATTAAGGAATCATAATTGGAGGTATAATCACTTGAAAGCCTCTAGGACAAAGAGGCTCCTTTCTTGCAATGGAAAGCCCATCAGAATAACGTCAGACCTGTCCCAGACATCTGGCAAGGCAGAAAGGGCTGACAAGATATATTCAGAACACTAAATGAGAAGAACATGCAGCCAAGAATACTTTATCCAGCAAAAATGACATTCAAAATGGATAGAGAGATAAAGAGTTTCCAAGAGTGGCAAGGCTTAAAAAACAATGCAACTACCAACCCGACACTGCATGAAATATTAAGCAGGGTTTTATAAAAGAGGAAAAATCGTAAGAATAGCATTGAACAGAAATATAGAGACAGTCTACAGAGAGAAATACTTCAAAGGTAACACGATGTCAATAAAAACGATCTATGAATAATCACTCTCAATGTGAATGGCTTACATGCGCCCATAAAAAAGCACAGGGTTGAAGATTGGATAAAACGACAGGACCCATCGATATGGTGTCTACAAGACACTCATTTTGAACCTAAAGATACACCCAGACTGAAAGTGAAGGGATGGAGAAGCATCTTTCATGACAATGGACCTCAAAGAAGGCTGGAGTAGCGACTCTCCTATCAGATAAATTATATTTTAAACTAAAGACCGTAGTCAGAGATACAGGAGCACACTACATCATTCTTAAAGGGACTATCCACCAAGATGATCTACCAATTGTAAATATAGATGCCCTAATATGGGAGTAGCCAATTACATAAAAAAAACTGTTAATCAAGATAAAGAGTCATATTGATATGAATACATTAATCATAGGAGATCTTAACACACCTCTCTCATAAATAGACAGATCATTGAAGCAAAAAATTAATAAAGACACAAGAGCATTGAATGACACTTTGGACCAGAATGACCTCGGAGATATACACAGAACATTTCATGCTAAAACAACAGAATACTCATTCTTTTCAAGTGCACATGGAACCTTCTCAAGAATAGATCACATACTGGGTCACAAATCAGGACTCAACTGATACCAAAAGACTGAGATAATTCCCTGCATATTCTCAGATCACAATGCTTTGAAACTGGAGCTCAAAGACAAGGAAAAGTTCCTAAGGAACTCAAACACCTGGAAGTTAAAGACCACCTTGCTTAATAATGCTTGGATCAACCAGGATATCAAAGAAGAATTGAAAAAATTCATGGAAACCAATGAGAATGAAGACACTTCGGTCAAAAACCTATGGGATACAGCAAAGGTGGCCCTAAGGGAGAAATACATAGCCATCCAAGCCTCCTTCAAAAAATTGAAAAATACAGAACACAGCAGCTGTCTCTACACCTTAAAGAACTGGAGAACCAACAACCAATCAAACCAACTCCACCCACAAGAAGGGAAATAATCAAGATTAGAGCTGAGATCAATGAGTTAGAAACCAGAGGTACAGTAGAATGTATCAATGAAACTAGAAGCTGGTTTTTTGAAAGAATCAATAATATCGATAAACCATTGGCCACACTAATCCAAAAGAAAAGAGAGAAAGCCCAATTTAATAAAATTATGAATAAAAAGGGAGAGCTTACAACTAACACCAAGGAAGTATAACCAATCATCAGAAGTTTTTATCAAGAGTTATATGCCAATAAGCTAAGCAACCTAGATGAAATGGATGCATTCCTGGAAAACTATATATAATTGAACCAGGAAGAAATTGACAGCCTGAATAGACCAATATCTAGTAATGAGATTGAAGAATTGATCAAAAACCTCCCCAAAAAAGCCAAGGACCTGACGGATTCCCTGGGGAATTCTACCAAACTTTCAAAGAAGAAATAACACATGTTCTCCTGAAGCTGTTTCAAAATATTGAAGCAGAAGGGAAACTCCCAGACTCACTCTATAAAGCCAACATTACCTTGATCACCAAACCAGGCAAAGACCCTATCAGAAAGGATAATTTCAGACCAATATCACTAATGAATATGGATGCTAAGATTCTCAACAAGATCCTAACAAACAGTATCCAACAGCACATTAAAAAGATTATCCACCAAGACCAGGTGGGATTCATCCCTGGGCTACAAGAATGGTTCAACATTTGCAAATCAATTAGTGTGATACAACAAATTAATATGAGAAGAGAGAAGAACCACATGGTCCTCTCAATTGATCCAGAAAAATTAATTGACAAAATCCAGCATCTGTTCCTGATTAAAATGATTCAAAGTATGGGGATGGAGGGAACATTTCTGAACTTCATCAAATCTATCTATGAAAGACCCACATCAAATATCATCCTCAATGGGAAAAAGCTTGCAGCCTTCCCATTGAGATCAGGAACACAACAATGATTCCCACTCTCACCACTTTTGTTCAACACAGTATTAAAAGTTTTAGTAACAACAATCAGACAACAAAGAGAAATAGAAGATATCCAAATTGGCAATAAAGAATTCAAACTCTCTCTTTGCAGATGACATGATTCTTTATATGGGAAACCCAAAAGACTCCACCCTCAAACTACTAGAACTCATACAGCAATTCAGCAACATGGCATCATACAAAGTCAATGTATAGAAATCAGTGGCTTTCTTATACACTAACAAAGAAAATATAGAAAATATAAATTAGAGAATCGATTCCATTTTCTATAGCACGAAGAACCATAAGGAACCTAGAAAGAAACCTAACCAAAGATTTAACTTCAATGAACTACAGAACATTCATGAAATAAATAAAAGAAGATACAAAAAGATGGAATACCATTCCATGCTCTTATATCAAAAGAATAAACATTGTTAAAATGTCTATATTACTTAGAGCAATCTAGACTTTTAATGCGATACAGATCAAAATTCCAAGAATTATTGATTTTTAAAAAGGCTGGAGAAAATAATCCAACAATTCTTATGGAACCAGAAGAGACCCGAATCGCTAAAAATATGTGGAAAAACAAAAATAAAACTTGGGGCATCATGCTACCCGTTACCAAGCTTTACTACAAACCTGTGATCACCAAGACAGAATGGTACTGGCATAAAAACAGACACATAGACCAGTGGAACAGAGTAGAGAGTCCAGATACGGACCCTCAACTCTATTGGCAAATAATATTCGACAAAACAGGAAAAAATATACAGTGAATACAAGAGAGTCTCTTCAATAAATGGTGCTGGGAAAACTGGGCAGCTATATGTAAAAGAATGAAACTCGACCATTATCTTACACCCTATATAATGATAAACTCAAAATGGATAAAACACCTCAATGTAACACAGGAATCCATCAGAATCCTAGAGTAGAACATAGGCAATAATCCCTTCGATATCAGCCACAGCAACTTCTTTCAAGATATGTCTCCAAAGGCAAAGGAAACAAAAGCAAAAATAAACTTTTGGGAATTCATCAAGATCAAAAGCTTCTGCAGAGCAAAGGAAATAGTCAAAAAACAAAGAGGCAACCCAAGGAATGGGAAAAGATATTTGCATGTGACAGTACAGACAAAAGATCGATAACCAGGATTCATAAAGAACTCCTCAAACTCAACACACCGAAAACACAAAATCATATCAAAAAATGGGCAGAAGATATGAACAGACACTTCTCTAATGAAGACATACAAATTTCTATCATACACATGAATAAAAGTTCATCATAACTAGCCCTCAAGGAGATTTAAATGAAAACCACATTGAGATATCACCTTACACCAGTTGAATGGCCAAAATAAGCAAGACAGGAAACAACATGTGTTGGAGGGTATGTGGAGAAACGGGAACCCTTTTCCATTGTTGGTGGGAATGCAAGTTGGTGCAGCCTCTCTGGAGAACAGTGTGGAGATTCCTCAATAAATTAAAAATAAATCTTCCCTATGACTCTGAAATTGCACTACTGGGTATTTACCACAAAGATACAGATGTGAAAAGAAGGGCCATCTCTACCCAATTTTTATAGCAGCAATGGCCACAATTGCCAAACTGTGTAAAGAACCAAGATGCCCTTCAACGGATGAATGGATAAGGAAGATGTGGTCCTATACACTATGGAGTCTTATGTCTGCAACAGAAAGGACGAATACCCAACTTTTGTAGCAACATGGATGGGACTGGAAGAGATTATGCTGAGTGAAATAAGTCAAGCAGAGAGAGTCAATTATATGGTTTCACTTATTTGTGGAGCATAACAAAAAGCATGGAGGACATGGGGAGATGAGGAGAAGGGAGTTGGGCGAAATTGGAAGGGGATGTGAACCATGAGAGACTCTGGACTCTGAAAAACAATATGAGGGTTTTGAAGGGGTGAGGGTGGGACCTTGGGATACCAGCTGGTGGGTATTATAAAGGGCACAGATTGCATGGAGCACTGGATGTGGTCCAAAAATAATGAATACTGTTATGCAGAAAATAAATAAAAAATAAATTTAAAAAAATGATAAAAAACAAAACCTCGTGTTTCAGAACACGAGGAGATGAGGACATAGACACCACAATACATCCATACTCTAACATTTTTTCTTGATTTTGACCTAGCCTTTATGTGTTCGGAGGTGTTTGATTACTGCTTCAAATGCTTTAGTCACTACTTGAAAGCTCAAATTGTAGGTTACCTAAGCTAATATTGACAGTTGATATGTATCTTGCAATATATTTTTTTCTCTCTGTTATTGGATTTGCTGGCATAATTGCATAGAGGCATCTTTTAGGTTATTATTTTTTCCTTTCTGTCAGTTGTCCTGTGGTCTCATACTTTAAACTGTATGCTTATCTCCGTGTTATAACCAGGTAATGCCTCATCCAGTTTGTTAACATTTTCAAAACTTATGTTTGAGTTCACCTGATTTTTTTTGTACTGGTTTATTTATATTTCTTTTATTTCTTTGATCATATGTATTATTTCATTCTTTCTATTAACTTTGGAATTCGTCTCTTCTTTTTCTACTTCCTTATAGCATCAAGTTAGGTTGCTTTATTCTGGCATTTTTAATTTTTGGAAATACAAGCATTTAACCCTATATTGTTTCCCCATACAATGTTTTGTCATCATCTCATAAGTTTCTTGACTTTCCTTTGTTCATGGTACTTTCTGATTTTATGTGTGTGTGTGTGTGTTTAAGATAACACTTAAAATGAAATTTCAAGAGATAGAAAGTCTCTTTGCTTTTGGATAGCAATTGAATTGCTTTTGGATAGCAATTCAATTGATATGACTTCAAAACTCACATTCCATCTCTTTCAGCCACATTTCGTACAAGTTATGTCCCATTTATCAGTCTTTTGTAAATACGTATTCACACTACCCGGCCTTCAAACAAACACAAATTTTTGCGTGCATGGTTAGAGTCATATTGTTTGCCCCTTTTTCCCTTGCTTTTTCACAGGTTTCTTGACTACCATGAGAGAGTAAAATCATATGTCATTTGTCTTTCTGAGACTGATAGATGTGACATAGGCAAATATTCACCACAACTTTGCCACATGAGGGAAATGGCAAAAATTTATTCTTCATTATGGCAGTGTAAGAGTCTGAGGGTCTTTTGGAGGACAGAGAGATGATAGTAGTGTCTGGGAACTCCAGGCATGTCTTCAGCCATGAACAAAACCTGATGATTACCACATGAAGTGCAATATGGAGGAAAATGAACTGAAGCATACCAATCAAACTCCACAGTAAAGGAGAAAAGTAGTCACAGAGACTATGTGAGAAGATTGGAGACAAGATTTAAGGGATATGTTGCAGGTTGGTGCTTCAGAGATCAGTGAGCCAATGAAAAAGACAAAACCACAGGAGACAGGAGGACACACTGGGAATCCACATGGGACATGTAATCCAACGCCATCACCTGTGACCAGCAGAGCATCTGAATGGCACGAGTTCTTGCCAACAAAGGGTCTTGATCCCAGGAGATTTCTGATCAGCAGACTTGGCAGACATTGACTCGAGAAAACTGTGTTCCTCTTGGAGAGGACACCAAAAAGCAACCAGGTACAGACAGCCTGGAAGCCATGATCAGAGACAATATCAGGAGACACAGTGGGAAGATGGTGGGTTGTATCAGTGCATACGTGAGAGGCAGTATTCTCAGAGATTAATCAAAGGGGGCAAAAAAATTTGGGCTCTCACATCAGCAGCATCAAGACTGATGCTGGCCAAAAGCAGGACAGTGAGGATATTAGCTGCCTTACCTACAAACATAAAATCCCAGCCATGGAACTCTTGGGGGACTTCCTCCTCAGTCCACGTTGCTTAGTCCTAGGAGAACAGACTCTCCCATAGGGAACTAGAAGGAATCCCTGCCCACATATTCTTCCCTGACTGCAGCATTCCGCAGGCCTTCATACTTTTGCATTGGTTT
This sequence comes from Mustela nivalis, assembly GCF_964662115.1. NCBI lineage: Eukaryota > Metazoa > Chordata > Mammalia > Carnivora > Mustelidae > Mustela > Mustela nivalis. The sequence continues at coordinate 25,533,272 of NC_139041.1, forward strand.
AACATCTTTTCACAGGCACACAAGAGCCCACCAAACTAAACTTCACCATATTCAGTCCAGACATCAAACACTCCAAACAGCAGGCAAGGATAACCTCTGCAGATGATTGGCCTCACGGACAGGGGACAGTTACAACACAACTGCAGATGGTATGCATGACACAAACACCGGAAACTTCTTCAAGGGACATCCTTGGGCACTCCATGATATTTTCTCTTAAAGGAATTACCCTCAGGCTAAAAAACAGATTAGGCCTTGAGAATACAGAGAAGAATACAGAGATCTAGAACAAACGTAAAACTGGAAAAATCAACTGATGCCAAGGGAAAAAAAAAATAATGAGAAACCTGTACATGTAACACGCCTGATGGAGGATTGAAAGCAGCAGACAGGATACTCACTATACATCAGACAACACAGAAGACATCAGGTAGAGTCGAACCACAGAGATAAAAGTGTTAAAAAATAAAATAAAGTAAAACAGAGTCCCTGGTGAAAAGAGTGGTAGAGAACTGGATGCAAAGTCCAGGAAGCTGGCAGAAGCAGAGAATCCAATTAGTGACCTTGAAGACAAATACTGGAAAATAAGTAAGAGAGAAGGAAGAATGGTGGAAAATGAAAATTATCTTATGGAAATCATTGACTCCAGGGAATAGAAACTGGTGCCTATTGTAGGAGACCTAGGGACAAGAAAAAAATGAGGGTTGGACATTTCTTTAAGAAATCAGAGCTGAAAATTACCCTTATATGGGAACAGAAACAAAGATAAGATTAAAAGGCACTGAGTAGTTTACCTACTTAGGAGCAAGTCAGCTCCCTCTCCAGCTCCACCCCCTGATTGTGAACTCTCCGTCTCTCTGTCAAATATTTGCACGTGCATCATTTGACAAAAAACAAAACAAATCCAGTGTGAAAGGACTGACTGGGACCAGAAGATGTTGTATTTAATTTGGACCTAGGTCCCTAAGGAATGCAGCCAGTACAGAGTACCTCCTACCATCCTAAAATGCCAGACCTTTGCTCTGAGCTCCCTTGCTCATTCTCCTGTTGTATTCCTGTATCTCCTTACCAACCTGTAGCATCCGGTGTCTGTCCCCCTATAATGGCCCTAGTTGACACATTATTCCCTTCTCCTGGCTCCTTTAGAACATGCCCATTTTCCACAAGAGGCACTGTTTTCTTATCGCATGAAACCATTTGGGGGATGGTCATGAGAGGGTTAAGGCAGGCCTGTGCTGCTGCATCTCCATTCAGTTCTCCATAGGGTAGCTGCATCACCATGTGGGAGTGCTCAAGCTTCTTTGACATTCAATCCTCTTCAATGTGCCCTTTTGGAGATACACATTGTCATCCTGATATGGGCATAAATGACTTTCATTTGGCTTCACTTGGGCTATGGGTCTCTTCCAAAAGCTCAACGCTTGCTCCTGTTAACTCCAAGTAAATGGGTACATCCTGGACCTACGGGTCTAAGGTATAGAGTCTGTCTTTGGTGCTTGGTCAAATATGAAGCTTGGGATGCCATTTTGTCATGATTTCTGGAGACGCTCAAGGTACTTGTGCCCTTGCTGTTGAATACTCCAGACATGTCTTTGGTGTGCTTGTGGCTGTTCCCTTTGAGCTTTCCTTGGGTGGCCCTTTTCCTGGTCAGAAGCGCCCTGATTGACTGGGAGGACCATAGCCATGTGCAGGCTATGGAGTTCTTCCTGTCATGCTTTATTTGAGGCCTCAATTTTCTTGGCCTTTTGTAAGTAGAATAAAATGGTGGATTCCTGCCTTTTTTTTTTTGGAGTCCAGAGGGCTGGTGCTTACATTCACGACCAAAGACTATGAATCCGGCCATAGAGAAGGTGACACATACTCATTTACCAAGCTGCTTTAGTGAGAGACCCAGGTGGCTCCAGCGGTTTGCGAGGCTTGGGATCCTCTTGGCCCACTTATGACTACTCCAGCCAAGTGTAGTGATCAGGAATGGTTTTGGAAAAAGTGGTTGCTGTAACCTCAAAGCTTTGTGATATCACAGAAGCTGGCTTCACTGAAGTCACTATCTCCTAACCTTTGAATCCTATGGCTTTAAGTAGAATGCCCCTGGAAGGACAGAAAAAGAGCCCTCTGAGTCTGATCAAGACTCCAGGTCGTCTTGTGTGTTAATTTCCCACTACCCCTTTCTAGACAAAGAGAAAAGGAAATGACGTTCAGTATGCCATCCTTTAGGGCAACATTTCTCCACAGAAAGCAAGTTGTTCCTTTTTCCACTGAAAATATAGAGGGTATCATTACCTCTCTTTGAGGTTTGTCTTCCTGTAGGTGAGAAAGTCCTTTCTCAGCATCTTTTCCTAATGGTCAGTCATGACTAAGGGATGGAAATTTTATTATCTAGCAGAAATGTTAGGACATGGATGTATTGTGCTGTCTGTGTCCTCATCTCCTAGTGTTCAATTTACTAGTAATAAGGGATTAAGGCTCTGTCTACCTTGTTTTAACTAGACACATTTGCAAAGTCTTCAAGCAAGTGACATTCTGCATAATAGCTTAGCCTTATGGAAGATCCCTGGACAGCATTCCTTGTCATCATGAGTTAACGCTACCTGATGTGGTAATGGGCATAGCCATGTTAACCAAGTATCGTCAATCAAAGGAAAGGACGGCCTATAGGGATGCCCTGCAATGCCCACTTGAGCAGAACTGTGGATTGAGCTGCAATACCCTTGCAAATGGTAGTGGATAAAGAAGGTGTGGTCCATCTTGGCAACAGAGTATTCCTCAGGGGGGATGAACCCCTGGTACTTGCATTGACATAAATGCCAGAGGACTGGATTATGCAAAACAAAAAAGGCAAGCCGACAAAGGGAAATATCATATATTTTCCTTCCTATGTGCCCCAGGAAGAATACCATGGAAGGAAAGAAGTGAAAACTGAAGGAGAAGAAGTTACAGAAAGAGAGAAACCAGGAGTGACTCCTGACTCTGAGAACCAAGCTGAGGGTTACATAAAAGAGGGACATGCAGGGAATGAGGGAACTGGCTAATGGGTGTTGAGGAGTTGTGGCATATATCACGATGAGCACTAGGTCGTATATGGAACTAAAACATCCGTGAATACTCTGTCAAAAACGTATGATGGTTGATAGGCCTTCTATTTCAACATAACAAAAAATTAAAATAAAAACAAACTGGTCTTTTCTAAAGCAGGTGAAGACAGAGAAAAGGAAAGAATTGTATTTTTATTATCTTTCCTTATTGAAATGTCATGGAATTTGTTTTCTAAAATGTCCTTATCTGAATTAGGTCTTTATACTTGTAGAGTCTACCCGCCTCCTCCATTTCTGGAATCGATGAGAAGAAAATACATTGCCTTCATTAAATGTCTAAAAGAGTTGACCAGGAAAATGATTTGGACCTGGCCTTCTGTCTTTTGGGAGGTGCTTCAAACACCTTGGTCTTGACTAGAGAGCTCGATTTTGTAGGTTTTATACCTAAACGAGGGAATTGATATGTTTCTTAGAATTTATCCTATTTTTGGATTTGCTGGCATAATTGTGTAAAGGTGTCTTTTAGGAAATTTTTTATCCTATCTATAAATTGTCATGTGTTCTCATACTTTCAGCTGTATGCTTGTCTCCCTGTTTTATCCAGGTATTGCCTCCTCCAGTTTGTTAAAGTTTTCCAAACTGACGTGTGAGTTCTCCTGAATTTTTCCTATTAGTTTGTTTATATTTCTTTTATTTTGATGATCATATGCATTATTTAAATTCTCCTGCTAACTTTTATTCTTATAACTCTTAAGTTTTCTGTTAACTTTAGCTTCTATTAACTGTTAATTTTCTGTTAATTTCTTTTAGCTTATTTGTGTCTTGAAGCCATAAAATCTCTCTTTCTGCCAAAAGCACAGTTTGGCTCTCCTTGCCAGTTGCATAACCTAGGACTTCCTAATTCCTTCACTTTATATTAGAAGGTATCTTTGTGTGTATCTTTATCGTTGAAGGAAATCTCTTATGGGCGACATAAGGTCGAGCTTGTTTAGTTTCTGTTCTTTTCCTATTACATTTTTTTCCTTTTTTAAAATTTTTTTGTCCAGACCAACAGTCTGTTTATAGTGATAGGAGAATTTTATCCTGAATACTTGAAGTAATTATTGATAGGTTAGGAGTTATCTTTCTCATTTTGGTTGATTTCTAACTTGGAGTCCTAATGTAACTTTCCATATTATGATATTTTCTTTGGGGTTTGCATCCTTTAGTGTGATTCCTCACTTTCTCCCCATCTTTCGTGTGTCTCGTGTGTGTGTGTGTGTGTGTGTGTGTGTGTTTCATATAACACTTATAATGAAATTTCAAGAGATAAGAAATTGGTCTTTTATGGATAGCAATTCAATTTGATATGACTTGAAAACTCACATTCCATTACTCAGCCACATTTCCTACAAAGAATGTCTCATTTAGTCCTCTTTTATAAACACATATTCTCACTAACTGGTCTTCAACAAAGAAAAAATTGTCTGACTGGTTAGAGGCGTATTGTTTGTCCCTTTTTCCTATTCTTTTTCACATGTTTCTTGACTACCATGAGAGAGTGAAATTGTGTGTTATTTCTCTTTCTGACAAGGATAGATGGGACGTAGCCCAGTGCTCTCCACAATTCTGCCATATGAGGCAAGGGGCAAGAATTTATTTTTGTATGGCTGGGTAGGAGTTTGCAGTGTCTTCACAGGACAGTGAGATGGTAGTAGTGGCTGGGAACTCAAGCTTTTCTTCATGCTTGAACAAAACTGGGAGATTACCACATCAAGAGCAACATGGCAGTAAATGACCTGAGGCAACAAACAAAACTCCACAGCAAAAGAGAAAAGAAGTAGCAGAGACTATTGGTGAAGTTGGAGACATGGCTTTGGGAAGACATGGGCAGTTGTGCTTCAGAAAAAAGTGAGCAAATGTGAAAGAAAATGGCACAGGAAACAGGAGCACACTGAGAAGTCACAAGGACCATGATTCCTGAAACCATTGGCTGTGATCATCAAAGGGTCTGAATGGCATGAGTTCTTGCCAACAATGAGTCTTGAAGATTTAAGATCAGCAGACTTGCAGACATAGACTCGAGAGAACACTGAGTTTCTCCTGGAGAAAACACCAACAAGCAACCAGGTGAAGACAGCCTAGAAACCATAATCAAAGACAGTACCAGGAGACACAGTGGGAAGATAGTGGCTTCTGGCAGTGCATCCGTGATAGGCAATGTGCATGGAGATGACTTTATGGTGGCAAAATAAATTTTGGGCTTTCTCACGAGCAATATCAAGACTGACCTACTGTCCAAAGATAGGGTGATGAGGACGTTAGCTGCCTAACCTGCAAACACAGAGTTGTAACTGTGGAACTCTTGGGGGACTGCCTTCCTCAGTCCATGTTGCTTAGTCCCAGGAGAACAGAGTCTCCTGTAGGGAACTAGAAAAAATCCCTGCCCACATGCTCTTTCCTGACCACAGCATTCTGCAGCCATCCATTCTGATGAGTTGGTTCAACATCTTCTTTCACAGGTACACCAGAGCCCACCACGCTAAACCTCACCCTATTTTGCTCAGGCATGAGAGCCTCTGAAGACTGCCGTCAAGGACAGGGGACAGCCACAACACAACAGCAGAGGGCATGCATACCATACACCCGCAAAACTGCCTCAAGGGCCAGTCTTGAGCAATCTATGATCCATTCTTCCAAAAGAAATTACCCTCAGCGTAGAAAAGAGAATGGGCTTTTCGAATTCAGAGAAGAAGTCAGAGACCTAGATCCAGTGCATCAATTGATGCCAAGGAAAAAGGACAAGAAATGATCTTGGCCAGTCAATCAGAGTGAAACCTCTATATATAACACGCCCGATGGAGGATTGAAAGCAGCAACCAGGATACTCCCTGTACATCAGAAAACACAGAAGATATCAGGGAGTCTCGAATCACAGAGATAAAACTGATAAAAATAAAAGAAAATAAAGAGTTCCTGATGAGAAGATTGGTGAGAGACTGGATGCAAAGTCCAGCAGTCTGGTAGAATCAGAGGATCCAATGAGTAACCTAGAAGAAAAAAGACTAGAAAATAAGGAAGCAAATCCAAAGAGAGAAGAAAGAATGATGGACCATGACAATGAGCTTAGGGAAATCATTGACTCCAAGTAATAGCAAGAGGTGCTTATGTGAGGAGACCTAGGAGAGAAAGAAAAAAGAGGGCCAAAATTTTCTTTGTGAAATCAGAGCTGAAAATGTCCCTCATCTTGGAGCAAAAATGGAGAACCGTATTTGGAGATAGGGAGGATTCCAATCGCCATCAACAGAAAAAGTGCAACACAAGATATAGTGCCAAACGCCTTCAAAAGTTCGCAATGAATATATTCTCTTTAAGAAAATATCCATGGGAGAGAAATGTCTTCATAGTCAAGTCACTGACTTCAAGTTGACAAGCAATACCAGCTCTTGAAGCAGTTCAGATAGAGCAAGCAACACCAGCCCAAGCAAAAATCCGTATCCCATGCATTTCTGAACAGTGAGAGAGCCGTGGTTCTTTTCTAGAACTAGGAGGTATTAGGAAGACAAAGTTTGGGTCCCAGGGTGTGTCCATCAGTTCAAAGGCAGCCTTTAGCTCAACTCATGACCCCAAGATCATGGCATCAACAATGGTCTCAGATTCCCTGCTCTGGGAAAAGTCTGCTTCTCCCTCTCCAGCTCCATCCCCTGACTGTTATCTCTGTCTCTCTGTCGAAAGTGCATGTGAATAATTTGCCAAAAAGCAAACACAAAAAGAGTTAACAAGGATTTACTGGGGCCAGAGGATGGTTTATTTATTTATTTATTTATTTATTTATTTATTTATTTATTTATTTTGGACCTAGGTCCCTATAGAATGCAGCCAGGTACAAAGTACCTCCAACCATCCTAAAATGCCAGACCTTTGCTATGTGATCCCTTATTAATTCTCTTGTTCTTTTTCTTCCTGTATCTCCTCACCAACCTGTACCATCAGCTGTCTGTCCCGCTGTAATGGCCCTTTGTTGTCACATTGTTCCAACCTGTCTTGGTTTCATTAGAACATGCCTGTCTTCCGCAAGAAGCATTGTTTGGTTATCAAATGAAACCATTTCGGAGATGGTCATGAGAGTGTTAAGGCAGGTTTGTGCTACCACATCTCCATTCAGTTCCCCAGAGGGTAGTTGCACCACCCTGTGGGAATGCTCAAGGTTCCTTGACATTCGAATTATGTTCAATGATGACTTTTGGAGATACATGTTGACATCCTAAAACGGGCATGAAAGTCTTTCAGATGGCTTTACTTGGGCTATGGGCTTTTTGCAACATGATCCATGCTTACTCATGTGGACTCCAAGTACATGCATCTGTTCTGTGCCTCACGTTCTAGGTTGTAAAGTCTGCCTTTGGTGCTTGGTCAGTTTTGAAGATTGAGAGACTCTTTTGGCATGATTTGTTGAGACGTTAAAGTACTGGAGTCCTTGCTGTTGAAGACTCCAGATATGTCTTTGGAATGGTTTTGGGTGTTCCATTTGAGTTTCCTTGGGTGGCCCTTTTCTTGGTCAGAAGCACCCTTATTGGCTGGGAGGACCATACGTATGTGTGGTGCGTGGTGTTCCTCCCCTGACACTTTGTTTGAGGCCTGGTTCGTTCTTGGCCTTTTGTGGGTAGGATGGAATGTTGGGTTCTTGCCTTTATCCAGAGTCTAGATGGATGGTGCTGACAGTCATGACCAAAGATTACATATTTGGCAAAATAGAATGTGACACCAATTTGCTTTGCAAACTGCCTTGGTGAGAGACCCAGGCGGCTCCAGCAGTTGGGGAGGGCATGGGATCCTCTTGGCCCGCACATGACTACTCCTGCCAAGTGTAGTGTTCAGGCATGGCTATGACCTCAAAGCTTTGTGACATCATAAAAGCTGGCTTCACTGAAGCACCATTCCCTTTCTCATGACCAATGCATCCTATGACTTTAGGAGAAGCCCCTGGAAGGACAGAAAAAGAGCTCTCTAAGACTGATCAAGAACTCAGGTTGTCTTGTGTTAATTTCCCACTTCCCCTTTCTAGACAAAGATAAAAGAAAATGACAATCGGTATACCATCATTTGGGCCAACATTTATACAGAGATGGCAAGGTTTCCCTATTACCACTGCAATTTCCACAGATCTCAGTAAACAATGAGGCCTCTTGGATATCATCAGATCTCTGTGGTTTTTGTCATCCTGTGGTGAGAGAGTCCTTTCTCATTGTCTTTTCACTATGGGTCAGTGAGGATTAAGGTATGGAAAGTCCGTTTTCAAGGAAAAATGTTAGCGCATGGATGTATTGTGCTTTCTGTGTCCTCATCTCCTACTGTTCTGAACACCTGTCATTAGGGATTAGGGCTCTGTCTACTTGATTTTACCTTAAACACATTTGCAAAGGCTTCAAGGAGAGTGACATTCTACATGAGAGCTAATGCTGAAGGAAGAGCCCTGCACAGCACCCCTTGTCCTCATTAGGTAACTTGACCTGCTGTGGTAATGGGTATAGATATTTTGATCAAGTCCTTTCAATAAGAGGAAAAAGAATGGCCTATATCGATGGCCTGCCATGCCCATTGGAGCAGAACTGTGGATTGAGTGGCAATACCCTTGCAAAGACTAGAGGATAAAGAAAGTGTGGTTAATATTGGCAACAGCGTATTACTCAGTCATCAGGGAGGATGAATCCCTGGTACTTGCATTGACAGAAATGACACAGAAAAGGGTGATTCAAAATGAAAAAGGCAAGCAGACAAAGGGCAATATCATATGGCTTCCCCTGTGTGTGCCTCATGAGGAATACCTTGGCCCCGAGTAAAGGAAGGGGAATACCTCGGCTCTTAGTAAAGAAAGGGAACACTGAAGGGGAAGAAATTAGAGAAGGAGGCAAATGGATATCACTCCTGAGTGACTCAGCACTCTTTGAAACAAGCTTAGGGTTGCAGAAAAGGGAGACATTAAGGGGATGAGGGAACTGGTTAATGGGTTTTGAGAACTTGTGGCATATATTAAGATTGGCACTAGGTCGTATATGGAGCTAAAATATCAGTGAATGCTCTTTCAAAAACAAATGATGGATGATAGGCTGGCTTCCTTTACATATCAAAAAATTAAAATAAATACATACTGGCCCTTGCAAAACCAGATGAAGACAGACAGAGAAGAGGACAGAATTATTTATTTATTATCTTTACTTATTAAAATGGCATGGAATTTGTTTCCTATAATGTCCTTATCTGAATTAGGTCCTTATACTTGTACATCAGAATTTGCCCGCCTGCTCCATTTCTGGAATCAATGAGAAGAAACGACATTGACTTTATTAAATATCTAGAAATGTTGACCAGGAAAATGATTTGGACCTGGCCTTCTGTGTATTGGGAGGTGTTTGATTGCTGCTTCAAACTCTTTGTCACTAGTAGAGAGCTCAGACTTTGTAGGTTTCCTGACCTAATCTTGGAATTTGATATGTCTTGGAATAAATCCTTTTCTCTCAGTTCTTGGATTTGCCGGCATAATTCTGTATAGAAGTCTTTTACAATTTTTTTTCCTTTCTATCAGTTGTCATGTGGTCTCATTCTTTCAGCTGTATGCTTGTCTCCCAGTTTTTTCCAGGTAATGGCTCTTCCAGTTTGTTAAAGTTTTCTAAACTGACCTGTGAGTTCTCCTGATTTTTTCGTATGGTTTGTTTGTATTTCTTTTATTTCGATGATCATATGCATTATTTTTTTTTCCTGTTAACTTAGAGATTGATTCTTCTTTTTTAGTTTCTTATGGCCTCATGTTAGGTTCCTTTTTTTCAGTGTTTTGAATTTTTGGAAGTACACTCATTTAATCCTATATTCTTTCCCCATAAAATATTTTGGCATCATCTTATAAGTTTCTTGAATTTTCTTTGTTCAAGGTACTTTCTGATTTTCCTTTTGATTTTCTTTCTTTGATTCATTTCTAGTTCTCGAGTGTGTACTCTTTTCCACCGATTAGTGTCTGTCTGTGTTACCCATTCATAAGTGATTTTTTTCTTTTTTCTTACCTTTGTGTTCATAAGTTTATAAAATAGTAATTGAAATGTCTTCTATTAAAGACGACTAGAGTTGGACTCCAGCACAGTATCTGTGATAGACAATGTAAGGTATGACCTTTGAAAAAACTTCTCTTATGGTCCTCAGGGACTCAATCTTATGCACGTTTCCCCAAAGTTCAGTTGGTCTAGAGAACCGATGATGACGTCTTTTATTCCTTAGCATCTTCCATTTGGATGATCTGTCCTGTGCTGTAAGTGGATATCATAGTCCCCAACAATATTGGATTGTGGTCCTAATCTCCATTTCATTCTGATAATATGCTTCCAACATTTAGATACAGCCAGGAAGGTGGTGTATACATTGCAATTCATCCACATTTCTGATGTCTTGATGCTCCATCAAGACAAAACACCTTCCCGTAATCTTTTGTTTCTTAAAGCTATAAAATCTATCTGCCATAGGCACAATTACTTTGGCTCTCTTCTCGTTGCCAATAGCATAATCTTTGTCTTCCCAAATCCTTCATTTTCAATCTATGTGTATCTTTATAGTGGAAGGTAATTTGCTATGGTTAACATAAGGTTGAGCTCACTTTGCTTTTGTTCTTTCTTGTGAACTTCTTGGCCTTTTTTTTTTTCTAAATTTTCTTTCAGTCCAACAATGTTTTTGTAGTGATAGGAGACTTTAGTCCTGTATACCTGAACTACTTATTGATAATGAAGGAGTTATATTTTCCATTTTGTTTGGTTTGTGACTTAGATTCTCTGTTCCTTTCCCCTTTATGATATTTTCTTTCAGGCTTGCTTCCTTTAGTGCAATTCATCACTTCCTCCCCATCTTTTTGTGTCTTATCTCTCTGTGTGTGTGAGTGTGTGTGTGTGTGTTGTCAGTGTGCATTTCACATAACACTTATTTTTTGTTAATTTCTTTTTTTTCTTTATTTTATTCATTGTTTTTGCACCACACCCAGTGATCTATGCAATCCATGCTCTCTCCCATTCCCACCAGCTTGTTCTCCCAACCTCCAAACCACCGCCTCTTAAAACCCTCAGATTGTTTTTCAGATTCTATAGTCTCTCATGATTCTCTATACCCCTTCTAATTTTCCTCAACTTCCTTCTCCTTTTGATTACCCCTTGTCCTCCATGTTATTTGTTATGCTCCACAAGTAAATGAAACTGTATGATAATTGACTCTCTCTGCTTGATTTATTTCACTCAGCATAATCTCTTCCAGTCCCTTCCATTTTGCTACAAAAGTTGGGCATTCGTCCTTTCTGATGGAGGCATAATACTCCATAGTCTATATGGACCACATCTTCCTTATCCATTCGTCCATTGAAAGGCATCTTGGTTCATTCCACAGTATGACAACCATGAACATTGCTGCTATAAACAGTGAGTACAGATGGCCCTTCTTTTTACTATATCTGTAGCATTGATGTAAATACCCACTAGTGCAATTGCAAGGTTATAAGGAAGCTCTATTTTTAATTTCTTGAGGAACCTCCAACTGTTTTCCAAAGTGGCTTCACCAACTTGAATTCCCACCAACAGTGTAAGAGGACTCCCCTTTCTCCACATCCTCTCCCACACATGTTGTTTCCTTTCTTGCTAATTTTGGCCATTCTAAATGGTGTGGTGGTATCTCAATGTGGTTTTCATTTGAATCTCCCTGATGGCTAGTGATGATGAACATTTTTTTCATGTGTCTGATAGCCATTTGTAGGTCTTAGAAAAGAGTCTGTTCATATCTTATGCCCATTTTTTGATATGATTGTCTGTTTTGTGTGTGTTCAGTTTGAGGAGTTTATTATAGATCCTGGATATCAACCTTTTGTCTGCACTGTCATTTGCAAATATCTTCTCCCATTCCGTGGATTGTCTCTTTGTTTTGTTGACTGTTTCCTTTGCTGTGCAGTAGCTTTTGATTTTGATAAAGCCCAAAGTTCATTTTTTCTTTTTTTTTCTTTTTTTTTCCTTGCAGCCATATATAGAAAGATGTTGCTGTGGCTGATATCAAAGAAATCTCTGCCTATCTTCTCCTCTAAGATTCTGATGGATACCTGTCTCATGCTGAAGTCTTTATCAATTTTGAGTTATGTTTGTGTAGGGTGTAAGAGAATGGTGGGGTTTCATTCTTCTACATATAGCTGTCCAGTGTACCCATCACTACTTATTGAAGAGACTGTCTTTCTTCCACTGTATATTTTTTTCCTGATATGTTGAAGATTATTTGTCCATAGAGTTGAGGATCCATATCTGGACTCTCTACTCTGTTCCACTGGTCTACGTGTCACTTTTTAAGCCAGTACCATGCTGTCTTGGTGATCACAGCTTTGTAGTAAAGCTTGGAATCAGGTAATGCGATGCTCTAAGTTATATGTTTGTTTTTCAAGATTTTATTAGCAATTCAGCTTCTCTTCTGATTCCATATAAATTTTAAGATTATTTGCTTTAGGTCTTTGAAAAATACCTGTAGAGTTTTGATGGGAATGACATTAAAAGGATAGATTGTTAGAGGCAGTATAGACATTTTCACAATGTTTATTATTCGGATCCAAGAGCATGGAATGGTTTTCCTTGTTTTAGTGTCTTCTTCCATTTCTTACACGAGTAAGAAATTTGAAGAGTTTTGATCAGGAACGGATGCTGGATTTTGTCCAATGCTTTTTCTGCATCAATTGAGAGGACCATGTGGTTCTTCTCTCTTCTCATATTGATTTGTTCTATCACATTGATTGATTTGCAAATGAATCATCCCTGTAGCCCACGGATGAATCCACCTGGTAATGGTGGGTTTCTTTTTTTTTAAATGTGCTGTTGGATCCTGTTCTAGGATCTTGCTGAGAATCTTAGCATCCATATTCATCAGAGATAGTGGTCTAAAATTCTCTTTTCTGATAGGGTCCTTGCCTGGTTAAAGGATCAGGGTAATGCTCGATTCATAGAAAGAGTCTGGAAGTTTTTCTTCTGGTTCAATTTTTGAAACAGCTTCAGAAGAATAGGTGTTATTTCTTCTTTGAAAGTTTGGTAGAATTCCCCAGGGAATTCCTCAGGTACTAGGCTCTTGTTTTTGGGAGGTTTTTGATCACTGATTAAATGTAGTTACTAGATATCGTTCTATTCATGTTGTTAATTTCTTCCTGGTTCAATTTTGGGCATTTAAAATTTTTTTGGAATGCATCTATTTCATCAAGATTGCTTAGCTTATTGGCATATAACTATTGATAATAACTTCTGATAATTGTTTCCTTGGTGTTAGTTGCTATCTCTCCCTTTTTATTCATAATTTTATTAATTTTAGCTTTATTTCTTTCCTTAAGATTAGTGTGGCCAAGTGTTTGTCGATCTTATTGATTCTTTCAAAAAACCAACTTTAGTTTCATCGATATGTTCTACTGTATCTCTGGTTTCTACCTCATTGATCTCAGCTCTAATCTTATTTTCCTTCTTATGTAGAGTTGGTTTGATTTGTTGTTGGTTCTCCAGTTCATTAAGGTATAGAGACAGCTGGTGTATTCTGGATTTTTACATATTTTTTGAGGGAAGCTTGGATGGATATGTATTTCTCCATTACGACCATCTTTGCTGTATCCCATAGGTTTTGGACCAAAATGTCTTCATTCTCATTGTTTTCCCTGAATTGTTTGAGTTCTTCTTTGATCTCCTGGTTGATTCAAGATTTCTATCTTTTAAAAAATTTTTAAAGTAATTAATTTATTATTTTATCAATATATAACTTATTTTTATCCCCAGTGATGCAGGTGTGTGAATCGCCAAGTTTACACAATTCACAGGAATAATCATAGCATATACACTCTCCGAAGTCCATATCCTCACCACCCTCTCCTGTCCCCCCTCACCCCAGCAACCCTCAGTCTAGTTTTTGAGATTGAGTCCTTTATTGTTTGTCTCCCTCCCAATCCTATGTTCTTTCATTTGTTCTTTTCCTACTCCCCAAACTCCCCACATTGCATCTCCACTTCCTCACATAAAGGAGATCATATGATAGTTATCTTTTTCCAATTGGCTTATTTCATTAAGCATAATACCCTCTAGTTCCATTCACATCATTGCAAATGGCAAGATTACTTTTCTTTTGATGGTTGCAGAGTATTACATTTTTCTTTGTATGTTGAGTTTTCCAAGCTCTTTATACATATTGGATACTAGCCCTTTATTGGATATGTCATTTGCAATATCTTCTCCCAGTCTGTCAGTTGTCTTTTGGTCTTTCTCACTGTTTCCTTTTGATCTTGATGAAATCACAATAGTTCATTTGTTTCCTTGCTTCTTTTGACTTTGGTGATGTTCTTAGAAAGATGTTGCTGCAGTTGAGGTCAAAGAGGATGCTGCCTCTGTTCTCCTCAAGGATTTTGATGAAATCCTTTCTCACATTGAGGTCTTTCATCCATTGGGAGTCTATTTTTGTGTGTGGTGATCCAAGCATTCTTAACCAAGGAGCTCTTTAGCTTCCAGGTGTTTAAGTTTTTTAGGAACTTTTTCATGTGATTGATCTCCAGTTTCTAAGTATTGTGATCTGAGAACTTGCAGGGAATATTCTCATTCTTTTGGTATAGGTTGAGTCCTGATTTGTGAGCCAGTATGTGGTCTATTCTTGTGACTGTTCTATGTGCACTTGAGAAAATGAGTATTCTGTGGTTTTAGGGTGGAATATTCTGTATATATCTATGAGGTCCATGTGGTCCAATGTGTCATTTAATGCTTTCTTTATGGATTTTCTGCTTGGATAATGTTAGGCAGGTTATGATCTCTTACAATAATGTATTCATGTCAATATGACTCTTTATCTTGACTAACAGATTCTTATGTAATTGACTGCTCCTATATAGGGGGCATAGATATTTACAATTGTTAGATCGTCTTGGTGGATAGTGAGATCCATGTGCAATTGAGAGAATGAGTGTTCTGTTGTTTTAGGGAGGAATGTCCTGTATATATTTATGAGGTCCATCTGGTCCAATGTGTCAGTAAATGCTATTGTTTCTTTATGGATTTTCTTCTTGGATAATCTGTCTATTTATAAAAGAGGTGTGTTGAGATCTCCTACTATTAATGCATTCATATTAATATGACATTTTATCTTGATTAACAGTTTTCTTATGTAATTGGCTGCACCCATATTGGGGGCAGAGCTATTTACATTTGTTACATCATCTTGGTTGATAGTCCCTTTAAGAATTATGTAATGTCCTTCTGTATCTCTGACTATAGTCGTTAGTTTAAAATCTAATTTATCGGATATGAGAATTGCTACGCCAGCGTTCTATTGAGTACATTGGCATGAAAGATGTTTCTCCTTCTTTTCAATTTCAGTCTGGGTGTATCTTTACGTTCAAAAGTCTCTCGTAGACAACGTATGGATGGATCCTGTCATTTTATCCAACCTGCCACCCTGTGCCATTTTTGGGGGGCACATTTAGGCCTTTCACATTGAGAGTGATTATTGATAGATATGTTTTTATTGACATTGTGTGACCTTTGAAGTCTATCTATCTCTAAATTGTCTCTATATTTCTGTTCAATGCTATTCTTAGGATTTTTTCCTCCATTATATTCATTCAGTTTTGGCTTGGTAGTTGCATTGTCTTTTAAGCCTTGCCGGTCTTGGAAACTCTTTATCTCTCCATCCATTTTGGATCTCAGTCTTGCTGGATAAAGTATTCCTGGCTGCATGTTCTTCTCATTTAGTGCCCTGAATATATCTTTCCAGGCCTTTTTTGCTTGAGACGTCTCTGTGGAGAGGTCTGACGTGACTCTGATGGGCTTTCCTCTGTAAGTAAGGAACCTCTATGTACTAATGGCTTTCAAAAGATTATACCTTCAATTATGATTCTCAAATTGACTATCAGTTTTCTTGATGATTTGTTTTTGTTATCTATAATCTTGGGAGGAGACCGTTAGGCCTCTAGTACATGATTGCTGGTGAGATTGGGAAAATTTTCATGAAGAACTTGTTTCACTAGATCTTGGAGACTTCTTTCTTTATCCTTCTCTTCAGGGATTTCGAAAATTCTGACGTTGGAACGTTTCATGGCATCATTTATTTCCCTCATTCTTTTTCATGGTTTCTAAGCTGTTTGTTCACCATAGTATTAAAAGTCCTAGCAACAACAGTCAGACAACAATGAGAAATAAAAGATATCCAAATTGGAAATGAAGAATTCAAACTCTTTCTCTTTGCAGATAACATGATTCTTCATATGTAAAACCCAAGAGACTCCACCCCCAAACCACTAGAACTCATTCAGCAATTCATCAACTTGGCAGGATACAAAGTCAATGTGAATAAATCAGTGGTTTTCTTGTACACTAACAATTAAAATACAGAAAAAGAAATTAGAGTATCAATTCAATTTAGTATCACACTAAGAACCATAAGGTACCTGGGAATAAACCTAACCAAAGAGGTAAAGGAATTGTACTCGAGGAAATACAGAACACTCATGAAAATAATTGAAGAAGACACATAAAGATGGAAGACGATTCCATGCTCTTGCATCAAAAGAATAAACAGTGTGAAATTGTCTATACTGTCTAGAGAAATGTATTCTTTTAATGCCATTCAAATCAAAATTACTCTGGTATTCTTCAAAGAGATGCAACAAATAATCCTAAATTTTGAATGGAATCAGAAGAGACCCTGAATTGCTAAGGAAATGTTGAAAAACAAAAATAAAACTTGGGCATCACATTAATTGATTTCAAGCTTTACTACAAAGCTGTGATCACCAAGACAGAATGGTCCTGACATAAAAAATAGACACATAGACCAGTGGAATAGAATAGATAGCCCAAATATGGACCCTCAACTCTATGGGCAAATAATCTTCGACGAAACAGGAAAAATATACAGTGGTAAACATACAGTCTCTTCAATAAATGGTGATGGAACACTGGAAAACTATATGTAGGAGAATGAAACTCCACCATTCTCTTACACCATACACAAAGATAAACTCAAAATGGATAAAAGTCCTCAACGTGAGACAAAAATCCATCAGCATCCTAGAGGAGAATATAGGCAGTAATCTCTCTGATATGAGCCACAGCAACTTCTTTCAAGATATACATTGAGATATCAACTTACACCAGTTAGAATGGCCAAAATTAGCAAGACAGGAAACAACATGTGTTGGAGGGTATGTGGAGAAAGGGGAACCCTCTTCCACTGTTGGTGGGAATGCAAGTTGGTGCAGCCTCTTTGGAGAACAGTGTGGAGTTTCCTCAACAAATTAAAAATGGAACTTCCCTATGACTCTGCCATTGCACTCCTGAGTATTTACCCCAAAGATACAGATGTAGTGAAAAGAAGGGCCGTCTCTACCCCAATGTTTATAGCAGCAATGGCGGGTCGCCAAACTGTGGAAAGAACCAAGATGCCCTTCAACAGACAAATGGATAAGGAAGATGTGGTCCATATACACTATGGAGTATTAGGACTCCATCAGAGAAACGAATAGCCAACTTATGTATCAACATGGATTTGACTGGAAGAGATTATGCTGAGTGAAATAAGTCAAGCAGAGAGAGTCAATTATCATAT
Organism: Mustela nivalis; assembly: GCF_964662115.1. Taxonomy (NCBI): domain Eukaryota; kingdom Metazoa; phylum Chordata; class Mammalia; order Carnivora; family Mustelidae; genus Mustela; species Mustela nivalis. The sequence goes on from NC_139041.1 coordinate 25,550,899, forward strand.
GGTTTCACTTATTTGTGGAGCATAACAAAAAGCATGGAGGACATGGGTAGTTAGAGGGAAAGGGGTCAAAATCAAAAGCTTCTGCACAGACAAGAAAACAAAGAGGCAACCCACGGAGTGGGAGAAGATATTTGGAATTGACAGTACAGACAAAAGTTTGATATCCACGATCTATGAAGAACTCCTCAACCTCAACTCACACAAAACAGACAATCATATCAAAAAATGGGCAAATGATATGAAAAGACATTTCTCCAATGGAGACATACAGAGAGCTGTCGGACACATGAAAAAATGTTCATCATCACCAGTCATCGGGGAGATTCAAATGAAAAGCACATCGAGATATCATCTTACACCAGTTGATTGACCAAAATTAGCAAGATAGGAAACGTGTGTTGGAGGGGATGTGGAGAAAGGGGAACCCTCTTACACTGTTGATGGGAATGCAAATTGGTGCAGCCTCTTTGGAGAATGGTATTGAGATTTCTCAAGAAATAAAAAATGGAGCTTCCCTGTGACTCTGCAGTGAAAAGAAGGGTCATCTGTAACCCAAAGTTTATAGCAACAATTCCCACGGTCGCCAAACTGTGGAAAGAACCAAGATACCTTCAAGGGATGAATAGATAAGAAAGATATGGTTCATATACAGTATTGAGTATTATGCCTTCATCAGAAAGGATTAATACCCAACTTTTATAGCAACATGGACTGGACTGGAAGAGATTATTCTAGTGAAGTAACTCAAGCAGAGAGAGTCAAGTATCATATGGTTTCACTTACTTCTGGAGCATAACACATAACATGGAGGACTTGAGGAGTTAGAGAGTAGAAGGGACTTGAGGGAAATAAGGGGAAGTGAACCATGAGATACTATGGACTCTAAAAAACAATCTTGGTGGGGTTTGAAGTGGCAGGGGGTGTGAGGTTGGGGGAACCAGGTGGTGGATATTATAGAGGCCATGTATTACATGCAGCACTGGGTGTGGTGCAAAAATAATGAGTACTGTTATGCTGAAAATTTAAAAAAAGTAGAAAAAAGAATGGGCTTTTTGAATACAGAGAAGAAGAGGGATATCTAGATCCAATGCAAAATGGAAGAATCAACTGATGCCGAAGGCAAAGAAGAAATGATCATGACCAGGCAATCGAAGTGGAACCTGTACATGTAACACGACCACAAAAAGATGGAAAGCAGCAGCTAGGATACTCACTGTACATCAGAAAAACACAGAAGGCATTAAAGAGTCTTGAACCACAGAGATAAAAGTGATAAAAATAAAATAATATAAATTAATAAAATAAAATAAAGAGTCTCTGATGAAAGGATTGGTAACAGACTGCAGGCAAATCTCAAGAACCTGGAAGAAGCAGAGGATCAAATTAGTGTCCTGGATGACAAACACTGGAAAATAAGGAAGCAAAGCCAATGAAAAGTGAAGAATGATGGAACATGACAATGGGATTAGGGAAATCATCAGCTCCAAGGAATGGAAAAAGGTGTTTATTGTAGGAGACCTAGGAGTGAGAGAAGAAAGAGGGCCAAATATTTCTTTGAGAAATCAGAACTGAAATTGTCCCTCATCTGGGAGCAGAAACCGAGATCCATATTAAGAGTCAGAGAGGTGTCCCATAACCATCAACAGAAGTAGAGAAACAGAAGACATAGTGTCATTCCCCCTGCCAAGCTAGCAATGGTGGGATACTCTACCCAATTATGCGTGGGGAAGTAGTGTGTACATAGTCAAGTCACTGACTTCAAAACAAGTTATAGCAGGTCTAGAAGCAGGTCATATAGAGCAAGCAACATCTGACCAAGCATTTTCTGAACAATACAGAGAAGTGGTTCTTGTCTAGAACTGAGAGGTATTAAAAAGACAAAAGTTTGGGCCACTGTGTCCATCAGTTCAGAGGCGGGCTTTACTCATCTCATGGTCCAAGGGTCATGGCCTCGATTCTGGTCTCAGAGTATGCTAAGAGACAGGTCTGATCCCCCCTCTCCAATGCCACTACCTGACGGTAATCTCTCTGTTTCTCTGTCAAATACGTGCATGTGCATCATTTGATAAAAAACAAATACAAAAACAAAAACATTTTACAAGGATTGACTGAGGCCAGAGGATGGTTTATTTAATTTAGAACTAGGTCCCCATGGAATGCAGCCAGGTATAGAGTACTTCCCACCATGCTAAAATGCTAGACCTTAGGTCTGAGCTCCCTTGTTCATTCTTCTTCCTATTATTTGTCTTCCTGGATCTCCCCTCCAACCTGTAGCATACGGTGGGACTGTAGCATACAGTGGGACTGTCTGTCCCAATGTAATGGCCTTTTGTTGTCACATTGTTCATCCTCTCGGGGCTCCATGAGAACATGCCCATCTTCCTTAAGAGTTACTGTTTGCTTATCATCTGAAGCCATTTGGGGATAGTAATGAGAGGTTTAATGCAGTCTTCTGCTGCCATTTCTCCATTCAGTTTCCCAGAGGTAGCTGCAAAACCTGGTGGGAATGCTCAAGATTCTATAACATTTGAATCCTCTTCAATACATCCTTTTGGAGATACACGTTTTCATCTTGAAAGGGGAATTATTGTCTTTCTGATGGCTTCACTTGTGCTATAGGTCTCTTCCAAGCTATGTGTATCTTTAGTGGAAAGAAATCTCCTATGGGCAACAGAAGGACAAACCTATTTAGTTTTTGCTGTTTTTTGTGGACCTTTTTTGCCTTTTTTTTTTACTTTTAAATATTCATCTATCCAAAAATCGGTTTATAGGGAAATGAGAATTTAGTCCTGAATACTTTAACTAATTATTGAGAGGTAAGTAGTGAATGTTCTCATTTTTGTTTTTGTCCAACTTGGATTCACTGTCCTTTTCCCCTTTATGGTATTTTCTTTGGAGTTTGATTCCTTTAGAGCAATTCCTCACTTCCACCCCATATTTTGCGTGTCTTATTGGTGTGTGTTTGTGTGTGTGTGTGTGTGTGTGTGTGTGTGTGTGTGTGTATGTTGTCTGTTTGTGTTTCACATAATACTGATAACAAAATTTCAGGAGATAGGAAGTCGGTCTTTTAAGGATAGGCATTCAATTTGATATGCCTTGAAAGCTCACATTCGATCACTATCAGCCATAGTTCCTGCAAACAATTTCCCAGGTAGTCTTCTTCTATAAACACATATTCTCACTAATCTACCTTCAAACAAACACCAAATTGTGGGTGCCTGGTTAGAGTCATATTTTTTGTCCACTTTTTACTTGATTTTTACCATGTTCCTTGACTACCATTAAAGAATAAAATTGTATATTATTTGTCTTTCTGAGACTGATAGATGTGATGTAGTCCAATGCTCTCCACAACACTGCCACATGGGCAAGTGGCAAGAATTCATTCTTGCTTATGGCTGGGTAAGAGTCTGCGGTGCTTTTGGAGGACAGTGAGATGGTAATAGTATCTGAGAACTCCAGGCTTGTCTTCATCCAGCAACACAACAGGAGTATTACAACATTAAGTGCAATATGGCAGAAATGAACCTGAAGCGTACAAAGCAAACTCCACATCAAAAGAGAAAATTATTCAAAGAAACTTTGGCAGAAGCCTGGAAACATGGTTTTGGGAGACATGGGGAGTGCTTCAGAGGGCAGTGAGACAATGCAAAGGGCAAAGGCACAAGAGCGAGGAACACACTGGGAACTCACATAATCATGTTTCCCAATGCCAGTGGCTGCGACGAGCAGAGGGTCTGAATGTCACGAGTTCTTGCAAACAAAGTGTCTTGAGTTCAGAGTTTTCAGATCAGCACTCTTGGAAGACATCGACTCGAGAGAACATTGTGTTGCTCCTGGAGATGACACCAACAAGCAAACAGACAATCCCAGGAGACACAGTAAGAAGATGGTTGGTTCTTGCAATGCATCCGTGAGAGCCAGTGTTTGTGGAGATGACTCGATGGGGACAGAAGAAATTTGGGGCTCTTGCCCCATTAACATAAAGACTGAGCTACTGGCCAAAGACAGGTCAGTGAGGTCATTAGCGGCCTAATCTGCAAACACAAAATCCCAATCATGGAGCACTGAGGGAACTCCCTTCTGCAGTCCCAGTTGCTTAGGCCCAGGAGAACAGACTCTACCATGGGGGACTAGAAAAAAGCGCTACCTATATGCTCTCCCCTGACCACAGCATTCAACAGGCGTTTATTCCATTGAGTTGGCTGAACATCTCCATTCACAAGCACACCAGAGCACACCAAGATAAGCCTCATCATATTCAGCCCAGACCCCAAACACTCCAAATGGCAGGCAAGGAGAGCCTCTGCAGATGACTGGCTCCAAAGACCAGGGACAGCCACAACACACAGCATGGGGCATGCATGCCACACATATGGGAGACTCCCTCAAGGGGCAGCCCCTGGGTATGCCGTGATCTCATTATCCTAAAAAAATTACACCCAGGATAGAAAACAAAATAGGCTTTTCAACTAATGAAAAGAAGACAGAGACCTAGATCCAATGCAAAGATAGAAGAATCATTTGATGTTGAGGAAAAAGAACAAGAAATGATCATGTGCAGGCAATTGAAGTTAAACTTCGACATGTAACACGCCCATTGGAAGATTGAAATCAGCAGCCAGGAGACTCATTGTACATCAGAAAAACACAGAAGACATCAAGGAGTCTCGAACCACAGAGCTAAACGTGATTAAAAAAATTAAAGAGTCACTGGTGAAATGATTTGTAGCAGACTGGGTGCAAAGTCCAGGAAGCTGGCAGAAGCAGAGCATCCAAATAGTGACCTGGAAGAAAAAACTGGAAAATATGGAAGCAAATCTGAAGAGACAAGAAAGGATGGTGGAACATGTCAATTAGCCTAAGGATGTCATCTTACTCCAAGAGGTGCCTATTGAAGGAGAATAGGAGTGAGAGATAAAAAGAGGGCTCAACTTGTCTTTGAGAAATCTGTGCTGAAAATGCCCTCATCTGGTAGCTGAAACAGAGATCCAAATTCAGATGCACAGAGGATTCCCATCACCATCCACAGAAGAAGAGCACCACAAGACATAGTGTCTTTCCCCCTGCAAAAGATAGCAATGGAGGAAATCTCTTTACCCAAATATGCGTGGGAGAATAGTTTGTCCATATCCAAGGCACTGACTTCAAGAGGACAAGCTAGATCATCTCTTGAAGCAGGTCAGATAGCTCAAGCAACACCTGGCCAAGCCAAAATCCGAATCGCCTGAATTTCTGAACAATGACAAAGCAGCGGTACTTGTCTAGAACAAGAGGTATAAAGAAGCAAAGATTGGGTGCCGGGGGGTTTCCATCAGTTCAGAGGCAGGCTTAAACTCAAGTCATGATCAAGGTCCATGGCATCGACTCTGGTCTCAGGTTTCCATATCAGGGGCAAGTCAGCTTCTCCCTCTCCAGCTCCACCCCCTCATTGTGATCTTTTTGTCTCTCTGTCAAATACGTGCATGTGCACCATTTGACAAAAAAACGAAAACAAAAACAAAACAAAATCCAGTGTTCAAGGATTGACTTGAGCCAGAGGACGTTTTATTTAATTTGGACCCATTTCCTAAGGAATGCAGCCAGGTACAGAGCAACTCCTCCCATACTAAAATGCCAGACCTTTGCTCGGAGCTTCCTTGTTCATTCTCCTGCTCTTTGTCTTCCTGGATCTCCTCACCAACCTGTAGCATCCATTGTCTGTCCCCCAGTAGTTGCCCCTTGTTGACACATTATTCATCCTTTCCTGGCTCCATGAGAACATGCCCATTATAGGCAAGAAGTACTATTTGCTTATCGCATGAAACCACTTGGGGGATGGTCATGAGAGTTTTAGGGCAGGCTTGTGCTGCCACATCTCCATTCAGTTTCCCAGAGGGTAGCTGCACCAGCCTGTGGGAATGCTCAAGGTTCTTCAACATTCAATTCCTCTCAAATGCGGCCTTTTGGATATAAAAGTAGTCATAATGATACGGGCATGAACGTCTTTCAGATAGCTTCACTTGGGCAATGGGTCTCTCCCAACATGCCCCATGCTTGCTCCTGTGGACATAAAGTACATGAGTCCTTCCCTGACCTAAGGGTCTAGGGTATAGAGTATGCCTTTGGTGCTTGGTCAGTTTTGAAGATTGGGAGGCTGTTTTTGGCACAATTTCCATAGAAACTGGAGGTACTCGTGTCCTCGCTGTTCAAGACTCCAGACATGTCTTTGGTATGGTTGTGGGTGTTCTCCTTAAGCTTTCCATGGGTGGCCCTTTTACTGGTCAGAAGCGCCCTGATTGGGTGGGAGAACCATATCCATATACAGGGTGTGGAATTACTTCACTAAGGCTTTGTTTGAAACCTGATTGCTTCTTGACCTTTGGTGGCTAAGGTAGAATGGTGGATTCTTGTGTTTATCCGGTGTCCATAGGGCTGGTGCTGACAGTCACCCCCCCCAAAGACTACCAATTCGGACATGGAGAAGGTGACACCAACTCGCTTCACAAACAGCCTTGGTGAGAGACACAGGTGCCTTCAGCGGTTTGGGAGGCTTGGGATCCTCTTGGCACTCCCATGACTAATCCAGCCAAGTATACTGCTCAGGCGTGGATTGATGATAAGTGCTTGCTATGACCTTTGTGACATCACAGAAAGTGGATTCACTGGAGCACAGTCCCTTTCTGATGACCTTTGAGTCCTATGGCTTTAGGTAGGAAGTCCTGGGAAAGAGAAAGAGAGCCCTCTGAGCCTGATCAAGAACTCAGGTAGTCTTGGGTTTTAATGTCCCACTTCTCCTTTCTAGACAAAGAGAAAAGGAAATAACATTCAGTATACTATTCTTTAGGGCCAGAATTTCTCAAGAGATGGTTAGATTTAATTATTTCCACTGCAATTTCTTGAGATCTCAATAAACAGTGAGGCATTTTGTATATCAACAGCTCTCCGTGGGGTTTGTCATCCTGTGGGTGAGAGTCCTTTCTCAGCATCTTTTCCCTATGGGTCCGTGATAACTAAGGGATGGAAAGTCCATTTCCAAGAAAAAGTGTTAGGGCATAGATGTATTTTGCTTTCTGTTTCCTCATCTCCTAGTGTTCTCAAACACTAGTCATAAGGGATTAGGGCTATATCTACATGTCTTTACCTTAAACACATTTGCAAAGGCTTCAAGAAGTGTGATATTCTGCATCAGAGCTAACTCTTATTTTAGAGCCCTAGAGAAGACTTTTTGTCATCGTTAGTTAGCTCTACTTGCTGTGGTAAAGGGAATAGCCATGTTGACAAAGTCCCTTTAATCATCGGAAAAGGAATGGCCTATATTGATGGCCTGCAGAGCTGTGGATTTAACCACAATGTCCTTGCAAAGATTCTTGGATAAAGAAAGTGTTGGTCCATATTGTCAACAGATTATTTTTCAGCCATCAGGGAGGATGAAAACCTGGTACTTGCCTTTACATGAATGACACAGAACTGGGTCATGTGAAATGAAAAAGGGAAGCCAAAAAAAAAAAAAAAAAAGAAAAATATCATATCATATGTCTTCCCTCGTATGTCCCCAGGAGGAATACCATGGCCCTTAGTAAAGAAAGGAAAACTGATGGGGAAGAAGTAGGAGAAGTAGACAAACCAGGGGTAACTCAGGTTCTGAGAACCAAGCTATGGGTTACAGAAAAGATAGTCATTTAGGGAATGAGGGAAGTGGTTAATTGTTGTTCAGGAGTAAGGCATATATTAGAAGGAGCACTAGGTCATATAAGGAACTGAAACATCCGTTAATACTCAGTAAAAAAAGAATGACAGTAGATAGGCTGGTTTCAACAGAACAAAAAATATTAAAAGAAAAACAATCTGGCCTTTGCAAAACCAGATGAGGAGAGACAGAGAAAAGGAAAGAATTATAAATTTATTATATTTACTTATAGAAATGGCATATAATTTATTTCCTATAGTGTCTTTAACTTAATTGGGTCTTTAAATTTGTAAACTAGAGTCTCCTTGCCTCCATTTCTGGAATCAATAGAAGAAACAACCTTCCCTTTATTAAATGTCTAGAAGAGTTGCTCAGGAAAATGATTTGGACCTGGCCTTCTGTGTGTGGCAGAGGTTTGATTACTGCTTCAAATGCTTTAGTTACTAGTAGAGAGTTCAGATTTTGTAGATTTACTGACCTAAGCTTGGGAGTTGATATGTGTCTTGGAATAAATTCTTTTCTCTCAGTTCTTGGATTTGCTGGCATAATTGTGTAGAGGGGTATTTCAGGTTTGTTTGTTTTTTTTTTCGATCAGCTGTCATGTGGATTTATACTTTCAGCTGTGTGCTTATCTCCCTGTTTTATTCAGGCAATGGCTTCCCTAGTTTATTAAAGTTTTCAAAAGTGACGTTTGAGTTCTTTTGATTTTGTCCTTTTGGTTTGTTTGTGTTTCCTTTATTTCCATAGTCAAATGTAGTATTTCATTTTTTTCTGTTAACTTTGGAGTTTGGTTCTTCTTATTATTATTATTCCTTATGGCATCCAGTTAGGTCGCTATTTTTCTGTGTTTTTAATTTTTGGAAATACACGCATTTAACCTATATTGTTTCCCCATAAAATGTTTTCACATCATCCCGAAAACATTTTATGGGGAAACAATATAGGTTAAGTTTCTTGGCTTTCCTTATTTCATGGCACTGTCTGATCTTCCTTTGGATGTTCTTTCTTTGCTTCATTGCTAGTTTAGTAGTGTGTTGTGTTTTCCACCTACTAGTGTCTGGGTTTGTTTCACATTCATAAGTGATTTCTTTCCGTTTTCATACCTTCATGGTCATAAGTATACAAGATACTTATACTTCCCTTCTTTCACTTAATATACTTCCATTAATTATGACTTGATTTGGACTCCAGCACACTATCTGTGATACACAAAGTTAGATCTGCCCTTTGGAAGAACTTTTCTTATGGTTCTCAGAGACAAAATTTTATGCATGTGGTCAGGTGGTCTAGAGACTCCATGATGATGTGTGTTACTCCTTACCACCTTTGCGTCTGGATGATCTGTACTGTGTTGAAATAGGATATCGTAGTTCCCAACAATATTGGATTGAGGACCCCATCTCCCTTCCTTTCTGTTAATATGGTTCCAACATTTAGATACATCCATGTTGGTGGTGTATATATTGGCAATTCTTTCAAGTTTCTGATGTCTTGATGCTCCATCAAGACACAACACCTTCCGGTAATCTTTTGTCTCTCAATGTCATAAAATCGCTCTATCTGCCATAGGCACAATCTCTTTGGCTTCCTTCTCTTTGTCATTTGCATAACCTATATCTTCCCAATTCCTTCACTTTCAAGATGTGTATTTTCATATTCTTTGGAAATCTCCTATGGGTAACAGAAGGTCGAGCTCATTTACTTTTTGTTGTTTTCATGTGGACAGTTTGCCCTTTTTTTTTTCTTTTCTTTTCTTTTTTTTTTTTTTTAAATTTTCATCCAGTTCAACAATCTGTTTGTAGTGATGGGAGAATTTAGTCCTGAATAGTTGAACTAATTATTGATAGGTAAGGAGTAAACATTCTCATTTTGGTTGATTTCTGACTTGGATTCTCTGTGCCTTTCCCCTGTATATCATTTTATTTGGTGTTTGCTTCCTTTATTGTGATTCCTCTCTTTGTCCCCATCTTTTGTGTATCTTATCTGTGTGTGAGTGTGTGTGTGTATTTGTCTGTGTGTGTTTCACATAACATTTATAATTAAATTTCAAGAGGTAGTAAGTTGGTCTTCTTTGGATAACAATCCAATTTGACATGCCTTGAAAATTTAGAATCCATCACTTTCAGCCACATTTCCTACAAAGTATGTTTTAGGTAGTCCTCTTTTATAAACACATATTCTAAGAAACCTACCTTCTTTTGTGTGCCTGTTTAGAGTTGTCTTGTTTGTACATTTTCCCTATGCTTTTCCACACATTTCTTGACTAATATGGGAGAGTAAAATCGTATGTTATTTGTCATTATGAGTCTGATAGGTGTGACATAGCCCAATGGTCTCCATAACACTGCCACATGGGGCAAGTGGCAATAATTCATTCTTTCTAATGCCTCAGTAAGAATCCGAGGTACCTTTGGAGGACAGTGAGATGGTAGTAGTGTCTGAGAACTCCACGCTTTCTTCAGTCATGAACACAACTGGAGGATTACCACATCAACTACAACTTGGTGGAAACTGAACTGAAGCCTACAAACTAAACTCCATGGCAAAAGAGAAAATAAGTTGCAGAAACTAGGGGAGACGATTGGAGACATGGCTTAAGAAGACATGGGCAGTTGGTGCTTCAGAGGGCAGTGAGCCAATGCAAAGGACAAAGACACAGGAGAGTGGAGCATACTGGAAACTCACAAGAAGCATATTTCCGAATGTCATTGGTTGTGACAAGCAGAGGCTCTGCATTGCATGCATCTTGCCAACAAAGGGTCTTGAATCCTGGAGATTTCATATCAGCAGGCTTGGCAGACATCGACTCAAGAGAAAACTGGGTTTCTCCTGGAGAGGACACCAACAAGGAACCATATGCAGACAGACTGGAAGCAATAATCAGAGACAATACCAGGAGAAACAGTGGGAAAATGGATGGTGAGGATATTAGCTGCCTAACCTGTAAACATGAAATCCCAAGCACCGGAACACTTTGGGATGCTTTCCTCAGTCCAAGTTGCTTAGTCCCAGGAAAGCAGACTCTCCTGTAGTGGACTGGAAGAAAGCCCTGCCCTCATGCTCTCTTTTGGCCATTGCACTCTGCAAGCCTTCATTTTGTTGAGTTGGTTGAATGTCTCCTTTCACGGGCACACCAGAGCCCAGCAAGCTAAACCTCAGCATATTCAGCCCAGACCCCAAAAACATCAAATGGCAGGAAACTAGAGCCCCTGCAGATAACTGGCCTCTAATACAGGGGGAAATCAACAACACAACATCAAAGGGCATGCATGCCACACACACACACACACACACACACACACACACACCTTAGACTCTCTCAATGGCCAGCCCTTGGGCACTCCACCACCTCTTCTTCCTAAATAAATTACTCTCAGGCTAGAAAACAGTATTGGATTTTGAGTACAGAGAAGAATACAGAGATTTAGATTCTATTCAAATATGGAAGTATCAATTGATGCCAAGTAAAAGGAACAAAAAAATGATCATGGCCATGCAATACGAGTGAAACCTCTACAAGTGTCACGCCCAATGGAGGATTGAACTCTATAGCCAGGATACTCCCTGTACATAAAAAAAAAAGACAGAATACATCAGGAAGTATTTAACCACAGGGATAAAACTGATTAAAAAAAGATAAAATAAAGAGTTTATGATGAAAAGATGGGTAGCGGATTGGATGTAAATTCAAAAAAGCTGACAGAATCTGAGGATAAAATTATTTACTTGAAAGAATAATACTGGAAAATAAGAAAGCAAATCCAAAGAGAGAAGGAAGAATGATTGAACATGACAATGAGCTTAGGGAAATCATCGATTCCAAGGATTGGAAAAGTGTGCCTATTTTATGAGAACTAGGAGCAAGAGAAAAGAAGACGGCTGAACATTTTTTTTTTTTGATAAATCACTCAGAAAATGTCCCTCTTCTGGGAGCAGAAGCAGTGATCCAGATTCAGGGGCAAAGAAGACTCCCAACCACTGAAGTAGAGCAACACAAGACATAGTATCATTCCCCAAGCAAAATCTACAATGGAGGAATTTTATGTAACCAAATATGCGTGGGAGAGTAGATTGTTCATAGTCAATCACTGACTTCAAGGGAACAAGCTACATCAGCTTCAAAGCAGATCAGAAAACTCAAGCAACACCAGCCGAAGCCAAAATCTGCATTCCCTGAATTGCTGAAAAAGACAGAGCAGTGGTTCTTGCCTAGAACTAGGAGGTATTCAGAAGAGAAAGACTGGGTCCAGAGTGTGTCCATCAGTTCAGAGATGGCCTTCTCTCATCTCATGATCCCAGGGCCATGGCATCGACTCTGGTCTCAGGTTCCCTTCTCAGGGGCAAGTCAGGTTCTCTCTCTCAAGATCCACCACCTCATTGTGATCTCTCTGTTTCTCTGTCAAATACGTGCAAGTGCATCATTTGAAAAAATTAAAAACAAAACCAGGGTACAAGGATTCAATGGGGCCAGAGGATGTTCTATTTAATTTGGACCTATGTCCCTATGCAATGCAGCCTGGTACAGAGCACCATCCTAAAATGCCAGACCTTGGCTCTGAGCTTTTTGTTCTTATTGTTTGTGTGTGTGTGTTTGTGTGTGTGTGTGTGTGTGTGTGTGTGTTTTGTTTTGTTTTGTTTTTGTCTTCCTGTATCTTCTCACAAACCTGAATCATCATAGTCTGACCTGGTGTAATGGCCCCTTGTTTATTCATTGTTCCTCCTCTCCTGGATCCATTAGATTATCCCTATATTCTGCAAGAGGCACTGTTTGCTAATCACTTCATACCATTTGTTGGATGGTAATTGGAGGGTTAAGGCAGGCTTGTCCTGCCACATCTCAATGCAGCTCCCCAGAGGGTAACTGCACCACCCTGTGGGAATGCTCAAGGTTCTTCGACATTCGACATTCGAAATCTCTTCAATGTGTCCATTTGGAGATGCAAGTTGTCATCCTGAAACAGGCATGAAAGTCTTTTAGATGGCTCTAATAGGGCTATGGCTCTCTTCCAACATCCTCCATGTTTGCTCCTGTAACACCAAGTGCATGAGTCCTTCTTGGACCTAAGGTCCAAGTGTGTAGAGTCTGTCTTTGGTGCTTGGTCAATTTTGAAGTTTGGGAGGTAGTTTTAGCACGATTTCTTGAAACGCTAGAAGTACTCAAGCCCTCACTGTTGAAGACTTCAGACCTGTCTTTGGCATGGTTGCAGGCGTTCCATTTAAACTTTTCTTGGGTGGCCCTTTTCCTGGACAGAAGTGCCCTGATTGGGTGGGAGGACCATACCCTTGTGCAGGGTGCGGAGTTCTAACCCTTAGGCTTTGATTGCAGCCTGATTGTTTCTTGGTCTTTCATGGGTAAGATGGAATGCTGAATCCCTCCATTTCTTCGGAGTCCAGAGGGCCGGTGCTGATAGTCATGACCAAACTACAAATTCGGTCATGGAGAAGGTGACAACAACTCGTTTTGCAAACTGCCTTGGTGAGAGACCCAGGCGGCTCCAGTGGTTTGGGAGTGCTTGGGATACTTTTGGCCCACACATGACTACTCCAGGCAAGTGTAGTTATCAGGAGTGTTTTCTATGTCTTCAAAGCTTTGTGACATCACAGAAGCTGGCTTCACTGAAGCAGCAGTCCCGGTTTCATGACCTTTGAGTCCTATGGCTTTAGGTAGGAAGCCCGGGAAGAACTAAAAATCAGTCCTCTGAGCCTAATCAAAAATTCAGCTTGTCTTTTGTTAATGTCCCACTTTCCCTTTCTAGACAAAGAGTAAAGAGAATGACCTTCGGTATACCATCCTTAAGGCCAATATTTCTCCAGAAATGGCCAGGTGTTACAATTTCCACTTCAATTTCTAGAGATCTCAAGAAACAGTGAGGCATCTTGGCTATCAATAGCCTTCCGTAGGGTTTGTGATCCTGTGCGTGAGAGGGTCCTTTGTCAGTGTATTTCCCCTATGAGTCAGTGAAGACTAAGAGACAGAAAGTCTTTTTTCAAGAAAATATGTTAGGGCATGGATGTATTGTGATGCCTGTCCTAATCTCCTAGTGTTCTGAAACACTAGTCATAAGGGAATAGGGTTCTGTCCACTCGGCTTTGATTTAAACACTTTAACAAAGGCTTAAAGTAGAGTGACATTCTGCATGAGAGCTAACTCTTAAGGCCTTGGACAGCACACCTTGTCATCATTAGTTAACTCTATCTGCTGTGGCATTGGGTATACCCATGTTGACCAAATATATTAATCTGAGAAAGTGGAATGGTCTATATCAATGGCATGCAATGCCCACTCGAGCAGAACTGTGGAATGAGCCACAATGCTCTTGCAATGACTAGTGGATAAAGAAGGTGTGGACCATGTTGACAACACAGTATTCTTTTGCCCTCAGGGACGATGAAACCCTGGTACTTGCATTGACATGAATGCCACATGAGTGGGTGATGCAAAGTGAAAAAAGCAAGCAGACAAATGGAAATATCTTATGACTTCTCTTGCATGTGCCCTAGGAGGAATGCCATGGCCCTTAGAAAGGAAGGGAAACCAGAAGGGGAATAAGTCAGAGAAGGAGACAAACCAGCAGTGAATCAGGACTCTGAGAACCAAGCTGAGGGTTGCATAAAAGAATGACATGCAAGGAATGAGGGAACTGGTGTTGAGGAGTTGTGGCATATATTAGCATGATAACTAGGTTGTATATGGAATGAAAGCATTCATGAATATTCTGTCAAAAACGGATGATAAAAGAGAAGGCTCAGCCCAAATGGGCCACAAGGAAATTTTGTGAAGTATACAAACAGAAACAGACAAGCAAAAAACTGATAAAATTATAAGCAAATAAAAAAAGAAACTCGGCAAAAGAACCCCAAATATAAGATTTATATATTATTAGGACAAAAGAGAAAACATGGAAACTTTGGCAGAGAAAAATGATGTGAGTGTGGTTATAAGTTCTTAGTGTGGGCGAGGAAGATTGTGTTGATTCATCCTGGATGTATCTTCATATCTTTGTTAAAAGAAACTCAACTTATCTAAGATATAGTGGGATTAAAAATTGGTTTACCTATAGGGGTAGCATTGATTGGAGAAAGGGGATTGCCATGATGTAAAACTCTATATGAATATTAGAAAATAAAAATTATAAACTGGACTAAACTAAACTCAAATTTAAAAAAAAATGAAAAAGAAAAAAATGCGAAAGAGAACACAGGTGTATATACCAAAAGTTCAGATTAGAAGGTTATTATATAATTAGATGTTCTGGACATCTCACTGAAATGATAAATATGTTAATACAGCAAAGACGATTCTAAGGTGAAAATACATAACCATCCAAGCATCCCTCAAAAAAATTGAAAAATCCAGAACACACCAACTGTCTGTACACCTTAAAGAACTGGAGAATCAATAACAAATAAAACCAACTCCACACATAAGAAGGGAAATAATCAAGATTAGAGCTGAGATCAATGAGTTAGAAACCAGAGATACAGTAGAATGTTTCAATGAAACTAGAAGCTGGTTTTTTGAAAGAATCAATAAGATCGTAAATCATTGGTGACACTAATCCAAATGAAAAGAGAAAGCTCAAATTCATAAAATTATGAATAAAAAGGGAGAGATCACAACGAGCACCAAGGAAGTAGAAACAATCTTCATAAGTCATTATCAACAGTTAAATGACAATAAGCTAAGCAACAAATGAAATGGATGCATTCCTGGAAAACTATAAACTCTGAAATTGCACCAGGAAGAAATTGACAACATGTATAGACCGATATCTAGTAACGAGATTGAAGTGGTGATCAAAAACCTCCCAAAAAAACAAGAGCCAAGGACTTGATGGATTCCCTGAGGAATTCTACCAAATTTTCAAAGAAGAAATAACACATATTCTCCTGAAGCTGTTTAAAAAAAAAAAAAAACTGAAGCAGAAGGAAAACTTCCAGACTCTCTTTGAAGCCAGCATTACCCAGATCCCCAAACCAGGCAAAGACCCTACCAGAAAGAATTTCAGACCAATATCACTGATAAATATTGATGCTAATATTCTCAACAAGATCCTAGCAAACAGGATCCAACAGGACATTAAAAAGATTATCCACCATGACCAGGTTAGATTCATCCCTGGGCTACAAGGATGGCTCAACATTTGCTAATCAATCAATGTCATAGAAAAAATTAATATGAGAAGAGACAAGAACCACATGGTCCTCTCAATTGATGCAGAAAAAGCATTGAACAAAATCCAGCACCCGTTCCAAATTAAAATGCTTCTAAATATAGGAATAGAGGGAACATTCCTGATCTTCATAAAATATATCTATGAAAGACCCACAGTGAATATCATCCTCAATGGGAAAAAGCTTGCAGCCTTCCCATTCAGATAAAGAACACGACAAGGATGCCCACTCTCACCACTCTTGTTCAACATAGTATTAAAAGTCCTAGCAATATCAATCAGAAAGTAAAGAAAAATAAAAGGTATCCAAATTGGTATGAAGAAGTCAAACCTTCTCTCTTTGCAAATGACATTATTCCTTAAATGGAGATGTGGCAGCACAAGCCTCTCATGACCATCCCCCAAATTGTTCATGCGATAAACAAACAGTGCCTCTTTCGGAAAATGGGCATGTTCTAATGGAACCAGGAGAGGATGAACAATGTGAAAACAAAGGGACACTAGAGCGGGACAGACAGCAAATGCTACAGGTTGGTGAGGAGATACAGGAGGACAAAGAATAACAGAATGAACAGGAGGGCTCAGAGTGATGCACTGCTTCTGTTCACATAGATGGGACACTTCTGTGTCTCTGAATCTGGATCTCTGTTTCTTCTCCCAGATGAGGGATATTTTCAGCTCTGATTTCTCAAAAATGTTCAGCACTCTTTTTTCTCTCTCACTCCTAGTTCTCTTAAATTAGGCACCTCTTTCCTCTCCGAGGAGTTGATGACTTCCCTAAGCTTATAGTCAAGTTCCACCATTCCTATTTCTCTCTCTGGATTTGCTTCTGTATTTTCCAGTATTTGTCTTCTAGATTACCAATTTGATCCTCTGCTTCTGCCACCTTCCTGGCCTTTGCATCCCGTTTGTTTCCAAACTTTTCATCAGGGACTCCTCATTTTATTATTTAAATCACTTTTATCTCTGTGGTTCGAGACTCCCTGATGTCTTCTGTGTTTTTCTGATGTACAGTGAGTATGCTGGCTGCATATCCGGGTGTGTTCCATGTAGATGTTTCACTTTGATTGCCTAGACAGGATCATTTCTTGTTCTTTATCCTTGTTGTCAAATGATTCTTCCATCTTTGCATTGGATCTAGGTCTCTGTCTTCTTCTCTTTATTCAAAAAGTCCTTTCTGTTTTCTACCCTGAGAGTAAATTCTTTAAGATGACAAGATCATGGAGTGCCCAAGGTCTGGCCTTTGTGGGAGTCTCAGATTTGTGTAGCATGCATGCCCTCTGCTGTTGTTTTGTGGATGTCCCCAATCCTTGAAACCAGTTATCTGAAGAGGCTCTACTTGCCTGTCATTTGGAGTGTTTGGTGTATGGATGAATATGGTGAAGTTTAGCATCGTGGGCTCTGGTGTGCCAGTGAAATGAGACTTTTAACCCAAACAATAGAATGAAGACCTATAGAATGCTGTGGTCAGGAGAAATCATGTGGGCAGTCTTTCTTCTAGCCCCCTATGGGAGATTCTATTCTGGGAAAAAGCTACTTGGTCTGAGGATGGCAGTACCCCCTGTTTTTAATGGTCAGGACTTCATGTTTGCAGTTTCGGCAGCTTGTCATCAACCATCCTGTCTTTGGACAGTACCTCCATTTCATGCTGTTGGTACGAGAGCGCGAAATTTCGTGTACTCCCATCGAGCCATCTCCATAAACACTGTTTCTCATGGATACCCTGCCAGAACCCACCCTCTTCCCACTGTGTCTCCTCTGATTGTTTCTGATCATGGTTTCTAGGCTGTCTGCACATGGTTGCTTGTTGAGGCACTCTCCATGATAAACACAGTGTTCTCTAGAGTCGATGTCTTCCAATTCTAATGATCTAAATACTCCGGACTCAAGACCATTTGTTAGCAAAAACTCGTGCCATTCAGACTTTATGCTGGTCGAAACCACTGGCAAAAGGATGCATGCTCCTTTTGGGTTCCCAGAAGGCACTCTCCTGTGCCTTCTTTCTTTGGATTATCTCACTGCCCTATGAAGCACCAATACCCTGTCTCCCCTAATCACGTCTCTAGTCTTCTCCCAAAGTCTCTGCGACTTCTTTATCCTTTGCTGTGGCATTTACTTTGTAGGCTTCAGGTCCATTTCCTCAATGTTGCACTTGATATAGTAATCTTTTAGTTGTGTTGCTGGCTAAAGACAAGCCTGGAGTTCCCAGACACTACTAACATCTCACTGTCCTCCAAAAGCACCACGGACTCTTGCCCAGCCATAACCAAGAATGAATTCTTTACACTTGCCTCATGGAGCATAATTGTGGAAAGCATAGGGCTATGTCACATCTATCAGTCTCAGGAAGACAAATAACATACGATTTTGCTCTCTCATGCTAGTCAAGGAGCATGTGAATATGCAAGGGAAAAGGGGACAAAAAATACTACTCTAAACAGGCTCTTAAAATTTGGTGTTTTTTGGAGGCAATTTAGTGAGAATATGTGTTTATAAAAGAGGACTTAATGGGACATTCATTGCAGGAAATGTGGCTGAAAGTAATGGAATGTGAGTTTTCAAGGCATATCAAATTGAATTGCTATCCATAAAGGAAAGAAATCTAACTACTGATATTTCATTATAATTGTTATGTGAAACACACAGACAACATACACACACACACACACACACACACACACACACACACACACACAAATAAGACACACAAAAGATGGGGAAGATGGGAGGAATCACACTGAAGGAAGCAAACCCAAAGGAAAATACCATAAATGGGAAAGGCACTGAGAATCCAAGTCAAAAAAACAATGAAAATGAGAAAGTTAACTCTGTACACATCAATAATTAGCTGAAGTATTCAGGACTAAATACTCCTATTTCTATAAACACGTTGTTGGAAGGATGAACATTGAAAAAAAAAAGGCAAAAAAGACCCACAAGAAAACAAACAAACAGACAAACAAACAAACAAAACTAGCTCGACCTTATGTTAGCCATAGGAGATCCTTTGACTATAAAGATACAATAGCTTGGAAGTTATGGATTTGGGAAAACATAGGTAGTGCAATTGGCAAAGATAAGAGAACCAATCCATTGGTGCCTATGGCAGATAGAGAAATTTTATGCCTTCAAGAGACAAAATATTACCAGAAGGTGTTTTGTCTTGATTGAGCATCAAAACTTCAGAAACTTGGAAGAATTGCCAACAGATACACCACCAACTTGGTTGTATCTAAATGTTGGAAGCATATTAACAGAACAGAAGGGAGTTGGAGACCACAATCCAATATTTTGAGGACGATGATATCCACTTTTAGCACAGGACAAATCATGCAGAGGGATAGGTGGGAAGGAATAACAGACGTCATCATGGGCTCTCTAGACCACCTGAGCATAGGAGAAAAATATAAGATTGTGTCTCTGAGAACCATAAGAGAAGTTCTTCCCCAGGGCAGACCTAACATTGTCTATCAGATCCTGTGCTGAAGTAAAAACCCAGTAATAATTAATAGAAGAGAATTCATATCCTTTCTTGTATACTTATGACCACAGAGATATGAAAAAGGAAAGAAATCACTTATGAATGGGAAACACAGCCACACACTAATAGGTGGAAAACACAAACACTCCCAAACTATCAATGCCTCAAAGAAGGACAATCAAAAGGAAAGTCATAAAGTACTTTCAACAAAGGAAAGTAAGAAACTTATGAAATGATGCCAAAACATTCTTTGGGGAAAGAATATAGGGCTAAATGCGTTTATTTCAAAAAATTCAAAGCACCGAATAAAAGCAACCTAACCGATGACATAAGGAACTAGAAAAAGATGAAATGGAATCCAAAGTGAACAGAAAAAGAGAGATAATATATATGATCATTGGAATAAAAGAAATACAAACAAAACAATAGAAAAAATCTGGAGAACTCAATTGTCAGTTTTGAAAACTTTAACAAACAGGAATAGCCATTACCTGGATTAAACAGGGAGACTAGCATACAGATGAAATTATGAGATCATATGACAACTGATAGAAAGGAAAAAAAATAATCGAAATGACACATCTACACAATTACACCAGCAAATCCAACACTGAGAAAAAGGTTAAAATTCCAACACTGAGAAAAAGCCTAAAATCCAAGACACATATCAAATCAGGAACACATATTAAGTCAGGAACCCTACAAAACCTTAGCTCTTTAGTAGTGACTAAAGCGTTTGAAGCAGTAATCCAACACCTCCCAACACACAGAAGGTCAGATCCAAATCATTTTTCTGGTCAACATTTCTAGACATTTGATGAAGGCAATGTCGTTTCTTCTTACCAAATCCACAAATGGAGGAGGCGGGTAGACTGTAATTTACAAGTATGAACACCCAATTCAGATAAGGACATAATAAGAAACAAATTCCATGCCATTTTCATAAGTAAAGATAATATAAATATAATTTTCCGTTTTCTCTGTCTATCTTTACCTGCTTTTGAAAGGGCCAGTTTGTTTTTATTTTAATTTTTTGTTCTGTTGAGGAAATAGGCCTATCATCCATCATTCAATTTTGACAAATATTCACGGATGCTTTAGTTCCTTATATGACCTAGAGTTCATCCTAAAACTCTAAGATGTTCCAGAACTCCTCAACACCCATTAGCCAGTTCCCTCATTTCCTGCATGTCTATCTTTTCTGTAACCTCAGAGTACTGAGTCACTTCTGGTTTGTCTCCTTCTGTGACTTCTTCCCCTTCCATTTCCCCTTCTTTCTACTAAGGCCCATGGTATTCATCCTGGGGCACATATGAGAAAAGCCATATTATATTTCCCTTTGTCTGCTTGCCTTTTTCATTTAGCATCCTGTGACATTCATGTCAATGCAAGTACAAGTGGTTCTTCCTCTCTGATGACTGAGAAATACTCTGTTGCCAATGTAGACTGCACCTTCTTTATCCAATAGTCCTTGTGAGGGCAATGCAACTCAATCCACAGTTCTGATCTATTGGCCCTTGCAGGCCATCCATATAAGCCGTTCATTTTCCTCTGATTAATGAGAAGTAGTCAACATGGCTATACCCATTACCACAGCAGGTAGAGTTAACTAGGATGACAAGGAGTGCTCTCATGGGTTCTTCCTTAAGGGTTAGTTATCATGCAGAATGTCAATCTTCTTGAAGCATTTGAAAAGCTGTCCAAGGTAAAGCCAGGTAGACAGAGCCCTAATCCCTTATGAATAGTGTTTCTTAACACGAGGAGATGAGGACACAGACAGCATAATATATACATATTCTAACATTTATCCTTGAAAAAGGACTTCCCGTCCCTTAGTCATTACTGATCCATAGGTAAAAGATGCTGAGCAAGGACTCTGTTACCCACAGGATGACAAACATCACAGAGAGCTGATGATACCCAGGGCCTCACTGTTTATTGAGATCTCTAGAAATTGCAGTGGAAATAGGAAAACCTTGCCATCTCTGGAGAAATGTTGCCATAAAAAAAAAAGGTATGCTGTACATCATTTTCTTTTCTATTTGTCTAGAAAGGGGAATTGGAAATTAACACATAGACAACCTGAGTTCTTGATCAGGCTCAGGGCTCTTTTTAGCCCTTCCCTGGCTTCCTACCTAAAGCCATTGGACTCAAAGGTTATGAGAGAGGGACGGCTGCTTCAGTTAAGACAGCTTCTCTGATGTCACAAAGCTTTGAGGTCATAGCAACCCCTCCTCCCCAAACCACGCCTGATCTACACTTGGATGTTGTAGTCATGAGTGGTCCAAGAGGATCCACAGCTCCCCCAAATACTGTAGCCGCCTGGGTCTCTCACCAAGTCACTTTGAGAAGCGAGTCAGTGTAGCATTCTCCATGGCTGATTTTGTAGTCTATTGTCGTGACAGTTACAAAAGTCATCTGGACTCTGGAGAAAGACAAGTATCCCCCAATCCATCTTACCCACGAAAGGCCAAGAAAGAATCAGGTCTTAAAAAAGAGACAGGGGATGAACTCCATGTCCTGCATATGTTATGGTCCTCCCTCCCAATCAGGGCACTTCTGACCAGGAAAAGAGCCACCCAAGGAAATCTCATAGGGAACACCCGCAACCCTGCCAAAGTTATGTCTGGAGTCTACAATAGCAAGGATATGAGTTCCTCTAGCATCTCAAGAAATCATGACATAGGGCCTCCCAATCTTCAAAACTGACCAAGCACCAAAGTCAGACTCTACACCCTAGAACCTGAGTCCCAGGATGGACTCATTTACTTGGAGTCCACAGGAGCAAGCATGAAGCATGTTGGAGGAGACCTATAGCACAAGGGAAGCCATCTGAATGACACTCTTGCTCGTTTCAAGATAAAAACGTGTATCTATAAAAAACAAATGGAAGAGGACTCGAATGTTGCAGAACCATGAGCATGCCCATAGGGTGGTGTAGCTACCCTCTGCAGAACTGAATTGAGATATGGCAGCACCAGACTGCCTTAACCTTCTCATTACCATCCCCCAAATGGTTTCAGGTAATAACCAAACGGTGCTTCGTGCAGAAGATGGGCATGTTCTAATGGAACCAGGAAAGGATGAACAATGTGACAACAAAGGGCCACTATACTGGGACAGACAGTGGGTGATACAGGTTGGTGAGGAGGTACAGGAAGACAAAGAACAGGAGAATGGACAAGGGATCACAGAGTGAAGGCCTGGCACTTTAAGATGGTGGGAGGTGCTCTGTACCTGCCTGCATTCCATAGGAACATAGGTCCAAATTAAATAAACAATACTCTGGCCCTAGAAAATCATTTAAACTTTTTAAAATTTATTTATGTCCAACAATATACATGAACGTACTTGAGAGAGAAACAGAAAGATCACACTCACTGGTTGGAGATGTGGTGGGGAATCAGAGTTGCCCTTGAACAGGGAACTTGAGACCAGAGACAAGGCCATGACCCTGGTATCATGAGCTGAGCTGAAGGCCGTTTCTGAACTGATGGACACACGCCAGGACCCAATCTTTGTCTTCTTAATACCTCAGAGTTCTAGACAGAATCACTGCTCTGTCATTGTTCAGAAATGCAGGGGATACGCATTTTGGCTTGGGCTGGTGTTGATTGTTCTATCCGACCTGCTTTGAGAGCTGGTATAACTGGTCTCCTTGAAGTCTGTGACTTGGCTATGGACAAAGTACTCTCGCACACATTTTGCATTACGAGAATAACTCCCTTGCTATCTTTTGCAGGGGGGATGACACTCTATTGTATTGCTCTGAATCTGTTTATGGTGATGGGAGTACTCTGTGCCTCTTAATATGGAGCTCTGTTTCTACTCCAAGATCAGGACCATTTTCAGCTCTGATTTCTCAAAGAAATATTTGGCCTTCTTTATTCTTTCACTCCTAGGTGTGCAAGAATAGGCACCTCTTTTTTTTTTCCCTTGGAGTTGATGATTTCCATAAGCTTATTGTCATGTTCCATCATTCTTCCTTCTCTCTTTCACTTACCTTCCATTATTTTCCAGTATTTTTCTACCACGTCACTAATTGTATCCTCTGCTTCTGCCAGCTTCTTGGCCTTGCAACCAGTCTGCTACCAATCTTATTATCAGAGACCCCAGATTTTATTTTTTATCACTTTTATCTCTGTGGTAGGAGACTCCCTGATGTCTTCTGTCTTTTTCTATGTACAGTGAGTATTCTGGATATTGCTTTCAATCCTTCATCGGGCTTGTTACATTTAAAGGTTTAACTTTGATTGCCTGGCTATGATCATTTCTAATTCTTTTCCTCAGCATCAATTGAGTCTTCAATCTTTGCATTGGATCCAGGTCTCTGTCTTCTTCTCTCTATTCACAAAGCCCATTCTGTTTTCTACCCTTAGGGTAATGTCTTTAGGAAGAAGAGATCATGGTGTGGCCAAGCTCTGCCCATTGAGGAAGTCTCGGGTGTTTGTGGAGTGCATGTCCTCTGTTGTTGTGTTGTGGCTGTCCCCTGACATTAAAACAGTAATCTTCAGGGTCTCTCCTTGCATGCCATTTTAGTTTTTCTGTGCTGAATATGGTGTGGTTTAGTTTGGTGTGCACTGGTTTGCCTAAGAAAGGAGACGTTCAACCAACTCAACAGACAAACGTCTGCAGAATGCTGTGTTTTAAAGAGAGCATGGTAGAAGGGCTTTCTTCTAGTCCCTTACTGGAGAGTCTGTTCTCCTTTGGCTAAGCAACTTGGACTGAGGAAGACAGTCTCCACAGTGTTCCATGGTTTGGACTTCGTTTTTGTACGTGAGGCAGCTAATGTCCTCACCGTCCTGTCTTTGCCAGTAGTTCAGTCTTTATGCTGTTTGTGCTAGAACCCCAAATTACTTTTGCCCCCATCAAATCATCTCCACAAGCCGTGCCTCTCACAGATACACTGCCAGAAACCACCATCTTCCTTCTGTGTCTGCTGGTACTGTCTCTGATCATGATTTCCAGGCTGTTTGCACCTGGTTGTTAGTTGGTGTACTCTCCAGGAGAAACACAGTGTTCTCTCACCTCGATATCTGCCAAGACTGATGATCTGAAAACTGCAGACTCAACACCCTTTGTTGGCAAGGACTTGTACCATTCAGATAAGCTGCTGGTTAGAGCAAGTGGCATTGGGAAACATGCTACCTGTGGGTTCCCAGTGTTCTCATCTCTCCTGTGCCTTTGTCTTTTGCATTGGCTTACTGCCGTCTGAAGCACCACCGCCTACTTCTCCCTAAGCCATGTCTCCAATTTTCTCCCATAGTCTCTTTGACTTCTTTTCTCTTTTGCTGTAGAGTTTGGTCTGTAGGCTTCAGACCAATTTCCACCAAGTCACAGTTGATGTAGTCATCTTCCAGTTGTGTTCATGGCTGATGACAAGCCTGGAGTTCCCAGAGACTACTAACATCTCACTATCTTCCAAAGGCATCACAGACTCTTACCCAGCCATAAGGAAGAATGAATTCTTGCCACTTGCCTCATGTGGCAATGTTGTGGAGAGCATTGGGCTATGTCACATCTCTGATTCTCAGAAAGACAAATAACGTATGATTTCACCCCGTCATGGTAGTAAAGAAACATTTGAAAAAGCAGGGGAAAATGGACAAGCAATACTACTCTAACCAGACACTTAAACTTTTGTCTTTCTTTGTAGGCATGTTAGTGGGAATTCGTGTTTATAAAACGGGACAAAATGGGACATTCTTTGCAGGAATTATGGCTGAAAGTGATGGAATGTGAGTTTTCAATGCACATGAAATTGATTTGCTATCCATAAAATGCCAAATTCCTATCTCTTGAAATTTTATTATAAGTGTCATGTGAGAGGAGACAAGATAATGGGCAAGTAAGAGGAGGTGCCATTTCAACCTGGACTCCAAAGTGAGGTGATTTCCTACCAAAGAATTCTGATTACCCATGAAAACAGCCTGAGATCAGAATTATATATATATATCTGGATCTCTGCCAGCGTAGAAGTCATCAGTGGGCAGAAAAAGTGGAGTGAGAACGTTGGACTGTTACTGAAATAAACAAAATTTCAAGGGACCCACCCAAGGCCTCCAATTGGAAAGTAATACCCCAATACAAGAGTGTTCTGAGTCTGAGTACCAGCATTAACTTGGACTCTGGTTGAAAGCATTCAAAAAGTGCAAAGGATATTGAAGGTAAATTGTGTGAATCATGGCAGCTAAGGAAAGGGGCTTAAGTCCCCACACCCAGTACAGATTCCCTGGTGCTGAGCCAAAGAGAGTGTGTTGGTAAAATGATGTTTTGGTCCCTGAGCCAACAGCACACCCATGATCATGTGGGTTTCAGCTCCTGTTAGGGGCTTGGAGCCTCACCAAGCAGCAGAGCAATGAGACTTGCTAACAGAGCCTGAGACACCTTCACACCTTACCATACCCTGAGAAAGGTGTGCAAAGGCCCAGTCCATTGCTTAGACCCGTGCCATACTATCAGAGCATGAGACACACGTGCACCCCACACACTCCCTTGAGAGAGGTGTGTGAAGGCCCAGGCTCATGCTCTTGAACACGTACCCTTCTATCAGAGCCTGAGACACGCGTGACCCACACCCTCCCCTGAGAGAGTGCTTGCAAGCCAAGAACTCTTAGACAGAGAAAGACCAGGCACTCCCAGCCAGGGCCAGCATGAAAATCTCAGTGTGGAATGGCAATTGGAACCTCTCTGATGGTCAGGAGCTGCCTAGACAGACACTGCTGCAATGCTTTGGGTACAAGCAGAAGATTCTGTGCTCCCTGGGACTACGACTCAAAATTTGCTCTGGCAGCAGGCAAGGGTGCATTTATATGGGCTCTGGAGCACCCACAGGTGCGAAGACTGAGGATTATCTCTGAGAGAGAGATCAGGGTGCAGTTTGCTTTCATCTCCAAAAATCATCAAAAGCAGTCAAGGCAAGAGAAAAAACAAACAAAAAAACTAAACAAACATAAAAACCTCCAAAGAATAAACACCTAAAAAACAGTATTCCTCAGATCCCATCCCCTTGAGAGGGTTGAGAGGGGTGGGAGATTTTAAATCAGGGAACATCATTGAATGAAACCCACCTGACAGGCCTCTGCCTCAGAAAACCAACTAGGAAAAAAAAAAAAGTTTACAAGAGAACAACCACCACTACTTCATAGATATAACTTTTTTTTTTTTAACACATTCTCACTATTCTGGTTGATTTGTATTATATAGATAATTTTTTAACCTATTTACCTTCAAACTTAGATGTCCAGTATATCAAATTCCATATTAACCTTCTAACCTGAACTTTTGATACATACAAATTTTTTTTCTTTTGCATTCTAATTTTTTAAAAAAATTAGCTTAGTTTAGTCTAGTATATTCCTTTTTCATTTTTATTTTCTAATGTTCATATAGAGTTAAACGTCAAGGTAATCTTCTTTTCCCAAACAATGTTATCCCTATAGGTAAAGAAATTATCTTTTTATTTTTTTAATTCATTTTTTATTTTATAGTCATATAAAATTCATAAAATGTCACATAAAAGTCACATAATAGTCATATTCAGAGTCATAGCCAAGACCCTGGAATCATGAGTTGATCTGAAGGCCGCCTCTGAACTGCTGGACACAACAGGGACCCAACCTTTGACTTCTGAATACCTCCTGGTTCTAGACAAGAACCGCTGCTCTGTCATTGTTCAGAAATGCAGGGGATAAGGATTTTGGTTTGGTCGGGTGTTGCTTGAGCTATCCGGCCTGCTTTGAGAGCTGGTATAGCTTTTCCTCTTGAAGTCAGTGACTGGGCTATGGACAAACTATTCTCCGATGCCTATTTGCCTAAAGAGATTTCCTCCATGCCAAGATTTTCCAGGGGAAGGACACTATGTCTTTTGGTGCTCTGCTTATGTGGAAGGTGTTAGGAGTCCTCTGTGCCTCTGATTCTGGACCTCTGTTTCAGCCCCCAGATGAGGGTCAGTGACAGCCCCGATTCTCAAATCCATGTTCAGCCCTCTTTTCTTTCTCTCACTCTTACTTATTCTAAAAAGGCACCTATTTCCTTTCTTTTTGGATGATGATTCCCTAAGCTCATTGTCATATTTCGTCATTCTTCCTTCTCTCTTAATATTTGCTTCCTTATTTTCTAGTCTTGTTCTTCCAGGTCACTAATTGGATGCTCTACTTCTGCCATGTTCCCAGTCTTTGCATCCAGTTTCCAATCTTCTCTTCAGGAGCTCTTTAGGTTCTTTTATCTTTATCAGATTTATCTCTGTGGTTCGAGACTCTCTGATATCTTCTATGTTTTCTGATGTATAGGGAGGATCCAGTACGCTGCTTTCAAACCCACATCGGGCGTGTTATATGTAGAAGCTTTACTCTGATTTCCTAGCCATAATCCTTTCTTGTTCTTTTACCCTGGCATGTATTGATTCTTCCATCTTGTATTACATCTAGATCTCTGTTTCTTCTCTGTATTAGAAATACTTATTCTGTTTTCTATACTGTGAGTAATTTATTTAGGTAGAAGAGATCATTGAGTGACCAAGGACGGGCCCGTAAATTTTTCGTGTGTGTGTGTGTGTGTGTGTGTGTGTGTGTGTGTGGCATGCATGCCATCTGATGTTTGTGTTGTGGCTGATGCTGTCCTTGAGACCAGCCATCTGCAGTGGCTCCCCTTTCCTGTCATTTGGTGTGTTTGGTGCCTGGGCTAAATATGCTGAGGTTTATCTTGGTGGGCTCTGGTGTGCATGTGAAAGGAGACATTCAACAAACTCATCAGAACGCAGGCCTACAGAATGCTGTGTTCCAAAGAGATCATGTGGTCGAGCATTCTTCTTGTCCCCTATGGGAGAGTCAGTTCTCCTTGGACTAAAAAACTTGGAGTGAGGAAGGCTGTCCCCCAAGTGTTTCATGGGTGGGATTTCATGTGGGCAGAGTAGGCAGTCTTTTGGTGCTCTGTATGAGGTGAGGATGCTCCTCACCATCCTGTATTGGCCAGTAGCTCGGTCTTGATGCTCCTCGTGTGGGAGCCCAATATTTCTTATGCCCCCATTGAGACAACTCCATGAACACTGCCTCTCAATGATGTACTGCCAGGACCCACCACCTTCCCACTGCATGTACTGGTATTGTCGCTGATCATGGTCTCCAGGTTGTCTGCACATGGTTGTTGTTGGTGACCTATGCAGGAAAAACACGGAGTTGTTTCGAGTTTATATCTGCCAAGCCTGCTGATCTGAAAACTCCAGCACTCAAGACTTGTGTTGTCAAGAACTCGGGCCCTTCAGACCCTCTTCTTGTCACAGCCAATGGCACTGGGAAACAGGTGCCTTGTGGTTTTCCAGCATGCCCTGCTCTCCTGTGCTTTTGTCCTTTGCAAGGGATCACTGCCATCTGATGCATGAACCAACGAAATCTCCTATAAGCCATGTCTCCAACCTTCTCCCTTAGTCTCTGCGACTACCTTTCTTTTTTGTCAAGTTTACCTTGTAGGCTTCCCGTCCATTTCCACTCTGTTGCAGTTTTGGTCATCTTCCTGTTGCCTTCTTTTCTGAAGACAAGCACGAGGTTATTAGACACTACTACCATCTCACTGTCCTCCATGTCACCACAAATTCTTACTGAGACATAAGAAAGAATGAATTCTTCCACTTGCCTCATGTGGCAGTGTTGCGGAGAACATTGGGCTTCGTCACATCTATCATTCTCAGAAAGACAACAAACAGATGATGTCACTCCCTCATGACAGTCAAGAAACATGTGATAAAGCAAGGGGTATAGGGACAAACAATACGACACTAATGAGGCACCCAATCGTGGTGATTGTGTGAAGGCAGTTTTATGAGAATACGTGTTTATTGAAGAGGACAAAGCGCCAAAGTATTCCTTATGAGGCTCATATAGTGGTAAGCCAAGGATATTTTCCTTTTTCTGCTTACCTTTTCATTTCAGCCAGGCATGGGACATTCATGTCTAGGCAAGGTCCAGGGCGTTCATTCTATTCGACGGCCGAGGAATACTGTCTAGCCAAAATTGACCAAGCCTTCCTTATCCACTAGTCCTTGCAAGGGCATTGTGGCTCACCGCAAAGGTCTGCTCGAATGGGACTTGTAAGCCATCGATATTAGCCGTACCTATCCTTCTGACTAAAGAGACATGGTCAATATGATTATACCCGTTACCGCAACAAGGACAACTAATGATGACAACGGGTGCGGTCCGGGCCTCTTCCTTAGGTTTCACCCTGATGCAGTATGACACTTTCCTCTAAGATTTTGCAAAGTTGTGTATGGGAAAGCCAGGTAGACAGAGCCTTAAACCATTAGCTGTGTGTTTCAGAAAACTAAGAGATGAGACCACAGACAGCACCACATATCTATGCCCTCACCTTTTTCCTGAAAGGGGACTTTCCGTCCCTTAGTCATCACTGAGCCATAGGCAAAAGACATTGAGAAAGGACACTCTCACACACAGGATTACCAACCCCATGGAGAGTTGTTGATACCCATGAGGCCTCACCGTTTCTTGAGATCTCTAGAAATTGTAGTGAAATAGGACACCTTTCCGTCTCTGGGAAAGTGTTGGCCTAAATGAAGGTATACTGAACATCATTTTCTTTCCCCTTTTTCCAGAAAGGGGAAGTGAGACACTAACCCACAAGACAACCTGAGTTTTTGATCAGACTCAGAGGGCTCTTGTTCTGTCCTTCAGGGGCTTTCTACCTAAAGCCTTAGGACACCAAGGTCATGGGAGAGGGACTGCTGCTTCAGTGAAGCCAGCATTTGTGATGCCACAATGCTTTGAGTTCATAGGAACCACTCCTCATTACATCATGCCTGATCACTACAATTGGCTAGAGTAGTCGTGGGTGGACCAAGAACACCCCAGGCTGTCCCTAACCGCTGGAGCTGTCTGGGTCTCTCACCAAGGCAGTTTGCGAAGCCAGTCTACATGGCCCAATTCATAGTGTTTGGTCGTGATTATCAGCACCAGCCCTCTGGATTCCAGAGAAAGACAAGCATCCACCATTCCATCTTAACCACGACAGGCCAAGAAACAATAAGGCCTCAAGCAAAGCCTCAGGGGAGGAAATCTGAGCCTGACACAAGCATAAGTACCTCCCACACAATAAGGGAGCTTCTGAACAGGAGAAGGCCAAGGAAAGAAAACTGAACACTCGCAACCGTGCCAAAGACATGTCCGGAGTCTTCAACAGGGAGGACACAAGTACCTCGAGCCTCTCCAGAAATGCTGCCAACAAGGCCTCCCAATCTTCAAAAAGGACCATGGATCATAGGCAGACTCTACACCTTAGGTGTAGAACCATAGGTCCAGGATGGACTCATGTACTTGGAGTCCACAGGAGCAAATGGAGAGCATTTTGGAAGAGACCCATAGCCC
The DNA here is from genome assembly GCF_964662115.1 of Mustela nivalis. Lineage (NCBI taxonomy): Eukaryota > Metazoa > Chordata > Mammalia > Carnivora > Mustelidae > Mustela > Mustela nivalis. The sequence goes on from NC_139041.1 coordinate 25,581,598, forward strand.
AAGTGAAGCCATCTGAAAGACTTCCGTGGCCGTTTCAGGAAGACAACTTGTATGTCCAAAAGGATGCATTGAAGAGAATTCAAATGTGGAAGAACCTTGAGCACTCCCTCAGGGTGGAACAGCTACTCCTGTGGAACTGCATGGAGATGTGGCAGCACAAGCCTGCCTTCTACCTCTCATGACCCTCAGCCAAATGATGTCATGTGATTAGAAAACAGTGCCTGTTGTAGAAGATGGGCATGTTAAATGGAGCCAGAAGAGAATGAACATATGTCAACAAGGGGTCAGTACAGTGTGACACACAGCGGATGCTTCAGGTTGGTGAGGAGATCCAGGAAGACAAGAACAGGAGAATGAACATTGGAACTCCGAGCGAAGGTCTGGTATTTTAGGATGGTGGGAGGTTCTCTGTACCTAGCTGCACTCCATAGGAACTTGGGTCCAAATTCAATAAATCATCCTCTATTCCCAGTCAATTATTGTGCCTGGTTTTGTTTTTGTGATCTTGTCAAATGATGCACATGTACTTATTAGACAGAGAGACCGAGAGTTCACAATCAAGGGGTAGAGCTGGCAAGGGAGAAGCTTACTTTCCCCTGAGCAGAGAACCTGAGTCCACCTTCATTGCCAGACCCTGGAATCATGAGTTGATCTTAAAGCTGCCTCTGAACTGAATGACACTTCCTGGGACACAACCATTGACTTCTGAGAACCTCGTGGTTCTAGACAAGAACCACTGCTCAGTCATTGTTCAGAAATGCAGGCGATAAGGGTTTTGGCCTGGGCTGCTGTTGCTTGAGCTATCCAGCTTTCTTCGAGAGCTGGTATAGAATTTTCTCTTGAAGTCAGTGACTGGGCTATGGACAAACTATTCTCCCATACCTATTTGCTAAAGTGAATTCCTCCATGCCTTGATTTTCCAGGGGGAAATGACACTATGTCTTTTGGATTTCTGCTTCAGTGGTAGGTGTTGGGAGTCCTCTGTGACTCTGATATGGACCTCTGTTTGTGCTACCAGATGAGGGTCAAATCCGATTTCTCAAATCCATGTTCAGCCCTCTTTCTTTCACTCACTCTTAGTTCTACTATAAGAGGCACCACTTTCAATTCCTGGAGATGATGATTCCCTAAGCTCATTGTCATGTCCCGTCATTCTTCCTTCTCTTTTAGAATTTGCTTCCTTATTTTCTAGAATAGTTCTTCTGGGTTACTAATTGGATCCTCTACTTCTGCCATGTTCCCGGACTTTGCATCCAGTCTCCTACCAATCTTCTCTTCAGGAGCTCTTTAGGTTCGTTTATCTTTATCAGTTTATCTCTGTGATTCGAGACTCTCTGATATCTTCTATGTTTTCTGATGTACAGGAAGTATCCACGCCGCTGCTTTCTATAACGCATCGGGCGCGTTCTATGTAGAAGTTTCTCTCTGATTGCCTAGCCGTAATCATCTTGTTCTTTTACCTTGGAATCAGTTGATTCTTCCGTCTTTGCCTTGGATATACGTCTCTGTCTTCCACTCCGTATTCTGAAAGCTCATTCTTTTTCCATCGTGAAGTGAATGTCTTTAAGAAGAGGAAATCCGGGAGTGACCAAGTGCTGGCCCTTAAGGGTTGATGGGTGTGTGTGTGTGTGTGTGTGTGTGTGTGTGTGTGTGTGTGAATGTGTGTGTGTGATGCATGCCATCTGTTGTTGTGGTGTGGCTGACCCTGTCCTTGAGACCAGTCAACTGCAAGGGCCCTCCTTGCCTGGCGTTTGGTGTGTTTGGGGCCCGGGCTGAATATGCTGAGGTTTCACTTAGTAGGATCTGGTGTGTGTGTGAAAGGAGACATTCCATAAACAAATAGAATGTAGGCCTGCAAATGCTGTGTTCAGAAGAGAGCATGTGGTCAAGGCATTCTTCTTGTCCCCTATGGGAGAATGTGTTCTCCTTGGACTAAGCATCTTGGATTGAGGAAGACAGTATTACAAGTGTTCCACGGCTGTGTTTTCGTGTTAGCAGGGTAGGCAGCAAATGTCTCACCATTCTGTCTTGGACAGTAGCTCAGTCCTGTTGCTACTGGATTGAGAGTCGAACATTTCTTATGCACCCATTGAATCATTTCCACAAACACTGCCTCTCACGGATGCACTGACAGGACCCACTCTCCTCCAACTACATCTCCTGGTATTGTTTCTGATCATGGTCTCCAGGCTGTCTGCACCTGGTTGCTTGTTGGTGTCCCCTGCAAGGAAAACACGGTGTTCTTTTGAGTCAATTTCTCCCAAGCCTGCTGATCTGAAAACTCCAGCCCTCAAGAATTGTGTTGTCAAGAACACAGACCCTCTGTTCGTCACAGCCAATAGCACTGGGAAACAGGTTTCTTGTGGGTTCCCAGTGTGTCCTGTTCTCCTGTGCCTTTGTCCTTTGCATGGGATCACTGCCCTCTGATGCATGAACCACCCAAATCCTTCATGAGCCATGTCTCCAAACTTCTCCCATAGTTTCTGCGACCACTGATCTCTTACTCTGTGGAGTTTACTGTTTAGGCTTCAGGTCAATTTCAACCCCGCTTCCGTTATTGTTATCATCTTCCTTTTGCCCTCATGGCTGAAGACAAGCACGAGGTTATTAGACACTACGACCATCTCACTGTCCTCCATGTCACTGCAAATTCTTACTGAGACTTAAGCAAGAATGAACTCTTCCACATGTTTCATGTGACAGGCTTGCAGAGAGCTTTGGGCTCTGTCATATCTATCATTCTCAGAAAGAAAACAAACAGACGATTTCACTAGCTCAAGACAGTCAAGAAACATACGAAAAATCAAGGGGTATAGGGACAAACAATACAATTCTAATGAGGCACACAAAATGTGGTGTTTGTTTGAAGGCAGTTTTGTGAGAATACGGGTTTATGGAAGAGTACAAAGGATGATATTCCTTGCAGAAGATGTTCTTGAAACGGATGGAATGTGAGTTGTCAAGGCATTTCAAATTGAATTGCTAACCTTAAGAGACCCAATTCCTACCTCTTGAAATTTATTTATAAGTTTTGTGTGAAACTCACACAGACCACGCACACATTAAGACATGCACATGCACACACACACGAACACACACACAGAGAAGACACACGAAAGAGGGGGAGGAAGTGAGAAATCACACTAATGAAGCATCCCCAAAGAAAATACCATAAAAGGTAAAGGCACAGAGAATTAAAGTCAGAAGTCAACCAAAATGAGAAAGTGAACTTCTTACCTAACAATAATTCATTCAGCAATTAGGCCGAAAATCTCCCGTCCATACAAACATTTTGTAGGTGTTGTTGAAATTACAAAAATTAAAATAAAATAAAATAAAATAATCGAAACCAAAGGAAAAAAAAAGAAAACGAGAAAAGATTCATCAGAAAACAACAAATATTAAACAAGCTCAACCTCTGTTGCCCATAGGAGATTTCCTTTGACTATAAAGATACACATATCTTGAAAGTGATGAAATTTGGAAACGTAGGTTTTGCTCTTGCCAAGGTGAAGAGAGCCAAAGTGATTGTGCCTAAGTCATCTAGAGTGATTTTATGCCTTTGAGAGACAAAATAGAGCGGTGGTATTTTGTCATGATGGAGCATCAAAACATCAGAAACCTGGAAGAACTGCCAACATGTATACCAGGACATGGCTGTATCTAAACGTTGGAAGCATGTGAACAGAGAGGAAGGGAGATGGGGACTCTAATCCAATATTGTTGGGGACTATGATATACACGTTAAGCACAGCACAAATTATCTGGATGGAAAGGTGGTAAGGAATAACAGACGTCCACATTGGCTCTCTAGACCTCCTGAGCTTCGGGGATCCATGAGTAAGATTGTGTATCTGAGGAGCATAAGATATGTTCTTCCCAAAAGCAGACCAAACTTTGTATATCACAGGTCATGAGCTGGAGTCCAAATCCAGGGGTAATTAATGGAGGAGAAGTCAAAACCTATCCTGTGCACTTATGATCATGAAGGTTTGATAACGGGAAGTTATCACTTTCAAATTGGACATACAGCCAGACACTAAAAGTTGGAAAACACAACACGTCACGAACTAGCAATGAATGCAAGAAAGAAAAACCAAAGGAAAAGCAGAAAGAGACATGAAGAAAGGAATGTCAAGAAACTTATGGGGTGATGCCAAAATATTTTATGGGGAAACCATATAGGGTTAATGCATGCATTTCCAAAATTTAAAAACAGAAGAAAGAAAAAAAAAGAGTAAAGCAACCTATCTCGATGCTGAAGGAACCAAAAGAAGAAGAACCAAATTCCAAAGTTAACAGAAAAAATGAAATCATACATATAGTTATCAAAATTAAGGAAATACAAACAAACCGATAGGAAAAAAATCAGGAGAAATCACAATTCAATGTCTTAATCATGAAGAAACTGCAGAAGCCATTACTGGGATAAAACAGGGAGACAAGAAAACAGCTGAAAGTGTAAAACAACCTGAGAACTGGTAGAAAGGAAAAAAGAATAACCTAAAAGACACATCCACACATTGGTGCTAGCAAAGCCAACACCGGAGAGAAGAGGATACATTATCAGACACATAGCAACTCCCAAAATGAGGTCAGGAAACCTACAAAATCTCAGCTCTCTAGTAGTGACTGAAACGTTTGAATCAGTAATTCAACACCTGCCAACAACAGAAGACCAGGTCCAAGTCATTTTCCTGGGCCACTTCTCTAGGTATTGAGCGAAGGCATTGCCATGTCCTCTCATCGATTGCAGAGATGGAAGACGCGGGTAGACTATAAGTCAAAGGATAAAGACACAATTCAGAGTAGGACATTTTAGTAAAGCAATCCTATGTCATTTCAATAGGAAAGATAATAAACAATATAATGCTTTCATTTTCTCCCTGTGACTTCCTTTGGTTTGGGGAGGGCCAGACTGTTTTCCTCTGAATTTTTTTGTTGTTGTTGCTGTTCTGTTGAGAAAGCCCACCTATCATCCATCATCCGTTTTTGAAAGAGTATTCACGGATGCTTTAGTTGCATGTACGTCCCAGTGCTCCTCCTAATATATGCCACAACTCCTGAACACCCCTTTAAGAGTTCTATTTTCTGTAACCCTCAGCTTGGTCCTCAGAGTCCTGAGTCACTCCTGGTGGGTCTCATTCTCTGACTTCTTGCCCTTCAGTTTTCCCTTCCTTTACTAAGGGCCAAGGTATTCCTCCCGAGGCACATACTGTGGGAAGCCATATGACATTTCCCTTTGTCTGCTTGCCTTTTCCATTTCCCATCAGCAGGGCATGGGACACTCATGTCAAGGCAAGGTCCAGGGTTTCATTTTCTTGGACAGCGGAGGAATACTGTGTTGCCAAAATGGACCGAACCTTCCTTATCCACTAGTCCTTGTAAGGGCATTTTGGCTCACTCCAAAGGTCTGCTCGAATGTGCCTTGCAAGTCATCGGTATAGGCCGTCCCTTTCATTCTGACTAAAGAGACTTGGTCTTCGTGTCTATACCCGGTACCACAACAAGTATAGTTAACTAATGATGACAACGGGTGCAGTCCAGGCCCCTCCCTTAAGAGTTAGTTGTGATGCCGAAGGTCATTCTCCTCGAAGACTTTGCAAAGGTTATTAAGTGTAAACCAGGGAGACAGAGCCCTAATCCCTGGCCGTGAATTTCAGAACACTAGGAGATGAGGCCACAGACAGCACCGTATATCGAAGCCCTCACCTTTATCCTCGAAAAGGGACTTTCCAACCTTACTCATCACTGACCCATAGGCAAAAACGCTGACAAAGGACGCTCTCACCCACAGGATGACAAAACCCACGGAGAGCTGTTGATACACACGAGGTCTCCTGTGTCTTGAGCTCTCTAGAAAATTTAGTGGAAATAGGACACCTTTCCGTATCTGGGGAAATGTTGGCTTAAAGGAAGGTATACTGAACGTCATTTTCTTTCCTCTTAGTCTAGAAAGGGGAAGTGGGACATTAAACCCCAAGACAACCTGAGTATTTCATCAGACTCAGAGGGCTCTTGTTCTGTTTTTCCCGGGGCTTCCTACCTAAAACCATAGGATGCCAAAGTCATTGGAGAGGGACAGCTGCTTCAGTGAAGCCAGCTTCTGTGATGTCACAAAGCTTTGAGGTCATAGCAACCACTCCTCATCAACCCATGCCTGATCACTACACTTGCCTGGAGTAGTCATGGGTGGGACAAGAGGACACCAAGTCGTCCCAAGCAGCTGGAGATGCTTGGGTCTCAAATCAAGGCAGGTTGCAAAGCGAGTTGGTGTCACCTTCTCCATGGCCCAGTTCGTAGTGTTTGGTCGTTACTGTCAGCTCCAGTCTTCTGGACTCCAGAGAAAGGCAAGATCCACCATTCCATATTAACGAAAACAGGCCAAGAAACAATGAGGCTTCAAGCAAAGCCTCAGGGGAGGAAATCTGAGGCCGGCACAAGGGTCAGGCCCTCCCACCCTATCATGGTGCATCTGAACAGGAAAATGGCCACACAAGGAGAGCTCAAATTGAACCCCCGCAACCGTGCCAAGAACATGTCTGGAGTCTTCCACAGCGAGGACATGAGTACCTCGAGCGTCTCCAGAAACGGTGCCAACAACGCCTCCCAATCTTCAAAAATGACCATGCTTCAAGGCAGAATCTACGCCCTTAACCTTAGGTCCAGGATGGACTCATGTACTTGGAGTCCACAGGAGCAAACGGAGAGCATGTTGGAAGAGACCCAAAGCCCAAGTGAAGCCATCTGAAAGACTTCCTAACCGTTTCAGGAAGACAACTTTTATGTCCAAAAGGACGCATTGAAGAGGATTGTAATGTGGAAGAACCTTGCACACTCCCTCAGGTTGGAGCAGCTACCCTCTGAGGAACTGCATGGAAATGTGGCAGCACAACCTTCCTTCACCCTCTCATAATCATCCCCCAAATTGTTTCATGAGATAAGCAACAGTGCCTCTTGCGGAAGATGGGCATGTTCTAATGGAGCCCCGAGAAGATGCACAATTGTCATCAAGAGGTCAGTACAGCGTGACAGACAGCAGATGCTTCAGGTTGGTGAGGAGATCCAGGGAGACAAAGAATGGTAGAATAAATGAGGGAGCTCAAGGAGAAGGTCGGGCATTTTAGGATGGTGAGAGTTTCTCTCTACCTGGCTACCCTCCACAGGAACCTAGGTCCAAATTCAGGAAAACATCCTCTGGCACCAATCAATTAATGTACCCTGGTTTTGTTTTTGTTATCTTGTCAGATGATGCACATGCACGTATTGGACAGATGGACAGAGAAATCGCAGTCAGGGGTTGGAGCTGGAGAGGGAGAAGCTTACTTGCCCCTGAGCAGAGAACCTGAGACCAGAGTCATAACCAAGACCCTGGATCATGAGTTGATCAGAAGGCCGACTCTGAACTGATGGACACAACAAGGGACCCAACTGTGACTTCTGAATACACCAACTTTGAACAAGAACCGCTGCTCTGTCATTGTTCAGAAATGCAGGGGATAAGGATTCTGCCTTGGTCGGGTGTTGCTTGAGCTATCCGGCCTGCTTTGAGAGCTGGTATAGCTTTTCCTCTTGAAGTCAGTGACTAGGCTATGGACAAACTATTCTCCGATGCCTATTTGCCTAAAGAGATTTCCTCCATGCCTAGATTTTCCAGGGGGAAGGACACTATGTCTTTTGGTGCTCTGCTTATGTGGAAGGTGATGGGAGTCCTCTGTGCCTCTGATTCTGGACCTCTGTTTCAGCTCCCAGAATAAGGGTCATTGACAGCCCTGATTCTCAAATCCTTGTTCAGCCCATGGACTTTCTCTCACTCTTACTTATCCTACAAAAGGCACCTATTTCCTTTCTTTTTGGATGATGATTCCCTAAGCTCATTGTCATGTTCCGTCATTCTTCCTTCTCTCTTAGAATTTGCTTCCTCATTTTCTAGGCTTGTTCTCCCGGGTCACTAATTGGATGCTCTACTTCTGCCATGTTCCCAGTCTTTGCATCCAGTCTCCTACCAATATTCTCTTCAGGAGCTCTTTATGTTCTTTTATCTTTATCAGTTTTATCTCTGTGGTTCGAGACTCTCTGATATCTTCAATGTTTTCTGATGTATTGGGAGGATACAGGCCACTGCTTTCAAAGCCACATCGGGCGTGTTATATGTAGAAGCTTCACTCTGATTTCCTACCTGTGATCCTTTCTTGTTTTTTTTCCTTGGCATCTATTGATTCTTACATCTTGTATTAGATCTAGATCTCTGTATCCTCTCTGTATTAGAAACACTTATTCTGTTTTCTATCCTGTGGGTAATTTATTTAGGTAGAAGAGATCATTGAGTGACCAAGAGTGGGCCCTTAAGGTTTGTCTAGTGCGTGCGTGTGTGTGTGTGTGTGTGTGTGTGTGTGTGTAATGCATGTCATCTGATGTTTGTGTTGTGGCTGATGCTGTCCTTGAGACCAGCCATCTGTAGTGGCTCTCCTTGCCTGCCGTTTGGTGTGTTTGGGTCCTCGGCTGAATATGCTGAGGTTTATCTTGGTGGGCTCTGGTGTGCCTGTGAAAGGAGACATTCCACAAACTCATCAGAATGCAGGCATACAGAATGCTGTGTTCCGAAGAGATCATGTGGTCAAGGCATTCTTCTCGTCCCCTATGGGATAGTCTGTTATCCTTCGACTATACAACTTGGAGTGAGGAAGGCTGTCCCTCAAGTGTTCCATGGTAGGGATTTCGTGAGGGCAGAGTAGGTAGTCCATTGGTGCTCTGTATGAGGTGAGGATGCTCCTCACCATCCTGTATTGGCCAGTAGCTCAGTCTTGATGCTCTTCGTGTGGGAGCCCAGTATTTCTATGCCCCCATTGAGACAACTCCACGAACCCTGCCTCTCATGGTTGCACTGCCAGGACCCACCATCTTCCCAATGCGTGTCCTGGTATTGTCGCTGATCATGGCCTCCAGGTTGTCTGCACATGGTTGTTGTTAGTGACCTATGCAGGAAAAACATGGAGTTCTTTCATGTTTATATTTGCCAAGCCTGCTGATCTGAAAACTCCAGCACTCAGACTTGTGTTGTCAAGAACTCGGGCCCTTCAGACCCTCTTTTCGTCACAGCCAATGGCACTGGGAAACAGGTGCCTTGTGGTTTTCCAGCGTTCCCTGCTCTCCTGTGCCTTTGTCCTTTGCAAGGGATCACTGCCATCTGATGCATGAACCAACAAAATCTCCTATAAGCCATGTCTCCAACCTTCTCCCTTAGTCTCTGCGACTACCTTTCTTCTTTGTCGAGTTTACCTTGTAGGCTTCTGGTCAATTTCCTCTCTGTTGCAGTTGTTGTGGTCATCTTCCTGTTGCCTTCTTTTCTGAAGACAAGCACGAGGTTATTAGACACTACTACCATCTCACTGTCCTTCAAGTTACCACAAATTCTTACTGAGACTTAAGCTAGAATGAACTCTTCCACATGTCTCATGTGACAGTCTTGCAGAGAGCTTTGGGCTCTGTCATATCTATCATTCTCAGAAAGAAAACAAACAGACGATTTAACTCCCTCATGACAGTCAAGAAACATGAAATATCAAGGGGTATAGGGACAAACAATACGATTCTAATGAGGCACACAAAATGTGGTGTTTGTTTGAAGGCAGTTTTGTGAGAATACGTGTTTATGGAAGAGTACAAATGATGACATTCCTTGCAAAAGATGTTCTTGAAACGGATGGAATGTGAGTTGTCAAATTGAATTGCTAACCTTAAGAGACCCAATTCCTACCTCTTGAAATTTATTTATAAGTTTTGTGTGAAACTCACACAGACCACGCACATATTAAGACATGCACATGCACACACACACGAACACACACACAGAGAAGACACGCGAAAGAGGGGGAGGAAGTGAGAAATCACACTAATGAAGCATCCCCAAAGAAAATACCATAAAAGGGAAAGGCACAGAGAATTAAAGTCAGAAGTCAACCAAAATGAGTAAGTGAACTTCTTACCTAAAAATAATTCATTCAGCATTTAGGACGAAAGTCTCCCGTCAATACAAACATTTTGTAGGTGTGGTTAAAATTAAAAAAAAAAATACAATACAATACAATACAATACAATACAATACAATACAATAAAATAAAATAAAACAATCCAAAAAAACCGAGAAAAGATCCATCAGAAAACAACAAATATTAAACAAGCTTGACCTCTGTTGCCCACAGGAGATTTCCTTTGACTATAAAGATAAACATAGCTTGAAAGTGAAGAAATTTGGAAACGTAGGTTATGCTCTTGCCAAGGAGAAGAGAAACAAAGTGATTGTGCCTAAGTCATCTAGAGTGATTTTATGCCTTTGAGAGACAAAAGAGAACGGAAGGTGTTTTGTCCTGATGGAGCATCAAAACATAAGATCCCTGGAAAAACTGCCAACATGTATACCAGAACATGGCTGTATCTAAACGTTGGAAGCATATGAACAGAGATAAAGGGAGATGGGGACTTTAATCCAATATTGCTGGGGACTATGATATCCACGTTAAGCACAGCACAGATCATTTGGATGGAATGGTGGTAAGGAATAACAGACGTCCAAATGGGCTCTTGAGACCACCTGATCTTTGGGGTCCATGAGTAAGATTGTGTCTCTGAGGACAGTATGATATGTTCTTCCCAGTGGCAGACCTTACTTTATCGCAGGTCATGAGCTCGAGTCCAACCCCAGTCGTAATTCATGGAAAAGAAGTCAAAACCTATCCTGGGCAAATGATCACGAAGGTATGAAAACTGGAAGATATCACTTTCAAATAGAAATACAGCCATACCCTAAAGGTTGGAAAACACAACACACTCACGAACTAGCAATGAATGCAAGAAAGAAAATCCAAAGGAAATGCAGAAAGAGCCATGAACAAAGGAATGTCAAGAAACTTTAAGCAGTGATGCCAAAACATTTTATTGAAAAACCATAAAGGGTTAAACGCATGCATTTACAAAATTTAACCCCCCCCCCAAAAAAAAAAAACAAAAAGGAAACTAACTGGACGCCTGAAGGAACAAGTAGAAGAAGAGCCGAACTCCAAAGTAAACAGAAAAAATGAAATCATACATATGATTATCGAAATAAAGGAAACACAAACAAACCAATAGAAAAAATAATCCAGAGATCTCACACTTCAGTTCTGAAAACATGAACTGCAGAGGCCATTAATGGGATATAGCAGGGAGACAAGCACACAGCTGAAAGTATGAAACCACATGACAACTGTAGAAAGGAAAAAAGAATAACCTAAGAGGCACATACACACATTTATGCTAGCAAATCCAAGACAGGAGAGAAAAGGTTAAATTCCCAGACACATAGAAACTCCCACGATTAGGTCAGGAAACCTACAAAATCTCAGCTCTCTAGTAGTGACTGAAGCGTATGAAGCAGTAATCAAACACCTGCCAGCACACAGAGGGCCAGGTCCAAGTCATTTTCCAGGCCACTCTTCTAGGTATTTAGGGAAGGCAATGTCATGTCTTCTCATCAATTTCAGAGAAGGAAGAGGCGGGTAGACTCTAATTTACAAGGATAAAGACATAATTCAGAGAAGGACATTTTAGGAAACAAATCCCATGAAATTTCAATAAGGAAAGATAATAAAAAATATAATTCTTTCCTTTTCTCCCTGTGCCTTATTTAGGTTTTGAAGTGTCACATTGTTTTTCTCTGAATTTTTTGGTTGAAAATCTTAGAATTCTTCTTGGAATTTTTTTGTCATTTTTTTTTGACACCGTATTTACGGATCTTTTAGTTTCATATGCGACCTAGTACTTTTCCTAATATATGCCACAGCTCCTGAACACCCATTAAGCAGTTCCCTTATTCCCTGCATGAGTCTCTTCTCTGTAACCCTCAGCTTGGTTCTCAGAGTCCTGAGTCACTCTTGGTGGGTCTCCATCTCTGCATTCTTCCCATTCAGTTTTTCTTTCCTTTACTAAGGGCCAAGGTATTCCTCCTGAGGAACATCTTGTTGAAAGCTATATGATATTTCCATGGTCTGCCCGTCTTTTCATTTCCCATCACACAGACATGGGACGTTCATGTCAATGTAAGGTCCAGGGGTTCATCCTCCCCGATGGCTGAAGAATACTATGTTACCAAGATGGACCACACCTTCTTCATCACTAGTCTGAAAGAACTTGAGGCTCAGTCCACAGTTCTGCTCAAGTGGCATTTGCAAGCCGTCGATATAGGCCGTCCCTTTCTTTTGACTAAAGAGACTTGGTCAACATGTCTATACCCGTTCCACTACAACTACAGTTAACTAATGATGACAACAGGTGCGGTCCAGGCCTCTTTCTGAAGAGTTAGCTCTGATTCAGAACGTCACTTTCCTCAAAGACTTGCAAAGTTAAGGGAAAACAAGGTAGACAGAGCTCTAATCCCTTAACCTTGTGTTTCAGAACTCTAGGAGATGAGAACAAAGGCAGCACCATATATCCATGCCCTCACCTTTTTCCTCAAAAAGGGACTTTCTGTCCGTTAGTCATCACTGACCCATTAGGAAAAAACTGACAATGGACTTGCTCACCCACAGGATGACAAACCTCATGGAGAGTTGTTGGTACCTAAGATGCCTCACTGTTTCTTAAGATCTAGAAACTGTAGTGGAAATAGGACACCTTGCTGTCTCTGGAGCAATGTTGGCCTAAAGGAAGGTATAATGAACATCATTTTTTTCCTATTTATCTAGAAAGGGGAAGTGGGGCTTTAACCCACAAGACAACCTGAGTTCCTGATCAGGCTCAGAGGGCTCTTGTTCTGTCCTTCTTGGGGCTTCCTACCTAAAGCCATAGCATACCAAGGTCATGGGAGAGGGACAGCTGCTTTAGTGAAGCCAGCATCTGTGATGTCACAAAGCTTTGAGGTCATAGAAACCAATCCTCATAAACCCATGCCCGATCACTACACTTGGTTGGAGTATTCATGGGTGTGCCAATAGGACCCCTAGCCGCCCCAAACCGCTGGAGCCGCCTGGGTCTCTCACCAGGGCAATTTGTGAAGCGAGTTGGTATCACATTCTCCATGGCCCAATTTTTAGTGTTTGGTCCTGACTGTCAGCACCAGCCCTCTGGATTTCAGAGAAAGGCAAGAATCCACCATCCCATCTTAGCCAGGAAAGGTCAAGTAACAATCAGGCCTCAAGCAAATCTCAGGGGATGTAATCTGAGCCCTGCACAAAGGTTATGCCCTCCCACCCTATCACCGATCTACTGAACATGAGAAGGGCCACCTAAGAAAGCTCAAAGGGAACACCCCTAATCATGACATAGACATGTCTGGAGTCTTCAACAGTGCAGACACAAGTGTTAGGGTTTTTAATCAAAGGAGAAAGACTGATACAAAGCGAAGGCCAAGCAAAGCTTAATTTCATTCCAAACATCGAGAATCATACTGACTGGTCCAGGGCCTTCTCTTCCAAATTCGATCCCCTCCAGCATCACAGACTAACATGTATAGATGTAGTTTAGCTGGGTTATACACAGGTGGCCTTGAGATTGCAATACACAGAGAAAACTGCACAGTGGTGCTAGGTCTGCCAGACATAGAAAAAAACTGCTAGTAACACATGGATTGACAATTGAATCTCAATTTACCTAGTAGATATAAGCTCCCCACTGAGTGGATATCTTCATCTGGCCTGACCTGCCCTTATATCTAGGCTTTGAGAGTAAATACCTTTGGGAGGGTTAGTATCAATCTAAATTTACTGCATGAGGTCAATCTTTGTATACTGCATTAACACAAAATGATTCCCTCTGGCCACCCAGGCTCTTACATTCCTCCATATTCGTTGGAGATTAGTCCAAACTTGATTTTTGATCCACCTCTACATTCTCTGGTTATAAAGGGTTTATTGAGCATGTAATTCTAACATTTTTATCGCTCTCATTTTCTTTTGTACATGACACTAGTGTACAGTCAGCTGTATAATTACACTAGTGTAAATGACACTAGTGCACAGTCGGCTGATGAGTTACCCATTTAGGGCTACATAGAACCCTTTCCATTTTTTTCTAATTTCCTTTATCTAATTAACTACCTATACTTTACACAAACAGGTAAAAATAGGAGCAACAACAAACTCATAGTCTTTTTAGTCTTAGATTTAGTCCACGGTGAGCGGGATCTTTGGCTTTGGCTTCCACCTTTGGGGGTCATCTTCATCCTTGGCTCTTTTGATGTGACATGCGTGAATCCAGGCCCTGATGTGTTCTACTTTTACTGCTGTGGTGTGGTCAGGGTAACAGTAAAAGGTCCCATCCAAGGAGGCTCCAAGCTCCCCACTTGATAATGTCATATCCAAACCAAGTGATTGGATTGGAAAGGATGTGGTTCCACCTCCGTCTCCATACCAGTGTGGGCAGTCTGCATCCCTGCATTTTTTTTAAATACAGACTGTAATGCCTGCAGTAACTGGAATACAGACTGATCAGTCATTTCTGCTAGGGCAACCTTTTGTAGCCGAGGACAGAGCGGGAGCAGGGGTTCTCCCAAACATTTCAAATGGGGTCACCCTGTTTAAATAGTGTGTACATCTTGCCCTAGCAGGGTGAAAGGAAGGAGATCCACACATCTGCTGCCCTTCTCCAGGGTTAGTTTTGTCAAGGTCTCTTTAAGAGTCCGGTTCATTCTCTCTACATGCCCAGAACTCTGGGTCTGATAGGCACAATGTAGTTTCCAATTTGTGCCCATGGCCTTGGCCAATTCCAGTGAGACTGAACTCAAAATGCAAGGCCATTGTCTGACCCAATCGTGAGAGGCAGCCCAGACCTAAGAATTATTTTTCTTGTAGCTTTCTGGCTACCACTCCTGCCGTCTCATGTTTCTCAGAAAAAGCCTCAACCTGACCTGAAATGGTATCTACAAAAACCAGCATATACTTGTCCCCGTATTTTCCGGGTTTTATTTCTGTAATATCTATTTTCCAATAAATTCCTGGTACCCTACCTCTTTCTCTTTTCCCTCTTCCAATTCTAGTTCCTCCCACATTAACTGCCTGGCACTGACCACATCTATCAACTATATCCTGAACCATATGCCATAATTTAGGAGCCTAGAACTGCTTGATTTAAGTTCCTTGAGTTTGAGTGACCCCAGGTGAGTACCCTAATGTATCTCGACTACTAACTTCTTACCTAATCTTCGAGGAAGAATTAAATTTCCTCTTTTAGTCTTAGCCCAGTCCCCTTTATAATATAATTTAGCCATTTTTGTAAATACTTTAAATCTTCCTCTGAATACTCCAGTTTATCTGGTAGCGATAGATCCATGTGTGTAACCAGCTCTTGCATTGTTTCTCAGGCTGCTTGCTTTAAATCTCGATCTGATAATAGGTTTCCTTTTGATATCAGATCAGTCTCCTTTTGGTGTCACAAGAAATGCATAACAGCCACCTCTTTTGGGTCCCAATATTTCTCTTCTGTTTTAATTCCTTTTCCTTCTGCTGTTAATAGGCTCCTTTCTTTGTAAGTAGCTCCATGTATATGCAGAGTAGCAAAGAAATACCTGTGGTCCGTATTGATGTTGGTGGTTTTACCTTTAGCCATCTGCAGTGCCTTAGTGATTTCAATCAGTTCTGCTTGTTGTGCTGAAGTTCCATGTGGCAGGGTGCTGCCCAGAATTCCTGTTCAGGATAAACTACCACAGCCCTCACATACCTCAAATACCTCTTTCTATGAACAGAGTCATCTCTGCATCTGGGAAGGGCATGTCTCTGAGATCCAGTCTTATTCCTGTGACTTGGTTTAGGACCTCCCCACAGTTGTGTGGATGGTCAGCCAGCTCATCTGGGAGCAGTGTGGCTGGATTTAGCACCACTGGTGGCTGTGAGATCACTCTTGGTCTGTTGAGGAGGAGGGCCTGATACCCTGTCACTCGGGTGTTCACCATCAGTCGGTTAAAGTCTACGAAGGTCCGCGATAGCGTGTGTGGTGGTCAAGATGAGATTTTGACCTAATGGTCTAGCATTATATCTCATTTGGTTAAGACCTACATGTCCAACGAATTTAATTCCATTTGTCATTCAAACAACCCTTCACAGTTTCAGGTTACCAAAGACTTTGGAAGCCACTTTAACAATTACCCATTAAAACTTTGAGACAGACAAATCACTATCTCCACTTCAGATGCCATGCTCTCCCGCCAACAAGGGGGAGGGGCTAGCCAGTCCACATCAGATCTTAGAAGGCAAAGAATTCCCCAAAACAAAGGGGGTTTCGGCAGCTGCTTGGGAATATCTTTTAAAGTCTTTGGCTCAAGGTCGGTTCATCCCACAGTGCCAGTTCTGCTTACCAAAAGTGGTCCATTAGGCACTCATATTCCACGCTCAGCTCAAATGAGCATCAGCATGGGCACCTTAAATCACTCTTAGACTAACCCCCGTTGGCTACAGTCATAGCCCTTAACACACGAAATGAGTGAGTGAGAAGCCTCACATCTATTATGAAGAACAGAGAGTTGAAATTCAGAGTCCCTTTACTCTCTGCTTGCCACATTCCTTCAATCATAACAAACAATACAACAGACAACAAAAGGACCAGGCAAAGACAACCGTAGGCCCAACAATTCTTACCAATAACCTGCCACTGGTGGGGGCTTTCATTATCCCCTGATTGCCTAGGAGGACTCGAACCCCCAAACCGCCCAGGAGGACTTGAACCCCCTGAATGTCTAGGGGGACTTGGAACCCCCTGACTGTCCAGCAGGACTCGAAACCCTGGAGTTCTACTAGTGGTATTTGAACCCCATCTAACCGCCAAGGGGAACTCGAGCCCCCTGACCATCTACGGGGACTCGAACCCCCTGACCACCCAGGGGGACTTGAACCCCCATATGATCTACCAGCAGAGGATGGGGCATCTCCGCATCCACACAAGCTCTGGGGAGCATGGCTGCTGCCAGCTTCTACCAGTGGGCCATACCCTGCAGCTCCATGCAGGATCCCATGATCTTACCTCCAGAGGCTTTTTCCAAAATTCCAATGCTGGCTCAGTTCTCATCATTTGAATTCAGGTGGCCCTCCAAAGATAGGGTCCTTATTCAAAGGAGCGAGACTGATACAAAGTGAAGGTCAAGCAAACGTTAATTTTGCACAAAGCATCGAGAATTATATTGACCGGTCAGGGCCTTCTCTTGCAAAGAGGCGACCCCTCACAGCCTCACAGACTAACATTTATAGCGGTAGTTTAGCCAGGCTATACAGAGGTGGCCAATGAGATAACAATACAGAAAAAACTGCACAGTCGTGCTAAGTCGGCTACACCACAAAAACAAAAATGCTAGGTAGCACATGGGTGGACAATTGGATCTCAAATTACCCTAGTAGATATATGCGTGCCCCTCTAATGGGATGTCTTCACCTGGCCTGATTCACCCTTGTATCTAGGCTTTGAGAGTAAGCTCCTCTGGGAGGAGTAGGGTCAATTTAGTTTACTGAATGGGTCAATATAAGTTTACTGCAGAAACACAAAATGACTCCCTCTGGCCTAGTGGCCCTTATAACGAGTACCTGTAGCGTCTCTAGAAATCGAGCCAAAATGACTTCCAAATCTTCAAAACTGATGATGTACCAAAGGGAGATTCTACATCCTAGAACCTTAGGTCCAGAATGGACTCATGTACTTGGAGTCCACAGGAGCAAGCATGGAGCATGTTGGAAAAGACCCATAGCCCAAGTGAAGCCATCTGAAAGACTTCCGTGCCCGTTTCAGGAAGACAACTTGTATTTTCAAAAGGACACATTGAAGAGGATTTAAATGTCAAAGAACCTGGAGCATTCCACAGGGTCCTACAGATTCTCTCTGGAGAAGTACATGTAGATGTGACAGCACAAGCCTGCCTTCATCCTCTCATAAACATCCCCCAAATGGTTTCATGGGATAAGCAAACAGTGCCTCTTGTGGAAGATGGGCGTGTTCTAACGGAGCCAGCAGAAGATGAACAGTGGGTCAACAAAGGGCCATTACAGAGCCACAGACAGCGTATGCTACAGGTTGGTGAGGATATTCAGGAAGACAAGGAACTGGAGAATGAACATTGGAGTTCTGAACAAAGGTCTGACATTTGGCGATGGTGGGAGGTTCTCTGAACCTGGCTGCCTTCCATAGAGATCTAGATCCAAATTAAAGAAAACATCCCCTGGCCACAGTCAATCCTTATACCCTGGTTATCTTTTTGTCTTTTTGTCAAACAATGCACATGCACATATTTGACAGAGAGACAGAGAGATCACAATCAGGGTGTAGAGCTGGAGTGGGAAAAGCTGACTTACCCCTGAGCAGGGAACATGAGAACAGAGTCGATGCCAAGACCCTGGGATCATGAGTTGAACTGAAGGCCGCGTCTGAACTGATAGACACAATCCATGACACAATCTTTGACTTCTGAATACATCCTAGTTCTAGACGTGAACCACTGCTCTGTCATTATTCACAAATGCAGGGGAAATGGATTTTGGCTTGGGCTGGTGTTGCTTGAGCTATCTGGCCTGCTTCGAGAGCTGGTATAGTTTGTCCTCTTGAGGTAAGTGACTTGGCTATGTACAAACTACACTCCCACGCATATTTAGGTAAAGAGAATTCCTCCATTGATAGCTTTTGCAGGGGGAATTAAACTATGTCTTGTGGTTCTATGCTTCTGTGGATGGTGATGTAAGTTCTCCTTGCCTCTGAATCTGAATCTCTTTTTCTGCTCCCAGTTGAGGGACAGTTTTAGCTCTGAATTCTCAAATCCATGTTCAGCCCTCTTTTTTTCTCTCACTCCTACTTCTCCTACAATAAGCACCTCTTTCTATTCCTTGGAGTCGATGACTTTCCTAAGCTCATTGTCATGTTTCATCATTCTTCCTTCTTTTTTGGATTTTCTTCCGTATTTACCAATCCTTTTCTGCCAGGTCAAAAATTTGGTCCTTTGCTTCTGCCAGCTTCTTGGACTTTTCCTTCAGTCTGCTACCAATCTTTTCTTCAGGAACTCTTTATTTATTTTATTTTATTTTATTTTATTTTATTATTTATTATTTTATTTTATTTTATTATTTCATTTTATTTTATTTACATCAGTTTAATCTATGTGGTTTGAGACTCCCTGATATCTTTCTGCTTTCAATCCTCCTTTGGGCGTGTTATATGTGAGGTTTCACTCCGATTACCTGGCCATGATCATTTCTTGTCTTATTCCTTGCAACAATTGGTTCTTCCATGTTTCTCTCAGATATAAGTCTCTGACTTTTTCTCAGTATTTGAAAAATCAATTCTGTTTTTTATCCTGATGGTAATTTCTTTAGAAATAAGAGATCATGGAGTTCCCAAGTGCTGGCCCTTGAGGGAGTCTCGGGTATGTGTGTGTGGCATGCATGCCCTCTGCTGTTGTATCATAGCTGCCCCCTGTCCTTGAGACCAGTCATCTGCAGAGGCTCTCTTTGCCAGCCTTTTGGTGTGTTTGGGGTCTTGGCTGAATAGGCTGAGGTTTAGCTTGGTGGGATCTGGTGTGCCTGTGAAAGGAGAAATTCAACCTATACAACAGAATGAAGGCCTGTAGCATTCTGTCGTCAGGGGACAGCCTGTGGACAGGGCTTTCTTCTAGTCCCCTATGGGAGAATCTGTTCTCTTAAAATGAAGCAAGTTGGACTGAGGAACACAGTACCCTATGTGTTCCATGGTTAGAATTTCGTGTTTGCAGGAGAGGCAAATGAAGCCCTCACCATCCTGTCTTGGGCCAGTAGCTCGGTCTTGATGCTGCCTGTGCGAGAGCCCAAAATTTCTTTTGCCCCATCAAATCATCTCCAAGAACACTGCCTCTCACAAATGTGCAGCCAGAACCCACCATCTTCTCACTGTGTCACCTGGTATTGTCTCTAATCGTGGTTTCCAGGCTGTCTTCACCTGGCTATTTGTTGGTGTTCTCTGCCAGAGAAATACAGTGTTCTTTTGAGTTGATATGCCAAGGCTGCTGATCTAAAATCTCCAGGCCTCAAGGCCCTTTGTTGGCATAAACTAGTATGATTCAGACCCCCTGATGGTCAGAATCAATGGAATTGGAGAACGTACTCCTTGTGGGTTCCAAGTGTGCTCCGATCTCTTGTGGCTTTGTACATTGCATTGTCTCAATGTCTTCTGAATTTCCAACTTCCCACTTTCCCCCTAAACCATGTCTCCAATCTTCTCCCATAGTGTTTGCAACTTATTCTCTCTTTTGCTATGGAGTTTGCTTTGTAGGCTCCAGTTCATTTCTGCCATGTTGAAGTTGATGTGGTAATCTTCCTGTTGTGTTCCTGGCTAAAGACAATTCTGGAGTTCCCAGACACTACTACAATCTCACTGTCCTGAAAAAGCCCCACAGAATCTTACCCAGCCATAAGCAAGAATGAATTCTTGCCACTTGCCTCATGTGGCAGAATTGTGGAGAGCATTAGCCTACGTCCCATCTATCAGTCCCAGAAAGACAAATAACATACAATTTCACTCTCTCATGACTGTCAAGAGACATATGAAAAATCAAGGGAAAAAGGGACAAACAATTCGACACTAACCAGGCACACAAAATGTGGTGTTTGTTGAGGTCAGGTTTGAGAGAATATGTGTTTATCAAAGAGGACAAAAGATGACATATTTTGTAGTAAATGTGGCTGAAGAGAGGGAATGTGAGTTTTCAAGGCATGCCAAATTGAATTGCTTTCCATTAAATACCTACTTCCTATCTCCATCAATTTAATTATAATTGTTATTTGAAACACACTCAGACAGCACACACACAGACACACACACACACACCCATAAGACACCCAAAAGATGGGGAGGAAGTGAAGAATAGCACTAATGAAGCAACCCCCCAAAAAAAAGAACTGAGAGAAAAGGATAAATTCCAAGGCACATATTAACTCCAAAGATTAGGTCAAAAAACCTACAAAATCTCAGCTCTGTAATAGTGCCAGAGCGTTTGAAGCAGTAATCAAACCCCTGTCAACACAGAGATGGCGAGGTGCAAATCATTTCCTGTTCAACTCTTCTAGACTTTTAGGGAAGGCAATGCCATTTTCTTCTCATCGATTCCACAAATGGAGGAGGTGGATGAACTCTAATTTACTAGTATAAAGACCCAATTTAAATAATGACATTTTAGGAAATAAATTATATTCCATTTCAATAATTAAACATAATAAAAATATAATTCTTTCCTTTTCTCTGTCTGTCTTCACCTGCATTTGAAAGGGCCAGCTTGTTTTTGTTTTATTATTTTGTACTGTTGAGGAAGCCAGCCTGTCATCGATCATCCATTTTTGACAGAGTATTCACTGATGCTTTAGTTCCATATATGACCTAGTACTGCTCCTAAGATATCCCAGAACTCTTCAACACCCATTAGCCAGTTCCCTCATTCTCTGCATGTCTCCTTTTTTATTTGACTCTCAGCTTGATTCCTCAGAGTTCTGAGTTACTCCTGGTTTGTCTCCTTCTCTTACTTATCCCCCTTCAGTTTTTCCTTCTTTCTACTAAGGGCCGTGGTATTCCTCCTAGGGCACATATGAGAGAAGCCATAAGATATTTCCCTTTGTCTCCTTGCCCATTTCATTTCACAAACCCAGTCCTGTGGCATTCATGTCAGTGCAAGAACCAGGAGTTCATCCTCCCTAATGGCTGAGGAATACTCTGTAGCCAATAAGGACCACACCTTCTTTATCCACTAGTCTTTGCATGACTTTGCAGCTCAATCATCAGTTTTGTTCAAGTGAGCCTTTTAGGCCATCGATATAGACCATTAATTTTCCTTTGATTAAAGAGACTTGGTCAACAGGGTTATACCCATTAACACAGTAGGTAGAGATAAATAATGGTAACAAGGAGTGCTTTCCATTTCTCCTCCTTAAGGATTAGCTATTATGTATAATGTCACTCTGCATCCAAAGGATGACAAACCTCAGAAAGACGGGATGATATACAAGAGGCCTTGTTGTTTCTGATATCTCTATAAATTTCAGAAGAAATAGAAAAACTTTGCCATCTCTAGAGAAAGGTTGGCCTAAAAGATCATTTTCCTGGGACACTCTTCTAGGTATTTAGTGAAGGCATTGTCAGGTCCTCTCATCAAATCCATAGATGGAAGAGGCGGGTAAACTCTAATTCCCAAGGATAAAAACCCAATTCAAAGAAGGATATTTTAGGAATCCCACCCATGTCATTTCAATAAGGAAAGATAATAAACAATATAATTCTTTTCTCATCTCCCTGTGACTTCCTTTGGTTTTGAGAGGGCCACATTGTTTTCCTCTGAATTTATGTTGTTGTTGTTGCTGTTCTGTTGAGAAAGTCTGCCTATCATCCATCATCCGTTTTTGACAGAGTATCACAGATGCTTTAGTTGCATGTACGTCCTAGTGCTCCTCCTAATATATGCCACAACTCCTGACCACCCATTAAGCAGTTCTCTTTTCGGTAACCCTCAGCGGGATTCTCAGAGTCCTGAATAACTCCTGGCGGGTCTCCTTCTCTGACTTCTTGCCCTTCAGCATTCCCTTCCTTTACTAAGGGCCAAGGTATTCCTCCCGAGGCACAAATTGTGGGAAGTCATATGATATTTCTCTTTGTCTGCTTGCCTTTTCCATTTCCCAACAGCAGGGCATGGGACATTCATGTCAAGGCAAGGTCCAGGGGTTCCTTCACTTCGACGGCAGAGGAATACTGTGGTGCCGAAATGGACCCAAACTTCCTGATCCACTAGTCCTTGCAAGGGCATTGCGGCTCACTCCAACGGTCTGCTCGAGTGGGCCTTGCAAGCCTTCGGTATACGCCGTCACTTTCCTTTTGACTAAAGAGACTTGGTCCACATGTCTATACCCATTACCACAACAAGTACAGTTAACTAATAATGACAATACATCTATGCCTAGATTTTCGAGGGTGAATGACACTATGTCTTTAGGTGCCCCGCTTCTGTGGAAGGTGATGGGAGTCCTCTGTGCCTCTGATTCTGGACCCCTGTCTCAGCTCCCAGGTGAGGGTCCTTTTCAGCCCCGAGTTCTCCAATCTAATATCACCCCCTTTTCTTTCTCTCACTCTTACTTCGCCTACAAGAGGCAACTCTTTCATTAACTTGCAAATTCCCTAAGCTATTATCAAGTTCCATCATTCTGCCTTCTCACTTAGAATTTGGGTCCTTATTTTCTAGGCTTGTTCTTCCTGGTTCCTAATTGGATCCACCACTTCTGCAATGTTCCCGGACTTTGCATCCAGTTTCCTACCAATCTTCTCTTCAGGAGTTCTTTGGGTGCTTTTAACTTTATCAGTTTTATCTCTGTGTTTCGAGACTCTCTGATATCTTCTATGATTTCAGATGTACAACGAGTATCCAGGCCGCTGCTTTCAACCCTGCATCGGGCGTGTTTTTTGTAGAGGTTTCACTCTGATTGCCTAGCCGTAATCATTCCTTCTTCCATTACCTGGGCATCAATTGATTCTTCCATCTTTGCATTGGATCTAGGTCTCTGTCACCTTTCTGCATTCGTTAAACTCATTCTGTTTTCTAACCTTAGGGTAATTTCTTTAGGAGGAAGAGATTCGAAGGTGACCCAGGTCTGGCCCTTAATGTTTGTTGAGTGCAGCGTGCGTGTGTGTGTGTGTGTGTGTGTGTGTGTGTGTGTGGCATGCATGACATCTACTATTTGTGTTGTGGCTGACCCTTTCCTTGAGGCCAGTCATTTGCCGTGCCTCTCCTTTCCTGCCGTTTGGTATTTTTAAGGTCTGGGCTTAATATGCTGAGGTTTAACTTGGTGGGCTCTGGTGTGCCTATGAAAGGAGAAATTGCACCAACTCAGGAGAACGCAGGCCTGCAGAATGCTGTGTTCAGAAGAGAACATGTGGCCAAAGCTTTCTTCTCGTCCCCTACGGGAGAATATGCTCTCCTTGGACTAAGCATCTCGGACCGAGGAAGGCAGTCCTCCAAGTGTTCCATGGTTGGGATTTCGTGTTGGCTGGCTAGGCAGCCTATGACCTCACCTACCTGTCTTAGCCAGTAACTCTATCTTGATGCTGTTGTTGCGAGAGACCAAAATTTAATATGTCCACATTGAGACATCTCCACGAACACTGCCTTTCACGGATGCACTCCCACGACTCACCACCTTCCCACTGCATCTCTTGGTATTGTCTCTGATCATTGTCTCCAGGCTTTCTGCTCCTGGTTGCTTGTTGGTTTCCTATGCAGGAAAAAGACGATGTTCTTTCAAGTATGTCTGGTAAGCCTGCTGATAGGAAAACTTCAACCCTCAACACTTGTATTGTCAAGTACTCATGTCCTTCAGACCCTCTGCATGTAACAGTCAACGGCACTGGGTAACAGGTTCCTTGTGCATTCCCAGGGTGCCCTGCTCTCCTGTGCCTTGGTCCTCTGCATGGGCTCTGGCCTTCTGATCCACAAACCAACCAAATCTCCCCTGAGCCATGTCTCCAACCTTCTCCCATTATCTCTGCAACTTCTGTTCTCTTTCGCTGTGGAGTTTGCCTTGTGGTCTTCAGGTCAATTTCCACCCCACTGCAGTTGTTGTGGTCATCTTCCTGTTGCCTTCATGGCTGAAGACAAGCACGAGGTTATGAGACACTACTACCAACTCACTGTCCTCCATGTCACCGCAATTCGTACTGCGACAGAAGCAAGAAGCAATTCTTCCACTTGTCTCTTATGGCACTCTTGCGGAGAGTACTGAGCTTTGTCACATGTATCATTCTCACAAAGACAACAAACAGACGATTTCACTAACTCATGACAGTCAAGAAACATCCGAAAAAGCAAGGGTTTTGGGACAAACAGTATGACTCTAATGAGGAATTTAAATGGTGATGTTTGTTGGAAGGCAGTTTTGTGAGAACACGTGTTTCTTGAAGAGGACAAGAGATGACATTCCTTGCAGGAGATTTCCTGAAACTGATGGAATGTGAGTTTTCCATGCATGTCCAATTGAATTGCTATCCATAAGAGACCGAATTCCATTCTCTTGTATTTTAATAATAATTGTGATGTGAAACACACACAGACCACACACACATTAACACATGCACATGCACACACACATGAACACACACAAAAATAAGACATGCAAAAGATGGGGAGAAAGCAAGGAATCGTACCAATGAAGAAACGCCAAGAAAATACTATGTAGGTGAAAGGCAAATAGAATCCAAGTGAGAAGCCAACCGAAATGAGAAAGTGAACTATTACCTATCAATAATACATTCAGTACTCAGGAGTAAAGTCTCCCGTCAATACAAACAGTTTGTAAGAGTGGTTGAAATTCCAAATCAAAAAAATAAAGGTAGAAAAGATCCATAAGTAAACAACAAATATTAAACAAGCTCGTCCTTCTGATGCCTATAGGATATTTCCTTCAACTATAAAGATACTCATAGCTTGCAAGTGAAGAAATCGCGAAGACGTAGGTTATGCTATTCCCAAGGAGAACAGAGCCAACATGTTTGTGCCTAAGTCAGTGAGAGTGATTTTATGCCTTCGAGAGACAATAGATAAGAGGAGGTGTTTTGTCTTGATGGAGCATCAAAACAACAGAAACCTGGAAGAATTGCCAACATATACATCATGAACAAGGGTGTATCTAAACGTTGGAAGCCTATGAACATACAGGAAGGGAGATGGCGACTTTTATCCAATACTCTTGGGAACTATGATATCCACGTTAAGCACAGGACAGATCATCTGGATGGGAAGGTGCTAAGGAATAACAGACGTCCACATGGGCTCTCGAGACCACCTGAACTTTAAGGATCCATGAGTAAGATTGCGTCTCTGAGGACAATAAGATACGTTCTTCCCAGCGGCAGACCTAACTTTGTCTATCGCAGGTCATGAGCTCGAGTCCAAATCCAGTCGTAATTCATGGAAGAGAAGTCAAATCCTATCTGGTGCACTTATGATTACGAAGGTATGAAAACAGGAAGATATCACTTTCAAATTGGAAATACAGCCAGACACTAAAACTTGGAAAACACAGCACACTCACGAACTAGCAATGAATGCAAGAAAGAAAATCCAAAGGAAAAGCACAGAGAGCCACGAACGAAGGAATTCTAAGAAACTTAGAGGATGGTGCCTAAACATTTTATGGGGAAACGATATAGGGTTAAATGCATGCGCTTCCAAAATTAAAAACATCAAAAAAGAAAGCCACCTAAAAGGAAAACTGAAGGAACAAGATGAAGAAATACAGAACTCCAAAGTTAACAGAAAAATTGAAATCATCCATGTGATTATCAGAATAAGGAAATACAAAGCAATAGGAAAAAAATCCGGAGATCTCGCCCTTGAGTGGTGACAACACAAACAAACCGCAGAAGCCATTACTGGGATAAAACAGGGAGACAAGCACACAGCTTGAAACCACATGACAACTGGTAGAAAGGAAAAAAAAAAAAGAATAACTGAAGAGGCACATCCACACATTATGCTAGCAAATCCAAGAACTAGAGAAAAGGATAAATTAGCAGACACATCGAAACTTCCAAGATTAGTTCAGGAAACCTACAAAATCTCAGCTCTCTAGTAGTGACGGAAGCATTTGAAGCAGTAATCCAACACCTGCCAACACACAGA
Organism: Mustela nivalis; assembly: GCF_964662115.1. Taxonomy (NCBI): domain Eukaryota; kingdom Metazoa; phylum Chordata; class Mammalia; order Carnivora; family Mustelidae; genus Mustela; species Mustela nivalis. The sequence continues at coordinate 25,608,218 of NC_139041.1, forward strand.
AGGCCACGTCATTTTCCTGGGCCACTCTTCTAGGTATTTAGTGAAGGAATTGTCAGGTCCTCTCATTCAATCCAGAGATGGAAGAGGCGGGTAAACTCTAATTCCCAAGGATAAAAACCCAATTCAAAGGACATTTTAGGAAACCCATCCCATGTCATTTCAATAAGGAAAGATAATAAACAATATAATTCTTTCCTTTTCTCCCTGTGACTTCCTTTGGTTTTGAGAGGGCCACATTGTTTTCCTCTGAATTTATGTTGTTGTTGTTGCTGTTCTGTTGAGAAAGCCTGCCTATCATCCATCATCCGTTTTTGACAGAGTATCACGGATGCTTTAGTTGCGTGTACGTCCTAGTGCTCCTCCTAATATATGCCACAACTCCTGACCACCCATTAAGCAGTTCTCTTTTCGGTAACCCTCAGCTGGATTCTCAGAGTCCTGAATAACTCCTGGTGGGTCTCCTTCTCTGACTTCTTGCCCTTCAGGATTGCCTTCCTTTACTAAGGGCCAAGGTATTCCTCCCGAGGCACAAATTGTGGGAAGTCATATGATATTTCTCTTTATCTGCTTGCCTTTTCCATTTCCCAACAGCAGGGCATGGGACATTCATGTCAAGGCAAGGTCCAGGGGTTCCTTCATTTCGACGGCAGAGGAATACTGTGGTGCCGAAATGGACCCAAACTTTCTGATCCACTAGTCCTTGCAAGGGCATTGCTGATCACTCTAAAGCTCTGCTCGAATGGGCCTTGCAAGCCGTCGGTATAGGCCGTCCCTTTCCTTCTAACTAAAGAGACTCGGTCAACATGTCTATACCCGTTACCACAACAAGTACAGTTAACTAATAATGACAACGGGTTCGGTCCAGGCCTCTTCATTGAGAGTTAGCTCTGATGCAGAATGTCACTCTCCTCGAAGACTTTGCAAAGGTGTTTAAGGAAAGCCAGTTAGACAGAGGCCTAATCCCTTAGCCGCGTGTTTTAGAACACTAGGTGACGAGGCCTCAGACGGCGCCATATATTGTTGCCCTCACCTTTTACCTCAGAAAGGGACTTTTCATACCTTAGTCATCACTGACCCATAGGCAAAAGATGCTGACAAAGTACGCTCTCACCCACTGGACGCCAAACCCCATGGAGAGCTGCTCATACCCGCGAGTCCTCACCTTTCCTTGAGATATCTAGAAATTGTAGTGGAAAAGGACACCTTGCCGTCTCCGGGGATATGTTGGCCTAAAGGAATATATAATGAATGTTATTTTCCTTCCTCTATCTCTCCAGAAAGGGAAAGTTGGACATTAACACACAAGACATCCTGAGTTCTTGATCAGGTTCAGAGGGCTCTTGTTCTGTCCTTCCCGGGGCTTCCTACTTAAAGCCATAGGACACCAAGGTCATGGGAGAGGGACAGCTGCTTCAGTGAAACCAGCATCTGTGATGTCACAAAGCTTTGAGGTCCTAGCAACCACCCCTCATCAACCCAGGCCTGATCACTACACTTGGCTGGAGTAGTCATGGGTGGGCCAAGAGGACCCCAAGCCGTCCCAAACCGCTGGAGCTGCCTGGGTCTCTCACCAAGGCAGTTTGCAAAGCGAGTCAGTGTCACCTTCTCTACGGCCCAATTTATAGTGTTTGGTCGTGAGTGTCAGCACCAGCCCTCTGGACCTCGGAGAAAGGCAAGGATCCCTCGACTACCATGAGAGAGTGAAATCATCTGTTATTTGTCTTGCTGAGACTGATAGATGTGACTTAGCCCAGTGCTCAACACAACCATACCACATGAGGCAAGTGGCAAGAATTAATTCTTGCCAATGTCTGTGTAAGAGTCTGTGGTGCCTTTGGAGAAGAGAGTTGATAGTAGTGTCTCAGAACTCCAGGCTTGTCTTGAGCCATAAACACAACCTGAAGATTACCAGATAGCGTGAAATGGGTGGAAACTGACCTGAAGCATACCAATCAAACTCCACAGTAAAGGAGAAAAGTAGTCCCAGAGCCTATGTGAGAAGACTTGAGACATCGCTTAGGGGATATGTTGGCAGTTAGTGCTTAAAAGCACAGTGAGCCTATGGAAAAGACAAATCCACAGGAGAGACGATCACACAATGGGAACCCAAATGGAGCATGTATGCCAAAGCCATTGCATTTGACCAGCAAAAGGCTGGAATGACACAACTTTTTGCCAACAAAGTGTCTTGAGGCCCAGGGATATCAGATAAACCTTGTTGGCAGATTCCAACTTAAGAGAACACTGTTTCTCTTGGAGAAGAAAAAAAACAACCAGGTGCAGACAGCCAGGAAACCATGGTCAGAGACAATACAAGGAAACACATTGGGAAGATGGTGAGTTCTGGCAGTGCATCTGTGAGAGGCAGTGATCATGGAGATGACTCGATGGGGGCACAAGAAACTTGGGGCTCTCGCACCAGCACCATAAAGACTGAGTTACTGGCCAAAGACAGAACGGTGAGGACTTTACCTGCCTAACATGCAAAGTCGAAATGCCTACTGTGGAAAACTCGGAGAACTGCCTTCCTCAGTCCAAGCTGCTTTGTCTGAGGGGAACAGACTCTCCATTATGGGATTAGAAGAAATTCCTGCCCACATGCTCTCTCATGACCACAGCATTCTGCAGGCCTTCATTCTGTTGTGTTGGTTGAACATTTCCTTTCACAGGCACACCAGAGCCCACCAAACTAATCCTCACCCTTTTTAGCCCAAACACTCCGAAGAGCAGGCAGGGAGAGCCTCTACAGCTGACTGGCCTCAAGGACAGGGAACAGCCACAACACAACAGCAGTGGGTATGCATGACACTCACACCTGAAACTCCCAGAATGACCATCCGTTGGGCACTTCATGATCTCTTTTCTTAAAAAAAAATAACCTCAGGCTAAAAAAAGAGAATGGACTTTTCTTATACAGAGAAGAAGACAGAGACCTAAATCCAATGTGAAGATGGAAAAATCAATTGATGTCGAGGAAAAAACAGAAGAAATGTTCATATCTAGGCAATCGAAGTAAAATCTCTACATGTAACATACCTGATGGAGGACTGAAACCACCAGCCAGGATACTCACTGTTCATCAAAAAAAGCAGAAGTCATCAGGGAGTCTTGAACCACACATATAAAAATGATAAAAATAACATAAAAATAAAATAAAATAATAAAATAAAATAATAAAATAAAATAAAATAAAATAAAATAAAATAAAATAAAATAAAATAAAATAAAATAAAAAAGACTCCCTGATGAAAAGATTGGTAGCAGACTGGATGCAAAGTCCAGGATGCTGGAGTAGCCAAGGATCAAATTAGTAACCTGGAAGACAAATACTGGAAAATAAAGAAGCAAATCTAAAGAGAGAAGTAAAAATGATGGAACATGACAATGAGCTTGGGAAATCATCGAATCCAAGTGATGAAAATAGTTGCCTATTTTAGGATTCCTAGGACTGAGAGGAAATAGAGAGCCGAACTTTTCCATGAGAAATTAGAAAGGAAAATGTTCCTCATCTTGGAGCAAAAACGGAGATCCAGATTCAGAGCCATGGAGGACTACCATAATCATTAACAGAAACAGAGCCCCAAAAGGCATAGTGTCAAGCCCCTTCAAAAGTTAGCAATGGAAAAATTCTTTTTAAGAAAATATGCATGTGAGAGTAATCTGTCCATGACAAAGTCACTGACTTCAAGATGACAAGTGATACAAGCTCTTGAATTTGTCAGGTAGAGCAAGCAACAGCAGCCCAAGCCAAAACTCTTATCCCCTAATTTCTGAACAATGACAGAGCAGTGATTCTTGTCTAGAACTAGGAGGTATTAAGAAGACAAAGATTGGGTCCAAAAGTGTGTCCAGCACTGCAGAGGCAGCCTTCAGCTGAACTCATAATCCAAGGTTCATGGCATCGACTCTGGTCTCAGGTTCTCTACTCAGGGACAAGTCTGCTTCTCCATCTCTATTTCCACCCCCTGACAGTGATCTCTCTGTCACTCTGTAGAATATGTGCATGGGTATCGTTTGCCATCCCCCCAAAAAATGGAGAGATTACAAGGATTAACTGATGCCAGAGGATATTTTATTTAATTTGGACCTACGACCCTATGGAATGCAGCCCAGTACAGAGTACCTCTCACCATCCTGAAATGCCAGACATTTGCTCTGTGCTCCCTTGATTATTCTCCTGCTTTTTTTCTTCCTGTATCTCCTCACCAACTTGTAGCATCTGCTGTCTGTCCCTCTTTAATGGCCTCTTGTTGACACATTGTTCATCCATTCCTGGCTCCATTAGAACATGCCCGTCTTTCGGAAGTGGCACTGTTTTCTTATTGCATAAAGCCATTTGGGAGATGGCAATGAGAGGGATAAGGCAGGCTTGTGCTGCCACATCTCCATGCAGTTCTGCAGAGGGTAGCTGTACCACCCTTTGGGTGGCCCTTTTCCTGGGAAGAAGCACCCTGATTGAGTGGGAGGACCATACTTATTTGGTCCAAGAATGGCTTGGAGTTCCTCCCCTGGGGCTTTGTTTGATTCCTGATTCTTTCATGGCCTTTGTGGGTGAGATGGAATGGTGGATTCTTGCCTTTATCTGGTGTCCATAGGGCTGTTGGTGACAGACACGACCAAAGACTATGAATTCGGCCAGGAGAAGGGGAATCCGACTCGCTTTGCAAACTGCCTTGGTGAAAGACCCAGGATGCTCCAGCGGTTTGGGAGGGCTTGTGATCCTCTTGGCCCACCCATGACTACTACAGCCAAGTGTAGTGATCAGGCGAGATTAGGGGAGGAGTGATTGCTATGACCTCAAAGCTTTGTGACATCATAGAAGCTGGCTTCACTAAAGCAGCAGTCCCTTTCTCATGACATTTGAGTCCTATGACTTTAGGTATGAAGCCCTAGAATAACAGAAAAAGAGCCATCTGAGGCTGATTAAGAACACAGGTTGTCCTGTGTGTTAATGTCTCCCTACCCTTTTCTAGAAAAGAGAAAAGATAATGACGTTTGTTATACTATCTTTTTTGCCATTTCTCCAGAGATGGCAAGGTTTTCGAATTGGCACTGCAATTTCTAGAACTGTCAATAAGCAATGAGGCCTCTTGGGTATCATCAGCTCTCTGTGGGTTTGTCATTCAGTGGGTGAGAGAGGACTTTCTCAGCATCTTTTACCTATGGGTCAATGATGACTAAGTTACGGAAAGTTCCTTTTCAAGGAAAAATGTTAGGGAATGGATATATTGTGCTGTGTGTGTCCTCATCTCCTAGTGTTCTGATACACTAGACATTAGGGAATAGGGTTATGTCTACCAGCTTTACCTTATACACTTTTGCAAAGGCTTCAAGGAGAGTGACATTCTGCAACAGAGCTAACCTTTAAGGAAGAGCCCTGGACAGCACTCCTTTTCATCATTAGTTAACTCTACCTGCTGTGGTAATGCGTATAGGCATGTTGACCATGTCTCTTCAATCACAGAAAAAGGCTTCAATGGACTGCAATGTCCACTTGAGCAGAACTGTGGATTGAGCCGCCTTGCTCTTGCAAAGACTATTTGAAAAAGGAGGTGTGGTCCATTTTGGTAACAACACAGTATTCCTCAGTCATCACGGAGGATGAACCCCTGGCACTTGCATTGACATCAATATCCCATGACTGGGTGATGCGAAATGAAAAAGGCAAGCAGACAAAGGGAAATATCGTATGTATTCCCTCATATGTGCCCCAGGAAGAATACCATGGCCCTCAGTAAAGGAAGGGAATATTGAAGGGGAAGAAGTCAGAGGAGGAGAAAAACCAGGAGGAACTCAGGACTCTGAGAACCAAGCTGAGAGTTACAGAAAAGAGAGGCATGCAGGGAATGAGGGAATTGGTAAATATTTGTTGAGGAATTGTGGCATATATTAGAATAAGCACTAGGTTGTATATGGAACAAAAGCAACATTGAATACTCTGTCAAAAGCAAATGATAGATGGTAGGCTGTCTTCCTCAACATAATAAAAAATTAAAATAAATACAAATAGGCTCTTTCAAAAGCAGGTGAAGACAGACAGAGAAAAGAAAGAATTCTATATTTATTATCTTTACTTATTAAAATGGCATGAAATTCGTTTCCTATAATGTCCTTATCGGAATTGGGTCTTTATCCTTGTCAATTAGAGTCTCCCTGCCTCCTCCATTTCTGGAACCAATGAGAAGAAATGATATTGCCTTAATTAAATGGCTCGAGTGTTGACCAGCAAAATGATTTGGACCTATCCTTCTCTGTGTTTGCAGGTGTTTGATTACTGTTTCAAATGCTTTAGTCACTGCTAGAGAGTCAGATTTTGTAGGATTCCTGACCTAATCTTGGGATTTGATATGTGTCTTGGAATATATCCTTTTCTCTCAGTTATTGGATTTGCTGGCATAATTGCATAGAAGTGTTTTTAGATGTTTTGTTTCGTTTTGTTTTGTTTTCCTTTCCATCAGTTGTCATGTGGTCTCATAGTTTCAGCTGTATGCTTTTCTCCCTGTTTTATCCAGGTCATGGCTCCTCCAGTTTGTTAAACTTTCAAAACTGATGTGTGAATTATCCTGATTTTTTTTTTTTACCTATTGGTTTGTTTGTATTTCTTTTATTTCGATGATCATACTTATTATTTCTGTTAAGTTTTAAGATTTTTTCTTCCCTTTTATTTTCTTATGTCATCACGTTAGGTTCCTTTATTTCGGTGTTTTTAATTTTTGGAAGTATACACATTTAACCCTATATTCTTATCCCATAAACTGTTTTGGCATCATCCCATAAGTTTCTTCTTTTCTTTGTTCGTGGCATTTTCTGATTTTCCTTTTGAATTTCTTTCTTTGATTCATTGCTAGTTCGGGAGTGTGTTGTGTTTTCCACCTATTAGTGTCTGGCTGTGTAAGAGATTTCTTTTCGTTTCCATATCTTTGTGGTCATAAGTATACAAAATAGTTATTGAATTCTCTTCTTTTAATGATGACTGGATTTGCGCTCCAGCACAGGATCTGAGATAGACTCTGTTAGTTCTACCCTAGGGAAGAACTTCTCTTATGGTCCTCAGAGACATGATCTTACGCATGTTTCCTCAAAGCTCAGGGGGTCTAGAGAGCCCACGATGATGTCTGTTATTCCTTACCACCTTTCCATCTGGATGATCTGTCCTTTGCTTTAAGTGGATATCGTCATTCCCAACAATATTGGATTGTGGTCCCAATCTCCCTTCCATTCTGCTCATATGCTTCCATCATTTAGATACACCCAAGTTGGTGGTGTATATGTTGGCAATTCTGATGTTTCTGATGTTTTGATGCTCCATCAAGACAAAACACCTGCCCGTAATCTTAAGTCTCTGGAAGGCATAAAATATCTCTGTCATAGGCACAGAGAGACTATGGCTCTCCTCTCCTTGCCAGTTGCAAAACCTTTGTCTTACCAAACCCTTCACTTTCAATATATGTGTATCTTTGTATTCCAAGGAAAGGTCAAGCTTGCTTTGTTTTTGTTCTTTCTTGTTAAACTTTTTGGACTTTTTTTTTTTTTAATTTTTATCCAGTCAAGCAATGTGTTTTCAGTGATAAGAGAATTTAGTCCTGTATACTTGAACTGTTATAGATAGGTAAGGAGTTAACTTTTCCACTGTGGTTGGTTTCAAACTTAGATTATCTGTGCAATTCCGCTTTATGTTATTTTCTTTGGGGTTCGCTTCCTTTAGTGTGATTCCTCACTTCCTCCCCATCTTTTCTGTATCTTATCTGTGTGTGTGCATGTGTATGTGTTGCCTGAGTGTGTTTCACATAACACTTATCATTTGTTAATCTTTTACTTCTTTTTCAACAAAACAGTTTTTTGTTTGTTTGTTTGTTTTTACTCCTGGTTATTGCATTGTCAATAATTTGATAGGATTAGGTGTTGTGCAAAGAAAAAGGCAAGACGTCAAAGGGGAATCCATTATGGTTTTCCTCTTATATGGCAGAGGATAAATACCATGGCTTTTATTAGACAGAAGGAAAAACTGAAGAGGGCGAAGTCAGAGAGGGAGACAAACCATAAGTGTCTCAGGACTCTGAGAATCAAGCTGAGTGTAACAGAAAATAGATGCAGGGAATGAGGGAACTGGCTAATGGGTGTTGAGTAGCTGTGGCATATCATAGGATGAACCCTAGACTGTATATGTAACTATAGTTTCAGCAAATTCTCTGTCAAAAGCATATGATGGATGACAATGACTACCACAGAGAAAGCACACACACACACACACACAAAAAAAAAAAAAGGAAGAAAATGAAAGAAAAATAAACTATCTGGCCCTTTCAAAAGCAGATGGAGACACCGAGAGAAAAGGAAAGAATTATATTTTTGTTATATTTACTTATTAAAAAGGCATGGAATTTGTTCCCTATAATGTCCTAATCTGAATTGGGTCTTTATACTTGAAAAGAAGAGTCTACACTCCACCTCCATTTCTGGAATCAATAAGAAGAAATGACATTGCCTTCATTAAATTTCTAGAAGCTTAGACCAGGAAAATGAATTGGATCTTTCCTTCTGTGTGTTGGGAGGTTTTTGATTACTTCTTCAAACACTTCAAACACTTATAGAGAGCTCAGATATTGTAGGGATTCAGACCTAATCTTGGAAGTTAATATGTGTTTGGAATTTATTTTTTTCTCTTGTTCTTAGATTTGCTGGCATAATTTTGTAGAGGGGTGATTAGTTTTTTTCCCCTTTGTTTAGGTTTTCATGTGGTCTCATACGTTCAGATGTTAGCCTGTCTCCCTGCATTGTCCAGGTAATGGCTCCTCAAGTTTCTTAAAGTTTTCTAAAGTTTTTTTCCTTCTTTTTCTAGTTCCTTTTGGCATCAAATTATGTTGGTTTTTTTGGTGTTTTAATTTTGGGAAATACACACATTTAACCCTATATTCTCTCCCATAAGATGTTTTGACTTCATCCCATAAGTTTCTTTACTTTCCTTAGCTCAGGGTACTTTCTGATTCTCTTTCTTTGATCTATTGCTAGTTCGGGAGTGTGTTTGGCTGTGTTTCCCTTTAGTAAGTCATTTCTTTCTGTTTTTATACCTTCCTGGTCATAAGTATACAAGATTGGATTTTAATTCTCTTCCATCAATTACAACTTGATTTGGACTCCAGCACATGATCTATGATAGGCAGAGTTTGTTCTGCCCTTGGGAAGAACTTCTATTATGGTCCTCAGAGACAATATCTTATGCATGTATCCCCAAAGCCCAGGTGGTCTACACGAAACATGATGACGTCTGTTTTTTCTTACCATCTTTCTATCTGATATGTCCTGTGCTAAAAGTGGATATCATGGTCCCCAACAATATTGGAATGAGGTCCCCATCTCCCTTACTTTCTGTTTATATACTTCCAACATTTCGATACACCCACGTTGGTGGTTTATATGTTGGCAATTCTTCCAAGTTTCTGATGTTTTGATGCTGCATCAAGACAAAACGCCTTCCGGTAATCTTTTGTCTCTCGAAGGCATAAAATCTTTCTCTCTGCCATAGGCACCCTCTCTTTGGCTCCCTTCTCCTTGCCAATTGCATAACCTATGTCTTCCCAATTCTTTCAATTTTAAGCTATATATATCTCTATATTCGAAGTAAATCTCTATTCGCAAAATAAGGTCGAGCTTGTTAAGATTTGTTGTTTACTTATGGATCATTTTCCCCTTTCTTTTCTTTTCTTTTTTTTTTTAATCTTCACCCAACCCAACAATCTATTTGTGCTGAAGGGAGAATTCATCCTGAATACTTGAATTAATTATTGATGGGTAGGAGGTTAACTTTTTATTTTGGTTGGTTTCTGACTTGGATTCTCTGTGCCTTTCACCTTTATGGGATTTTGGGGGAATTCGCTTAGATTAGTGGGATTCCTCACTTCGTCCCCATCTTTTGTGTGTCTCCTTTGTGCGTGTGTGTGTTGTCTGTGTGTGTTCACATAACACTTTTAATTAAATTTCAAGAGATAGGAAGTTGTTCTTTTATGGATAGCAATTCAATCTGAAATGACTTGAAAACTCACATTCCATCACTTGCAGCCACATTTCCTACAGAATGTCACCATTTGTCCCCTTGATAAACACGTATTCTCACAAACCAAACTTCAAAACACACCAAATATGGTGTGTCTGGTTAGAATCGTGTGGTTTGTCCCTTTTTCACTTGCATTTTCCCATATCTCCTGACTACAATGAGAGAGTGAAATCGTATGTTATTTGTCTTTCTGACTGATAGATAACACTTAGCCCAATGCTCTCCACAACAGTGCCACATGAGGGAAGTGACAAGAATTCATTATTGCTTATGCCTCGGTAAGAATCTGTGGTTCCTTGGGAGGACAGTAAGACGGTAGTAGTGTTTGAGAAGTCCAGGCAAGACTTCGACCATGAACACAACTGGAAGATTAGACATAAACTGTAACATGGCGGAATTGGACCTGAAGCCTACAAAGTAAACTCCACAGCAAGAGAAAAAAGAAGTGGCAGAGAATACGGAAGAAGATTAGAGACATGGCTCAGGAGAGATGTGGGCGTTTGTTGCATCAGAGGCCGGTGAGCTGATGCAAAAGACAAAGGCACAAGAGAGCAGAGCACACTGGGAACGCACCAAATGGGAGGCAAGGAGAGACTCTGCAGATGATGGGCCTCAAGGACAGTGGAAAGCCACAAGACAGCAGATGGCATTCATGCCACACAACACCCATGACTCCCTCAAAGGCAAGCCTTTGGGTACTTCTTGATCTCTTCTTCCTAAAGAAATTAACCTCAGGCTAGAAAACAGAATGGCTTTTTCGAATACAGAGAAGAAGACAGAGACGTAGATCCAATGCAAAAATTGGAGAATTACTTGATGCCGAAAAAGAACAGGAAATTATTATGGCTAGGCATATAACACGACTGAAGGAGGATTGAAAGCAGCGGCCAGGATACTCCGTGTACATCAGAAATCACAGAAGATATCAGGGAGTCTCGAAACACAGAGATAAAACTGATGAAAACAAAATGAAATAAAATAAAATAAAATGAGATGAAATGAAATGGAATAAAATAAAATGAAGAGTTTTTGATGGAAATATTGATAGCAGACTGGAGGCAAAGTCCAGGCAGCTGGCAGGAGCAGAGGATCAAATTAGTAACCTGGAAAAAAAGAAAAAGACTAGAAAATATGGAAGCAAATCCAAAGAGATAGGAAGAATGATAGAACGTGTCTATGAGTTTAAGAAGTCTTCAACTGCAAGGAATCAAAAGATGTGCCTATTGTAGTTGAACTAGGAGTGAGAGGAAAAAAGGGGTGTACATTTATTTGAGAAATCAGAGCTGAAAATTTCCCTCCTGTGGGAGCAGAAACAGAGACACAGATTCAGAGGCCCAGAGGACTCCCATCACCATCCACAGAAGCAGAGCACCACAAGACATAGTGTCATCCCCCCTGCAAAGTTAATAGTGGAGGAATTCTCTTTACCCAAATATGCAGGGGAGAGTAGTTTGTCACTGACAAACTATGTCACTGACTTCAAGATGACAAGCTATACCAGCTCTCGAAGAGGGTTGGATAGAGTCAGCAACATCAGCCCAAGCCAAAATCCGTATCCCATGAATTTCTGAACAATGACAGAGAGTAGTTCTTGTCTAGAACTGGGAGATATTTAGAAAACAAAGACTGGGTCCTGGGGTGTGTCCATCAGTTCAGAGGCGGCATTCAGCTCAACTAATTATTCCAAGGTCATCGCATCCACTCTGGTCTCAGGTTCCTTGCTCAAGGGGAAGTCAGCTTCTCCATCTCCAGTTCCACCCCTTGACTGTGATTCCTCTCTCTTTCTCTGTGTCTCTGTCTCTGTCACATACATGCATGTGCATCGTTTGACAAAAACCAAAAACAAAACCAGTGTACCAGGATTTACTGGTGCCAGAGGATGTTTTATTTAATTTGGACCTAGGTCCCTATGGAATGCAACCAGGTACAGTGCACCTTCCACCATCTTAACATGCCAGACCTTTGCTCTGAGCTCCTTTGTTCTTTCTCCGGATCCATATATTCCTGGACTCCTCTCCAACCTGTAGCAGCTGTTGTTTTACCCGCTGTAATAGCCCCTTGTTGACCCATTGTTCATCCTCTCCTGGCTCCATTAGAACATGCCCATCTTTTGCAAGAGGCACTGTTTCCTTATCGCACGAAAAAATTTGGGGGATGGTCATGAGAGAGTCAAGGCAGGCTCGTGCTGCCATATCTCCCATCAGTTGCCCAGAGGGTAGTGGCACCACCCTGTGGGCATGCTCAAAGTTCTTCCACATTCAAATCGTCTTCCATGTGTCATTTTGGAGATATTTCCGTTTTCATACCTTCGTGGTCATAAGTATACAAGATAGGATTTGAATTCTCTTCCATTAATTATGACTTGATTTGGACTCCAGCACTCGATCAGTGATAGACAAAGTTTGGTCTGCCCTTGGGAAGAACTTACCTTATGCTTCTCAGAGACACAATCTTACACGTGTATTCCCAAAGCTCAGGTGGTCTAGACAGCACATGACGACTTCTGTTATTCCTTACCACTTTTCCATCTGGATTATCTGTCCTGTGCTGAAAGTGGATAACGTAGTCCCCAACAATATTGAATTGAAATCCCCATCTCCCTTTCTCTCTGTTCATATACTTCCATCATTTAGGTACTCCCATGTTGGTGGTGTATGTGTTGGCAATTCTTCCAAGTTTCTGATGTTTGGATGCTCCATCAAGACAAAACACCTTCCGGTAATCTTTTGTCTCTCAAAGGCATAAAATCTTGCTATCTGCCATCAGCACCATCTCTTTGTCTCTCTTCTCCTTTCCAATTACATAACCTAAGTCTTCCCAAACCCTTCACTTTCAAGCTATATGTATCTTTACAGTCAAAGAAAATCTCTATTTGCAACATAAGGTCGAGCTTCTTAAGTTTTTTGTTTTCTTGTGGACCATTTTTGCCAGTTTTTTTTTTTCTTTTTTCATTTCTTTTTTTTTTTTTTAATAAATTTTCATCCAGTCAAACAGTCTGTTTCCATTGGGGGGAGAATTTATCCTGAATACTTGAACTAATTATTGATAGGTAGGAAGTTAACTTTCTATTTTGGTTGGTTTCTGACTTTGATTCTCTGTGCCTTTCCTTTTTATGGTATTTTTGGGGGTTTTGCTTCCTTTAATGTGAATCCTCATTTTTGTGTGTCTCCTTTGTGTGTGTTTGTGTGTGTGTATGTTGTCTGTGTGTGTTCACATAACACTTATAATTAAATTTCCAGAAATCGGAAGTTGGTCTTTTATGGATAGCAATTAAATTTGACATGATTTGAAACCTAAAATTAAATCACTTTCAACTACATTTCCTACAAAGAATGTCACTTTTGTCCTCTCTGATAAACACGTATTATTACAAGCCTGCCTTCCAACAAACACCAAATTTTGGCTGCATGATTAGAATCATGTGGTTTGTCCCCTTTTCCCTTGTTTTTTCCCATGTCTCTTGACTACCATGAGAGAGTGAAACCATATGTTATTTTTTTTTTTAGATTGATCGATATGACCTAGCCCAATGCTCTCTACAACATTGCCACATGAGGCAAGTAGCAAGAATAAATTCTTGCTTATGACTTGGTAAGAATCTCTGGTGCCTTGGGAGGACATTGAGATGGTAGTTGTGTCTGAGAAGTCCAGGCTAGTCTGGATGACCACACCAACTGTACCTTGGCAGAAATTGACCTGAAGCCTACAAAGTAAACTCCACAGCAAAAAAAAAAAAAAAAAAAAAAAAAAAAAAAAAGTAGTGGCAGAGACTATGAGAGAAGATTGGAGACATGGCTAAGGAGAGACGAAAGTGTTTGGTGTGTCAGAGGCAAGTGAGCCAATGCAAAAGGCAAGGGCACAGGAGAGCAGAGCACACTGGCAACCCACAAGCAGAGCCATTGGCTGTGACCAGAAGAGGGTCTGAATGGCACTAGTTCTTGCCTACAAGGGGACATGAGGCCTGGAGATTTCAGATCAGCAGGTTGGGCAGACATCTATTTGGGAAAACACTGTGTTTCTCCTGCAGAGGCCACCAACAAGCAACCAGGTGAATACAGCGTGGAAACCATGATCAGAGACAATACCAGGAGACACAGTGGAAAGATGGTGAATACTGGAAGTGCACCCATGAGAGGCAGTGTTCATAGAGATGACTCGATGGGGGCACAGAAATTTGGGGCTCTCACACCAGCAGCATCAATACTGAGCTACTGGCCAAAGACAGGGCCGATGAGGACATTAGCTGCCTAAACTGCAAATAACAAAATGCCAACCATGGAAAATTTGTGGGACTGCCTTCCTCATTCAAAGTTGCTCTGTCCCAGGAGAACAGACTCTCCTGTAAGGGACTAGAAGAAATCCCTCCCCACATGCTGCCTCCTGACCTCAGCATTCTGCAGGCCTTCAAGCTGTTGAGTTGGTTGAATGTCTCCTCTCACAGGCACACCAGAGCCAACCAAGCTAAACCTCAGCATATTCAGCCCAGACACCAAACACACCAAATGGCAGGCAAAAGAGCCTCTGCAGATGACGGGCCTCAAGGACAGGGGAAAGACACAAAACAACAGCAGAGGGCATGCATGCCATACACACACCTGAGACTCCCTCAAAGGCCAGCCCTTGGGGATTCCATGATCTCTTCTTCTTAAAGAAATTACCCTCAGGCTAGAAAACAGAAAGGGCTTTTCCAATACAGAGAAAAAGACAGAGACCTAGATCCAATGCAAAGATGGAGGAATCAATTGGTACCGAGGAAAAAGAAAGAGAAATGATCATAGCCAGGCAATCAGAGTGAAGCCTCTGCATATAACATGCCCGATGGAGGATTGAAAGCAATGGACAGGATATTCCTTGTACATCAGAAAACACTAAAGATATCAGGGAGTCTAGAATCACAGAGATAAAACTGGCAAAAATAAAATAAAAGAAAATAAAGAGCTCCTGATGAAAATATTGGTAGCAGACTGGATGCAAAGTCCAGCTAGCTTGCAGAAGCAGAGGATCCAATGGGTGACCTGGAAGAAAAAGACTAGAAACTAAGGAAGCAAACCCAAAGAAAAAGGAAGAATGATGGAACACGAAGAAGAGCTTAAGGAAGTCATTGACTCCAAGGAATGGAAAAAGGTGCCTATTGTAAGAGTGGAATTTTGATAGAAATGGCATTAATAGTATAGTTGCTCTAGGCAGTATAGACATTTTAACAATGTTCATTCTTCCGATCCAAAATTATGGAATGGTCTTCCATCTTTTTTGTGTCTTCTGCAATTTCCTTCATGAGTGTTCTGTAGTTCCTCGAGTGCAGTTTCTATTCCTCTTACCTTAGGTTCATTCTCAGGTATCTTATGATTCTTGGTGCTATAGTAAATGGAATCGATTCTTTAATTTCCTTTCTATATTTTCAATGTAAGTGTAATAAGAAAGCCACTGATTTCTGTACATTGACTTTGTATCCTGCCACATTGCTGAATTGTTGTATGAATTTTAGTATTTTGGGGGTGGAGACTTCTGGGTTTTCCATATAAAGAATCATGTCATCTGCAAAGAGAGAGAGTTTGACTTCTTCATTGCCATTTTGGATACCTTTTATTTCTCTTTGTTTTCTGATTGCTTTTGCTACGACTTCTAATACTATGTTGACCAAGAGTGGTGAGAGTGGGCATTCCTGTCGTGTTCCAGATCTCAAAGGGAAGGCTGCAAGCTTTTTCCCATTGAGGATGATATTTGCTGTGGATCCTTCATAGATAGATTTGATGAAGTTCAGGAATGTTCCCTCTATCCCTATATTTTGAAGCATTTTGTTCAGGAATGGATGCAGGATTTTGTCAAATGCATTTTCGGCATTAATTGAGAGGACCATGTAGTTCTTCTCTCTTTTCTTATTAATTAGTACTATCACACTGACTGATTTGTACCATTTATTAAAGATTTTATTTATTTATTTGACAGAGATCACAAGCAGGCAGAGAGGCAGGCAGAGAGAGAGAGGAGGAAGCAGGCCCCCTGCTGAACAGAGAGCCCAATGCGGGGCATAATCCCAGGACTCTGAGATCATGACCTGGGCCAAAGGCAGCGGCTTAACCCACTGAGCCACCCAGGCGTCCCTGATTGTACATTTTTGAAGCCCAGGGATGAATCCCACCTTGTCATGGTGGATAATCTTTTTAATGCACTGTTGTATCCTGTTTGCTAGAATCTTGTTGAAAATCTTAGCATCCATATTCATCAGTGATATTGGTTGAAATTCTCCTTTTTGGCACGATCTTTGCCTGTTTTAGGGATCAGGGTAATGCTGGCTTCCTAGAAAGAGTCTGGAAGTTTTTCTTTTGCTTCAATTTTTTGAAACATCTTCAGAAGAAAAGGCATTATTTCTTCTTTGAAAGTTTGGTACAATTCCCCAGGGAATGCATCAGGTCTTGGGCTCTTGTGCTTTGGGATATTTTTGATCACTGCTTCAATCTCTTTACAATATATCAGTCTACTAATTTTGTCAAATTCTTCCTGGTTCAATTTTGGGAGTTTATAGTTTTCCAGGAATGCATCCATTTCATCTAGGTTGCTTAGTTTATTGTCATATAACTGTTGATAATAACTTCTGATAACTGTTTCAACTTCCTTTGTGTTAGTAGTTTTCTGTCCCTATTTATTCATTTTTTATTAATTTGGGCTTTCTCTCTTTTCTTTTGGATTAGTGTGGCCAATGGTTTATTGATCTTATTGATTCTTTCAAAAAAAACCAGCTTCTAGTTTCCTTGATACGTTCTACTGCATCTCTGGTTTCTACCTCATTGTGTTCTGCTCTAATCGTATTATTTCCTTCTTATAAGTGGAGTCAAATGATTTGTTGTTGCTTCTCCAGTTCTTTAAGAGAAGCTCGTGTATTCTGGATTTTCCAGTTTTTTTGAGGGAGGCTTTGATGACTATGTATTTTCCCATTAGGACCACCTTTGTGTATCCCACAGGTTTTGGACTGATGTATCTTCATTCTAATTGGTTTCCATGTTCTTCTTTCTCCTCCTGATTGATCCACTCGTTTTTTTTTTAGAGATTTCATTTATTTAACAGACAGAGATCACAAGTAGGCGGAAAGGCAGACAGAGAGGAGAAAGGTTTTCCTGCTGAGCAGAGAGCCCTATGTGGGGCTCGATCGCATGACCCTGGGATCATGACCTGAGCCGAAGGCAGAGACTTTAACCCACTGAGCCACCCAGGCACCCCAATCCAAACATTCTTAAGCAAGGTGGTATTTAGCTTCCAAACTTTTCCTTGTGATTGAGCTCCAGTTTCTAAGCAATGTGATCTGAGAACATGCAGGGAATAATGTCAGTCTTTTGTTATCAGTTGAGTCCTGATTTGTGACCTAGTATGTAGTCTATTCTGCAGAAGGTTTCATGTGCGCTTAAGAAGAATGAGTATTCTGTTGTTTTAGCTTGGTTGAGTCCTGATTTGTGACCCAGAATGTAGTCTATTCTGCAGAAGGTTTTATGTGCACTTGAGAAGAATGAGTATTCTGTTGTTTTAGCTTGGAATGGTCTCTACATATCTATGAGATCCATCTGGTCCAAAGTGTCATTCAATGCTCTTGTTTATTTATTTTCTGCTTGGATGATCTATTTTTCAGAGTGGTGTGTCAAGATCTCCTACTGTTAATGTATTCATATCAATATGACTCTTTATCTTGACTAACAGTTTTCTTATGTAAGTGGCTGCTCCCATATTGGGGGTATAGATATTTACAATTTTTAGATTTTCTTGGTGGATATTCCCTTTAAGAATTATGTGGTGTCCTTCTGTATCTCTGACTACAGTCTTTAGTTTAAAATCTAATCTATCTGATATGAGAATCGCTACTCAGGCCTTCTTTTGAGGTCCATTGTCATTATAGATGCTTCTCCATCCCTTCACTTTCAGTCTCAGTGTATCTTTCAGTTCAAAATGGGTCTCTCCTAGACATCATATATATGGGTCCTGTAGTTTTATCCAATCTGCAAACCTGTGTCATTCTATGGGCACATTTAGGCCATTATCATTGAGAGTCAGTATTGATAGATACTTTTTATTGACATTGTATAATCTTTGAAGTATTTATTTCTGTAAATTGTATCTATATTTCTGTTCAATGCTATTCTTAGGGCTTTTTCTGTAATAGAACCCTTCTTAATATTCCCTTCAGTGTCGGCTTGGTGGTTGCATAATATTTTGAACCTTTCCAGTCTTGTAAACTCTATCGCTCTATCCATCTTGAATGTCAGTCTTGCTGGATAAAGTATTCTTGGATGCATGTTCTTCTCATTAAATGTCTAAAAGCCTTGACCAGAAAAATGATTTGGATCTGGCCTTCTGTGTGTTGGCAGGTGTTTTATTATTGCTTCAAATAATTTAATCACTAATAGAGAGCTCAGATATTGTAGGCTTTCTCGCCTAATCTTGGAGTTTATATGTGTCTCAGAATTTATGATTTTCTCTTTTTCTTAAATTTGCTGGCCTAATTGTGTAGAGAGGTCTTTTAGTTTTTATTTTGTTTATTTTTTTTCCCTTGCTATCAGTTGTTTGTGGTCTCATACTTTCAGCTGTATGATTGTCTCCCTGTATTATCCAGGTAATGGTTCCTCCAGTTTGTTTTAGTTTGTTAAAATTCTTTTCTTCTTTTTCTAGTACCTTATGGCATCAAGTTAGGTTAATATTTATTGGTGTTTATAATTTTGGGAAATACACACATTTAAACGTATATTCTTTTCCCATAAGATGTTTTGACATATTCCCATAAGTTTCTTGATTTTCCTTTGTTCAAGGTACATTCTGATTTTCTTTCTTTGATTTATTTCTAGTTCAGGGAGTGTTGTGTTTTCCAGCTATTAGTGTCTGGCTGTGTTTCCCTTTCATAAGTGATTTATTTCCATTTTCATACCTTCGTGATCATAAGTATAGAAGTTAGGATTTGAATTATCTTCCATTGATTACAACTTGATTTGGACTCCAGCACTCGATCTGTGATACACAGAGTTTGGTCTGCCCTTGGGAAGATCTTCTCTTATGGTCCTCACAGACAAATCTTGTGCATGTATTACCAAAGCTCAGGTGGTATAGACAGCACAAGATAACATCTGTTATTCCTTACCACCTTTCCATCTGGATGATCTGTCCTGTGCTGAGTGGATATTGTATCCCCACCAATATTGGATTGAGGTGCCCATCTCCATTCCTTTAGGTTAATATGCTTACAACCTTTAGATACACCCATGTTTGTGGTGTATATGTTGGAAATTCTTCCAAGTTTCTGATGTTTTGATGCTCCATCAAGACAAAACAACTTCTGGTAATCTTTTGTCTCTCAAAGGCATAAAATCTCTCTCTCTGCCATAGGCACCATCTCTTTGGTTTTTTCTCCTTGCCAATTTCATAACCTATGTCTTTCCAATTTCTTGACTTTCAAGCTATATGTATCTTTATGGTCAAAGGAAATCTCTATTCGGAACATAAGGTCGAGATTTTAAGATTTTGTTGTTTCCTTTGGACCATTTTTGCCTTGATTCTTTTCTTTCCTTTTCTTTTCTTTTCTTTTCTTTTCTTTTCTTTTCTTTCTTTTCCTTTCCTTTCCTTTTCTTTTCTTTTCTTTTCTTTTATTTTCTCTTCTTAATTTAATCTAGTCCAGTAATCAGTTTGTATTGACAGGAGAATTTATCCTGAACCAATTATAGATAGGTAGCAGGTTAACTTTCTATTTTGGTTGGTTTCTTACTTGGATTCTCTGTGCCTTTTTCCTTTTTTGTATTTTTTGGGAGTGTTGCTTCCTTTAGTGTGATTCCTCACTTCCTACTCATCTTTTATGAATCTCCTTTGTGTGTGTGTGTGTGTGTATTGTCTGTGTGTGTTCACATACTTATAATTAAATTTCAACAGGTAGGAAATTGATCTTTTATGAATAGCAATTCAATTATACATGCCTTGAAAACTCACATTCCACCACTTTCAAACACATTTCCTACAAAGAATGTCACCTTTTGTTCTCTTTTATATACATGTATTCTCACAACCTGCCTTCAAACAGCACGTTTTATGTGCCTGGTTAGAATAAATTGGCTTGTTCCTTTTTTCCTTGCTTTTTACCATGCCTCTTGACTACCATGAAGAGTGAAATTGTATGTCATTTGTCTTTCTGAAACTGATAGATGTGACGTAGCCCAGGACTCTCCGCAACACTGCCATATGAGGCAAGTGGCAAGAATTCATTCTTGCTTATGCTTCGGTAAGGATCTGTGGTGCCTTTGGAGAACAGTGAGATGGTAATAGTGTCTGAGAACTCCAGGTTTGTCTTCAGCCACGAACACAACTGGAAGATAACCATAACAACTGCAATATTGCAGAAATTGACCTAAAGCCTACAATGTAAACTCCACAGCAAAAGAGAAAAGAAGGGACAGAGACTATTGGAGAATATTGTAGACATGGCTCAGGAGATAAGTGGGTGGTAGGTGCATCAGAGGGCAGTGAGTCAGTGCAAAACACTACAGCGCAGGAGAACGGAGTACAATGGTAATCAACATGGAGCATGTTTCCAAAAGCCATTGGCTGTGACCAGTAGAGGGTCTGGATGGCACAAGTTCTTGCCAAAAAGTCTCAAAAGGCCTGGAGAATTCAGACGAGCAGGCTTGGCAGACATCTATTTGAGAGAACACATTGTATCTATTGGAAGGACACCAACAAGCAACCAGGTGCAGTCAGCCTGGAGATCATGATCAGAGATAATACCAGGAGATAGAGTGGGAAGATGGTGGGTTCTGGCAGTGAATCCACTAGAGGCAGTGTTCATGGAAATGATTTGATGTGGGCACAATAAATTGTGGGCTCTCGCAGCAGCGGCATCAAGACTGAGCTACAGGCCAAAGACAGGACATTGAGGACATTAGCTGCCTAACCTGCAAACACGAAATCCCAACCATAGAACAGTTCGGGGACTGCCTTTCTCAATCCACGTTGCTTAGTCACAGGAGAATAGATTATCACATAGGGAACTAGAAGGAAGCCCTGCCCACATGATCTCTTCTGACCATAACATTCTGCAGGCCTTTATGCTTTGGAGTTGGTTGAATGTCTCCTTTCACTGGCACATCTGAGCCAATCAAAGTAAACCTCAGCATATTTAGCCCAGAAACCAAACTCGGCAAATGGCAGGCAAGGAGAGCCTCTTCAGATGACGGGCCTCAAGGAGAGGGGAAGGGCACAACACAACAAAAGAGGGCAGATATGCCACACACACACCCGTGACTCCCTCAAAGGCCAGCCTTGGATACTCCATGATCTCTTCTTCCTAAAAATTACCCTCACGCTAGAAAACAGAATGGGCTTTTCGTATACAGAGATGAAGACAGTGACCTATATCCAAGGCAAATATGGAATAATCAATTAATAATGAGGAAGAATAACATAAAATGATCATGGCCAGGAAATTGTTGTGAAACCTCTACATATAACACACCTGATGGAGGATTGAAAGCAGCGGCCAGGATACTCCGAGTACATCAGAAAACACAGAAGATATCAGGGAGTCTGGAATCACAGAGATTAAATTAATAAAAATAAAATAAAATAATATAAAACATTCCTGATGAAAAGATTGGTCACAGACTGATGCAAAGTCCAGGAAGCTGGCAGAAGCAGAGGATCAGATTAGTAACCTGGAAGAAAAAGACTAGGTAATAAGAAAGCAAATCCGAAGATACAAGGAAGAAGGATGGAACATGACAATGAGCTTAAAGAAGTCTTCGACTCCAAGAAATGGAAAGAGGTGCCTATTGTAGGTGAGCTAGGAGTGAGAGGAAAAAAAAATTAGGGTTAAACATTTCTTTGAGAAATCAGTGCTGAAAATGTCCCTCTTCTGGGATTATAAACAGAGATCCAGATTCAGAGGCACAGAGGACTCCCATCACCATCCACATAAGCAGAGCACAAGACATAGTGTCATTGACCCTGTAGACACTAGCAGTGGAGGAATTCTTTTTATCCAAATAGCCAAGTCACTGACTTCAAGAGGACAGCCTAGACCAGCTCTAGAAGCAGGTCGGACAGAGCAAGCAACACAGCCCAAGCCAAAATCTGTATCCCCTGCATTTCTTAACAATGATAGAGAAGTGATTCTTTTCTAGAACTGGGAGGTATTAAGAGAAAGACTGGGTCCCAGAGTGTGTCCATCAGTTCAGAGGCAGCCTTCAGCTCAACTCAGAATCCCAGGGTCATGCCATTGACTCTGGTCTCAAGTTCCCTGCTCAGGGGCAAGTCAGCTTCTCCCTCTCAAGCTCCACTCCTTGACTGTGAACTCTCTCTCTGACAAAAACGTGCATGTGCATCGTTGGACAAAAATCAAAAACAAAGGAATTTACATAGATTTACTGGTACCAGATGATGTTTTATTTAATTTGGTCCTAGGTCCCTATGGCATGCAGCCAGGTACAGAGCACCTCTCATCATCCTAAAATCCCAGACCTTCCCTCTGAGTTTCCTTGATTATTCTCCAGTTGTTTGTCTTCCTGGACTCCTCACCAACCTGTAGCCACCGCTGTGGACCCGCTGTAATGGCCCCTTGTTTACCCATTGTTCCTCCTCTCTGGGCTCCTTCTGCAGGAGGCACTGTTTTCTTATCACATGAAAACATTTGGGGGATGGTCATGATAGGGTTAAGCAAGCTTGTTATTCCACATTTCTATTCAGTTTCCCAGAGGGTAGGGGCACCCCCATGTGGGAATGCTCAAGGTTCTTTGACATTCAAATATTCTTCAAAGCATCCTTTTGGAGATGCAAGTTGTCATCCTGAAACAGGCATGCATGTCTTTCAGATGGTTTCACCTGGGCTATGGGTCTCTTACAACATGCTCCATGCAGGCTCCTGTGGACTCCAAGTACATGGGTCCATCCTGGACCTAGGGTTCTAGTGGGCATTCCAGGTCATCAGTATAAGTCATTCGTTTTCCTCTGATTTTGAGAGAATTAGTCAACATGGTCATACCTATTACATGCAGGTGCCGTTTACTAATGATGATAAGGAGTGCTGTCCAAAACTCTTCCTTCAGCATTAGCTCTCATGCATAATGTAACACTCCTTGAAGCCTTTGCAAAGGTGTTTAAGGTAAAAGCAGGTAGAGCCATAATCCCTTATGACTAGTGTTTTCGAACAGTAGGAGATGAAAACACAGGTAGCACAAAACATCCTGTCCTAACATTTTTCCTGGAAAAGGTATTCCCCGTCCCTTAGCCCTCACTAACCTCTTGTGAGTCTGTGTTTGGTGCTAGATCAATTTTGGAGATTGGGAGGCCGTTTTGGCCAATTTCTGGAGATGCTAGAGGTACTCGTGCCCTTGCTGTTGAAGACTCCAGACATGTCTTTGGCAAGGTGGCGGGTGTTCCCTTTGAGCTTTGCTTGGGTGACCTTTGCCTAGTCAGAAGCTCCCTAATTGGGTAGGAGGACCATACACATGTGAGGGACATGGAGTTCCTTCCCTGAGTCTTTGTTTGAGACCTGATTCTTTCTTGGTTTTTCGTGCGTGAGTTGGAATGGTGGATTCCTGACTTTCTCTGGAGTCCAGATGGCTAATGCTGACTGTCATGACCATAAACTATGAATTTGGCCATGAATAAAATAACACCATCTCGCTTTGCAAACCGCTTTGGTGAGAGACTCAGGCAGCTCCAGTGGTTTGGGAGGGCTTGTGATCCTCTTGGCCCACCCATGACTACTACAGCCAAGTGAAGATCTGGCATGGTTTGGGGTGGAGTGGTTGCTAAGACCTCATATCTTTGTGACATCACAAAAGATGGCTTCATTAAAGCAGCAGCATGGCCTTTGTGTTTTATGGCTTTAGGTAGGAAGCACCGGAAAGGACAGAAGAAGTCTCCATAAGCCCGATCAAAATTTCAGGTTGTCTTGTGTGTTAATGTCCCACTTCCCCTTTCTTGACAAAGAGAAAAAAAAAGACGTTCAGGATACCATCTTTTAGACCAATATTTCTCCATGGACAGCAAGGATTTCCTATTTCCACTGCAATTTATAGAGATCTCAAGAAACAGGGAGGCCTCTTGGGTATCATCAGCTATATGTGAGGTTTGTCATGCTGTGGTTGAGAGAGTCTCTGCATCTTTTTCCTATAGGTTAGAAAGGGCTAAGGGACGGGGAGTCCCTTTTCCAGGAAAAATGTTAGGACAGGATGTTTTGTGCTACCTGTGTTTTCATCTCCTACTGTTCGAAAACACTAGTCATAAGGGATTATGGCTCTACATGCTTTTACCTTAAACACCTTTGCAAAGGCTTCAAGGAGTGCTACATTATGCATGAGAGCTAATGCTGAAGGAAGAGTCCTGGACATCACTCCTTATCATCATTAGTAAACGGCACCTGCATGTAATAGGTATGACCATGTTGACTAATTCTCTCAAAATCAGAGGAAAAGAAATGGTCTATATCGATGACCTGAATGCCCACTCGAGCAGATCTGTAGATTGAGCTGCAATGTGCTTGCAAATTGTAGTGGATAAAGAAGGTGTGGTTCACATTGTAAACAGAGTATCCCTCCCCAATCAGGGAAAATGAAATCCTGGTACGTGCATTGACATGAATTTCACAGGACTGGGTGTTGAGAAATGAGAAAAGGCAAGCAGACAAAGTGGAAGTACTTATGGCTTCCCTCCTATGTGCACCAGGAGGAATACCATGGTTCTTAGTAGAAGGAAGTGAAAACTGAAGGGGGTGAAGAGAAGGAGACATACCAGGAATGATTCAGGACTCTGAGAACCAAGCTGAGAGTCACAGAAAAGAGAGATATGCAGGGAATGAGGGAACTGGCTAATGGGTGTTGAGAAGTTGAGGTATATCATATGATGAAAACTAGAACGTATATGGAACTAAAGCTTTAGTGAATTCTCTGTCATAAACATATGATGGATAATAGGATGGCTTCCTCAACAGAACAAAAAATTAAAAAGTAAAACAATCTGGCCCTTTTAAAAGCAGATGAAGACACAGAGAGAAAAGGCAAGAATTACATTTTTATTATCTTTACTTATTAAAAAGGCATTGAATTTTTTACCTATAATTTCCTTATCTGATTGAGTCTTTATACTTGAAAAGTAGAGTCTACCCGCCACCATTTCTGCAATCAATGAGAAGAAGCAGCATTGCCTTCCTTAAATGTCTAGAAGTTTTGTCCAGGAAAATGATTGGGATCTGGCCTTCTTTGTGTTGGCAGGTGTTTGATTACTGCTTCAAACTATTTAGTCACTAAATGAGAGCTCAGTTACTGTAGGGGTTTTTACCTAATCTTGAGAGTTTATATGTGTCTTGGAATTTATCCTTTTCTCTTGTTCTTAGATTTTCTGGAAAAATTGTGTAGAGGGTTTTTTTTTTTTTTTTAGTTTTTGTTTGTTTGTTTTTATTCCCCCTTGCTATCAGTTGTCATGTGTTCTCATACTTTCAGCTATATGCTTGTCTTCCTGTATAATTCACATAATGGTTTTCCAGTTTGTTCAGGATTGTTAAAGTTCTTTTCTTCTTTTTCTACTTCCTTATGGCATTAAGTTAGGTTGCTTTTTTTTTTTTTTTGGTGTTTCTAATTTTGTGAAACACACTCATTTATCCCTATATTTTCCACAAGAAGTTTTGACATCATCCCATAAGTTTCTTGACTTATGTTTGTTCGAGGTACTTTTAGAGTTTCTTTCTTTGATTCATTGTGAGTTCGAGAGTGTGTTGTGTTTTCCACCTATTCGTGTCTGGCTGTGTTTCCCTTTCATAAGTGATTTCTTTCCTTTTTCATACCTTCGTGGTCATAAGTATACAAGATAGAATTTGAATTATCTTCCATTAATTACTACTTGATTTGGACTCCAGCACATGATCTGTGATAGTCAAAGTTTGTTCTGCCCTTGGGAAGAACTTCTCTTATGGTCCTCAGAGACACAATCTTACCCATGTATCCCCAACGCTCAGGTGGTTTAGAGAGCACATGATGGCGTCCGTTATTCCTTATCACCTTTCCATCTGGATTATCTGTCCTGTGCTGAGGGTGGATATCATAGTCCCCAACAATATTGAATTGAGGTCCCCATGTCCCTTCCATTCTGTTAATATGCTTCCAAAATTTAGATACACCATGTTTGTGGTGTATATGTTGGCAATTCCTCCAAGTTTCTGATGTTTTGATACTCCATCAGGACAAAACACCTTCTGGTCATCTTTTATTTTTTGAAGGCATAAAATCTATCTATCTGCCATAGGCACATTTTTTTGGCCCTCTTCCCCTTGCCAATTGCATAACCTATGTCATCCCAACTCCTTCAATTTCAAGTTCTTTTTATCTTTAAAGTCGAAGGAAATGTCTATTCGCAACATGATGGTGAGCTTGTTAAGTTTTTGTTGTTTTCTTGGGGCACATTTTTACCTTTTTTTTTTTTTTTAATTTTCATCCAGTCCAACAATCTGTTTGTACTGACGAGAGAATTTACCCTGAGTACTTGAACCAATTATTGATAGGTAGGAGGTTAACTTTCTATTTTGGTTGGTTTCTGACTTGGATTTTCTGTGCCTCTTTATTCATGGTATTTTAGGGGGGCTTTGCTTTCTTTATTGTGATTCCTCACTTCCTTAAAATATCTTGTGTGTCCCCTTTTTGTGTGTGTGTGTGTGTGTGTGTGTGTGTGTTGTCTGTGTGTGTTCACATAACACTTATAATTAAATTTCAAGAGATAGAAAGTTGGTCTTTTATGGAGAGCAATTCAATTTTACATGCCTTGAAACTCCCATTCCATCACTTTGGCCACATTTCCTACAAAGAATGTCACCTTTTGCCCTCTTTTATAAACACGTATTCTCACAAACCTGCCTTCAAACAAACAGCACATTTTGTGTGCCTGGTTAGAATTGCGTGGTTTGTCCCTTTCCCCTTGCTTTTTCCCATGTCTCTTGACTACCATGAGAGAGTGAAATTGTATATTATTGGTCTTTCTGAGACTGATAGATGTGACGTATCCCAGGGCTCTCCAAAACACTGACACATAAGGCAAGTGGCAAGATTCCATTTTGCTTGTGCCTCATTAAGAATATGTGGTGCCTTTGGAGGACAGTGAGATGATTTTAGTGTCTGAGAACCCCAGGCTTGTCTTCAGCCATGAGCACAACTGGAAAATGACCACAGCAACTGCAACTTGGTGGAAATTGACCTGAAGCCTACAAAGTAAACACCACAGAAAAATGGAAAAGAATTTGCAGAGGCTTGGGAGAATATTGGAGACATGGCTCAGGAGAGATGTGGGCGGTTGGTGCATCAGAGGCCAGTGAGCCAATACAAAAGACAAAGGCACAGGAGAGTGGAGCAGTTTTTGTTGTTTTCTTGTGGCACATTTTGCTCCACAAGGAGCATGTTTCTTGAAGCCATTGGCTGTGACCAGTAGAGGGTCTGAATGGTACATTTTCTCGCCAAAAAAGGGTCATGACGCCTGGAGATTTCAGATTAGAAGGCTTGGCAGTTTCCGATTTGTGAGGACTGGAGAGGACACCAACAAACAAGCAGGGCAGACAGCCTGGAAACCATGATCAGAAACAATATCAGGAGACACAATGAGAAGATAGTGGGTTCTCACAGTGAATCCGTGAGAGGGAGTGTTCGTGGAGATGACTGCATGGAAGAACAAGAAATTTGGGGCTCTCGTACCAGCTTCATCAAGGCTGAGCTTCTGGCCAAAGACTGTAGAGTGAGGACATTAGATGCCTAAAGTGCAGACTGAAATCCAAACCGTGGAACACTTGGGGGACTGCCTTCCTCAATCCATGTTGCTTAGTTCCAGGAGAACAAACTCTCCCATAGGGGACTGGAAGAAAGCGTGCCCACATGCTATCTCCTGACCACAGCATTCTGAAGGCCTTCCTGCTGTTGAGTTGTTTGAATGGCAAGCAGAGCCTCTGCAGATGGCAAGCCTCAAGAACAGGGTAAAGCCACAACATAACAGCAGAGGACATGCATGCCACACACACATGCAAGAATAACTCAAAGACCAGCCCTTGGGTACTCCATGATATCTTCTTCCTAAAGAAATTACGCTCAGGCTAGAAAACAGAATGGGCTTTTTGAATACACAGAATAAGACAGAAACCTAGATCCAATGCAAAGATGGAATAATCAATTGATGCTGAGGAAAAAGAACAGGAAATGATAATGGCAAGACAATCAGAGTAAAACTTCTACATAGAACACGCCTGATGGAAGATTGAAACCAGGATCCAGGAAACTTTGTGTTCATCAGAAACACAGAAGATATAAGGGAGTCTCGAACCATAGAGGTAAAACTGATGATAATAAAATAAAATAAAATAATAAAATAAACATATCCTAAGGAAAATATTGTTAGCAGACTGGATGCAAAGTCCAGGAAACTGGCAGAAGCAGAGGCATGGATGTATTGTGCTATCTGTGCTTTAACTTCCTAATCTTCCGAAACACTAGTCATAAGGGATTATGGCTCTGTCTGCCTGTTTTCACCATAAACACCTTTGCAAAGGCTTCAAGGAGCGTGACATTATACATGAAAGATAACACTGAAGGAAGAGCACTGGACAGCACTCCTTGTCATCATTAGTTAACACTTCCTGCTCTGGTAATAGGAACGGCCATATTGACTAATTCTCTCAAAATCAGAGGAAAAGGAATGGCCTATATCAATGACCTTCAATGGCCACTCAAGCAGAACTGTGGATTGAGCTGCAATGTGCTTGCAAAAACTAGTGGATATAAAAGGTACATTCGTATTGGCAGCAGAGTATCCCTGAGGCATCAGGGAGGATGAACCCCTGGTACTTGCATTGGCATGAATTTCATAGGACTGGGTGTTGATAAATGTGAAAAGGCAATCAGACAATGGGGAATTTCTTATGGCTTCCCTCCTATGTGCCCCAGGAGGAATACCATGGCCCTTAGTAGAAGTAAGAGAAAACTGAAGGGGGTGAAGAGAAGGAGACAAACTAGAAGTGAGTCAGGTCTCTCTGAACAAAACTGAAGGTTACAGAAAGAGAGACATGCACGGAATAAAGGAACTGGCAAATGTGTGTTGAGGACTTGGGGCATATCTTAGGATGAACACTAGACCATATATGAAACTAAAGCTTTAGCAAATTCTCTGTCATAAACATATGATGGATGATAGGATGGTCTCCTCAACACAACAAAAGAATAAAAAGAAAAACAGTCTGGCCTTTTCAAAAGCAGATGAAGACACAGAGAGAAAAGGACAATTATATTTTTATTATCTTTACTTATTAAAAAGGCATATATTATTTTGCCTATAATATCCATATCTGAATTGGGTCTTTATACCTGAAAATAAGAGTCTACTGGCCACCTGCATTTTGGGAATTGATGAGAAGAAACGACATTGCATTTATTAAATGTCTAGAAGTGTTGACCAGGAAAAAGATTTGGATCTGGCCTTCTGTTTGTTGGCAGGTGTTTGATTACTGCTTCAAACTATTTTGTCACTAATAGAGAGCTCAGATATTGTAGGGTTTCTGACCTAATCTTGGGAGTTGATATGTGTCTTGGAATTTATATTTTTCTCCTGTTCTTAGATTTTCTGGCATAATTGTGTAGAGGGGTCTTTTAGGTTCTTCTTTTTTTTTTTCCTTTGCTATCCATTCTCATGTGGTCTCATACTTTCAGCTGTATGATTGTCTCCCTGTATATCCAGATAATGGTTCCTCCTGTTTGTTCAAGTTTGTTAAAGTTATTTTCTTTTTTTTATACTTCCCTATGGCATCAAGTTAGGTTGCTTTTTTTTTTTTTTTTGGTGTTTTTAAATTTGGGAAATACACACTTTTAACCCTATATTCTTTCCCCATAAGATGTTTTGACATCATCCCGTAAGTTTCTTGACTTTCGTTTGTTCAAGGTACTTTCTGATTTTCTTTCTTTGATTTATTGTTAGTTCGGGAGTGTGTTTTGTTTTCCACCTATTCATGTCTGGCTGTGTTTCCCTTTAATAAGTGATTTCTTTCCGTTTTCATACCTTCGTGGTCATAAGTATACAAGATAGAATTTGAATTCTCTTCCATTAATTATGACTTGATTTAGACTCCAGCACATGACCTGTGATAGACAAAGTTTGTTCTGCCCTTAGGAATAAAATCTTTTAAGGTTCTCAGCGACACAATCTTACCCATGTATCCCCAAAGCTCAGGTGGTTTAGAGAGCACATGATGACCTCTGTTATTCCTTACCACCTTTCCATCTGGATGATCTGTTCTGTGCTAAAGTGGATATTGTAGTCACCAAGAATATTGGATTGAGGTCGCCATATCCCTACATTTCTGTTCATGTGCTTCCAACTTTTAGATACACCCATGTTGGTGGTGTATATGTTGGCAAATCTTCCAAATTTCTAATGCTCTCATGCTCCATCAAGACAAAACATCTTCCGGTAATCTTTTGTCTCTTGAAGGCATAAAATCTATCTGCCATAGGCACTATCTCTTTGGTTCTCTTCATCTTGCCAATTGCATAACCTATGTCTTCCCAATTCTTTCACGTTCAAGCTATATGTATCTTCATAGTCTAAGGAAATTTCTATTCCCAACTTAAGGATGAACTTGTTAGGTTTTTGTTGTTTCCTTGCGGACCATTTTTGCCTTTTTTTTTCTTTTTCTTTTTTTAAATTTTTATCCAATCCAACAATCCATTTGTACTGATGGGAGGATTTATCCTGAATACTTGAACTAATTCTTGATAGGTAGGAGGTTAAATTTCTATTTTGATTGGTTTCTGACTTGCATTCTCAGTGCCTTTCACCTTTATGGTATTTTTGGGGGGGATGGCTTCCTTTAGTGTGATTCTTAACTTTGTTCCCATCTTTTGTGTGTCTCCTTGTGTGTGTGTGTGTGTGTGTGTGTGTGTGTGCATGTTCACATAACAATTATAATTAAAAATCAAGAGATAGAAAGTTGGTCTTTTATGGATAGCAATTCAATTTTACATGTCTTGAAAATGCCCATTCCATCACTTTCAGCAGCATTTCCTACAAAGAATGTCACCTTTTGTTCTCTTTTATACACACATATTCTTACAAACTTGCCTTCAAAGAAACAGCACATTTTGTGTGCCTGGTTAGAGTCGTGTGGTTTGTCCCTTTTCTCCTTGCTTTTTCCCATGTCTCTTGACTGCCACGAGAGAGTGAAATTGTATGTTATTTGTATTTCTGAGACTGATATATGTGACGTAGCACAGGGCTCTCCACAACACTGACACATAAGGCAAGTGGCAATAATTCATTCTTACTAATGCCTCATTAAGATTTTGTGGTGATTTGTGGAGGACGGTGAGATGGTAGTAGTGTCTGAGAATTCAAGGCTTGTCTTCAGCCATGAACACAACTGGAAGATGACCACATCAACTGCAATTTGGTGGAAATTGACCTTAAGCCTAGAAAGTAAACTCCACAGCAAAAGAGAAAACAAGTCGCAGAGGCTGTGGGAGAAGATTGGAGACATGGCTCAGGAAAGACGTGGGCGGTTGGTACGTCAGAGAGCAGTGATCCAATGCAAAAGACGAAGGCACAGGAGAGCAGAGCACACTGGGATCTCATAAGGAGCATGTTTCCCAAAGCCATCAGCTGTGACCAGAAGAGGGTCTGAATGGCACAAGTTCTTGCCCACAAAGGGCCATGAAGCCTGGAGATTTCAGATCAGGCTTGCTGATCGGAAATCTCCAGGCTTGGCAGACATCAATTTGAGAGAACACTTTGTTTCTCCTGGAGAGGACACCAATAAAAAAACAGGTTCATACAGCCTGGAAACTATGATCAGACACAATTACAGGAGACATAATGGGAAGAGAACCTTTATGGTATTTTTTTTTGGGGGGGGTGTTTCTTCCTTTAGTGTGATTCCTTCCCTTAGAGGGAGTGTTCTTGGAGATGACTCGATGGGGACACAAGAAATTTTGGACTCTCACACCAGCAGCATCAAGAATGAGCTACTGGCCAAAGACAGGAAAGTGAGAACATTAGATGCCTAACTGCAAACTCGAAATCCCAACCATGGAACACTTGAGCGACTGCCTTCCTCAGTCCAAGTTGCTTAGTTCCAAAAGAACAGACTCTCCAATAGGGGTCTACAAGAAAGCCCTGCCCACAGGTTCTCTCCTGACCACAGCATTCTGCAGGCCTTCATGCTATTGAATAGGATGAACGTCTCCATTCACAGGCACACATGAGCCCTCCAATATACACCTCAGCATATTCAGCCCAGACACCAAACACACCAAACGGCATGCAAGGAGAGCCTCTGCAGATGACGGGCCTCAAAAACAGGGGAAAGCCACCACACAACAGCAGAGGGCATGCATGCCACACACACCTGAGACTCCCTCAAAGACCAGCCCTTGGGTACTCCATGATCTCTTCTTAGTAAAGAAATTATTACCATAGGCTAGAAAACAGAATGGGTTTTTTGAATACAGAGAAAGACGAGACATAGATCCAATGCAAAGATGGAAGAATCAATTGATGCCGAGAAACAAGAACAGGAAATGATCATGGCCAGGTAATCGGAGTGAAACCTCTACATATAACACGCCAGATGGAGGATTGAAAGTAGCGTCCAAGATATTCCATGAACATCAGAAAACACAGAAGATATCAATGAGTCTCGAACCACAGAGATAAAAGTGATAAAAATAAAATAAAATAAAATAATATAAAGAGTTACTGATGAAAAGATTGGTAGCAGATTGGATCCAAAGTCCAGGAACCTGGCACAAGCAGAGGATCCAATTAGTGACCTGGAAGAAAAAAACTAGGAAATAAGGTAGCAAATCCCAAGAGGGAAGGAAGAATGATGGAACATGACAATGAGCTTAGCGAAGTCTTCGACTCCAAGGAATGGAAAGAGGTGCCGGTTGTAGGTGAACTAGGAGTGAGAGGAAAAAAAGAGGCTGAACATTTCTTTGAGAAATCAGAGCTGAAAATGTCCCTCTTTTCGGATTAGAAACAGAGATTCATATTCAGCGGCACAGATGACTCCCATCACCATCCACAGAAGGGGAGCACCACAAGACATAGTGTTATTGCCCCTGCAGAAGCTAGCAGTGGAGGAATTCTCTTTATCCAAATATATGCGAGAGAGTAGTTTTTCCATTGCCAAGTCACTGATTCAAGAGGACAAGCTAGACCAGCACTAGAAGCAGGTCGGATAGAGCAAGCAACACCAGCCCAAGCCAAAATCTGTATCTCCTGCATTTTTGAACAATGATAGAGAAGTGGTTTTGTCTAGAATTGGGAGGTATTAAGAAGAGAAAGACTGGGTCCTCGGGTGTGTCCATCAGTTCAGATCATCTCATGATCCCAGGGTTATGCCATCAACTCTGGTCTCACATTCCCTGCTCAGGGCAAGCCAGCTTCTCCCTCTCCTGCTCCACCTTTTGACTGTGATCTCTCTCTCTCCCTGTCTCTCTCTGTCAAATACGTGCATGTGCATCGTTTGACAAAATGCAAAAACAAAAGCAGTTTACAAGGATTTACTGGTGCCAGAGAATGTTTTATTTAATTTGGACCTAGGTCCTATGGAATGCATCCAAGTACAGAGCACCCCCAACCATATTAAAATGCCAGACCTTCGCTCTGAGCTCCCTTGTACATTCTCTGGTTCCTTGTCTTCCTGGACTTCTCACCAACCTATAGCAGCCGCCATCTGACCTGCTGTAATAGCCCCTTATTCACACATTTTTCATCCTCTCCTGGCTCCATTAGAACATTCCCATATTATGCAAGAGGCATTGTTTCATTATTGCAATGAAACCATTTGGGGGATAGTCATGAGAGCATTAAGGCAGGCTTGTACTGCTACATCTCCGTTAAGTTCTCCAGAGGGTATTGCCACCATTGTTTCATTATTGCAATGAAACCATTTGGGGGATAGTCATGAGATCATTAAGGCAGGCTTGTACTGCTACATCTCCATTAAGTTCTCCAGATGGTACTGCCACCAGTGAACTTGTTTAAGGTTCTTTGACATTCGAATTCTCTTCAATGCATTCTTTTGGAGATACAAGTTGTCATCCTGAAATGGGCACTAAAGTCTTTCAGATGGCTTCACTTGGGCTATGGATCTCTTCCAACATGCTCCATGCTTGCTCCTGTGGAATCTAAGTACATGAGTTCGCCCTGTTCCTAAGGTTCTCAGGTGAAGAGTCTGCTTTTGGTGCTCGATCAGTTTTGGAGACTGGGAGGCCGTTTTGGCATGATTTCTGGAGACTCTCTAGATACTTATATCCTCGATGTTGAAGACTCAAGACATGTCTTTGGCATGGTTGTGGGTGCTCCCTTTGAGCTTTCCTTGGGTGGCCTTTCCCTAGTCAGAAGCACCCTGATTCGTTGGGAGGATAATACAATGTGGGGGACATTAAGTTCCTCCCCTGAGTCTTTGTTTGAGACCTGAATTTTTCTTAGCCTTTCATGGGGAAGGTGGATTGGTGGATTCTTGCCTTTCTCCAGAGTCCAAAGGGCTGGTGCTGAGAATAGACTAGAAATTTTGCCATGGATAAAGTAACACCAACTCGCTTGCAAACTGCCTTGGTGAGAGATCCAGGTGGCTCCAGCAGTTTGGGACTGCTTGGGATCATCTTGGTCCACCCATGACTACTACAGCTATGTGTAGATCAGGCCTGTTGTGTGGAGAAGTGGTCCAAGACCTCAAATAATTGTGACATCACGAAAGCTGGCTTCACTAAAGAAGCAGTCCCTCTCTCAAGGCCATTGTGTCCTACGGCTTTAGGTAAGAAGTGCCGGAAATGACATAAAAAGACCCCATGAGCCCGATCAAGAATTCAGGTTGTTTTGTGTGCTAATGTCCCACTTCCTCTTTCTAGACAAAGAGAAAAGAAAATGGCATTTGAGATACCATTTTTTAGACCAATATTTCTCCATAGATGGCAAGGATTTCCTATTTCACCTACAATTTCTACAGCTCTCAAGAAACAGTGAAGCCTTTTGGGTATCAACAGCTCTTTATCAGGTTTGTCATCCTGTAGGTGAGAGTGTCATCCTTGTCGTGTTCCTGATCTCAACGGGAAGGCTGCATACTTTTTCTCATTGAGGATGATATTTGCTGTGTGTCTTTCATAGATAGATTCGATGATGTTCAGGAACATTTCCTCTATCCCTGTACTTTTATGTGTTTGATCAGGCACGGATGATGGACTTTGTCAAATGCTTTCTCTGCATCAGTTGAGAGGACCATGTAATTCTTCTCTCGTTTCTTCTTACTTTTTTCTATCACATGATTGATTTGCGAATCATGTGGACCCATCCTTGTAGCCCAGGAATAAATCCCACCTGGTCAGGGTGGGTATTCTTTTAATGTGCTGTTGTCTCCTGTTTGCTAGGACATTGTTGAGAACCTTAGCATCCATATTTGGCAGTGATTTTGGTCTGAAATTCTTTTGCTAATATGTTTGCCTAGTTTGGGGATCAGGGTAATGCTGGCTTCGTAGAAAGTGTCTGGAAGTTTTCCTTCTGCTTCAATTTTTTTTGAAACAGCTTCAGTAAAATAGGTGTTATTTCTTCTTTGATAGTTTGGTAGAATTCCCCGGGAATCTCATGTCCTGGGTTCTTCTTTTTTGGGAGGTTTTTGATCACTGCTTCAATCTCCTTACTAGATATTTTTCTATTCAGGTTGTTAAATTCTTCCTGGTTCAATTTTGGACATTTATAGTTTTCCAGGAATCCTCCATTTCATCTAGGTTGCTTAGCTCATTGGCATATAACTGTTGATAACTTCTTCTTCTTTTTTTTTAAGGATAACTCATTTATTATTATTATTATTATTATTATTATTATTGTTATTGTTATTGTTATTATTTTATTTTTTATTTATTTTAAGCATTCATTATTTTTTCATCACAACCAGTGCTCCATGCACTGTCTGGCAGGTTTTATGTTTTTTCACTTTTTTTTTTTCTCTCACCATGACCGCTTTGATGGTTTTTGTAGTTTTAGAGGAAAACAAACTGCACCCTAATCTCCCCCTTCAGAGAGAAGCCTCATTCTGGGTACAGAACAGAAATAAGTTCCCCCTTGGCTGCTGGCAGAGCAGATTCCAAGTTGCAGACCCTGGGGACGCAAGATCTTTTGCTTGTAACCAAAGCCAAGGCTGTGGTGGCTGTCTAGGAGCCCCGACCATCAGAGAGGTTCCAAGCAGCAATCGCACACTGAGTTTTTCCCGCTGACCTGGGGTGGGAGTGCCTTGTATTGCTGGGTCTAAGAGTACCCAGCTTGCATGCACCTCTTTCGGGGTGGCTATGGGTCGCGCACGCATCTCAGCCACAGAGAATGGGGCTCAGGTCCGAAAGCATCAGTCTGGGCTTTTGCACACCTCTGTCAAGGGGCAGTTTGGGGCACGGGGCTTAGGCTCTGAAACAATGGTATGGGTCAAAGAGCGCTGGCCTGGCCTATGTAACTCTTTCAGGGGAGCATGACGGATGTGTGTGCACATCTCAGGCTTTGTCTCAGGGCTCGTGGGTTCTGCCCACCGGCTTGGCTCCCATACCCTCACAGGTGCGAGAACCCAGGCATTCTCTGGTGTGCTGGCAGCTTAGGGACCAAGACCTGGTTTCTCCACTGCATTCTCTCTGCCTCAGCACCAGTGGAGGCTGTCCTGGGACTGGGGGCTTAAGCCCCTGTCCCTAGCCACCCCAATTCCCACAATTTCTCCCCGAGATCCTTTGCTCTTTTGGAGTGCTTTCAACCAGTCTCCAAGTTAATGCTGGTCCCCAGACGCAGGGCACTCTCACTTGTATTGGGGTATTACTTTCCAACCGGTCGCCTCTGGTGGCTCCCTCCCTCTTTTGTTTGTCTTCTGGTATCAGTCGCCATTCCCAATCTGCTTTACCTGCCCACTGGCATCTTCTGTCCATGGAGAGATCCAGAAGTGTATAATTCTGATCTCAGGCTGATTTCATGGGTGAATGGAGTTCTTTGGTAGGTAATCAGCTCACTTTGGGGTACAAAATGAACAGATGCCTCCTCCTACTTCCCCGCTATCTTGTCCCCCACCAATTTTTGACTGTTAATTTTAGCCATTCTGACTGGTGTGAGGTGGTATCTCATTGTGGTTTTGATTTGTATATCCCTGATGCTGAGTGATGTGCATTTTTTCATGTGTCTGTTGGCCATCTGGATGTCTCCTTTGCAGAAATGTCTGTTTAAGTCCTCTGCCAATTTCATTATTGGATTATTTATTCTTTGGGTGTGAGTTTGCTAAGCTCTTTATAGATATTGGATATTGGCCCATTATCTGTTATGTCTTTTGCAAATATCTTCTCCCATTTTCTCAGTTGTCTTTTGGTTTTGTTCACTGTTTCTTTGTTTTGCAAAACTTTTGATCTTGATGATATTATAATAGTTCATTTTTATTCTTGTTTTTGTTGTCTTTGGCGATGTTCCTAAGAAGAAGTTGCTGTGGTTGAGGTAAAAAAGATTGCTGCCTCTGTTCTCCACAAGGACTTTGTTGGGTTCCTTTCTCACATTGATGGATTTCATCCATTTGGAGTCTATTTTTGTTTGTGGTGATATATGCATTTTTAAGCAAGGTGGTCTTTAGCTTCAAGGTGTTTGAGTTCCTTCTGAACATTTCCTTGTGATTTGGCTCCCGTTCCAAAGCATTGTGATCTGAGAATAATCTCAGTCTTTTGGTATCAGTTGAGTCTTGATTTGTGATCCAGTATGTGGTCTATTCTTGAGAGGGTTCCATGTGCACTTGAGAAGAATGAGTGTTCTGTTGTTTTAGGGAGGAATGTTCTGTATATGTCTATGAGGTCCATCTGGTCCAATGTGTCATTCAGTGCTCTTGTTTCTTTATGGATTTTCTGCTTGGATGATCTGTCTATTTATGAGAGAGTCATGTTAAGGTCTCTTACTATTATCCTGTTCTTATCAATATGACTCTATCTTGACTAACAGTTTTCTCATATAATTGGCTGTGCCAATATTGTGGGCATAGATATTTACAATTGTTAGATCATCTTGTTGAATAGTCCCTTTAAGAATTATGCAGTGTACTTCTGTATCTCTGACTACAGTCTTTAGTTTAAAATCTCATTCATCTTATATTAGAATTACTACTCTGGCCTTTTTGAGGCCCACTGGAATAAAAGCTGTTTTTCCATCCCTTCACTTTCTGTCTGGGTGTAACTTTAGGTTCAAAATTGGTCTCTTGTAGACATCATATGGAGGGGTTCTGTTGTTATATCCAATCTGCATCCATGTGTCTTTTTATGGGTGTATTTAGGACATTCACATTTAGGCCACTCAAGAGATTACATGTACAATTTTGATTCCTTAATTTGACTATCAGGTGCCTTGATTATTATTATTATTTTTTGAATCTATAATCTTGGTGTAGTCCATTTGCCTTTAGTACATTAATGCTGGTTCCATACACGAGATTCGGAAAATTTTCATGAAGAACTTGTACCACTATATCTTCTAGACTTCTTTCTTTCTTATTCCCTTCAGGGATTCCAATAATACTGATGTTGGAACGTTTCATGGCATAAAGATGTTTTTGTGGTTTCTAATCTGTTTCCTCAACATAGTTTTAGAAGTCCTAGTAACAGTATCAGACATACAAGAGAAATAAAATGTATTCAAATTAGGAATGAAGAAGTAAAACTCTCTCTCTTGCAGATGACATGATTCTTTATATGGAAAAACCATCAGACTTCACCCCCAAACTAATAGAACTCATACAGCAATTCAGAAACATGGCAGGATAAAAAGTCAATGTGCAGAAATCAGTGGCTTTCTTATACACTAACAATGAAAACAGAAAGGAAAATTAGAGAATCGATTCCATTTACTATAGCACCAAGAACCATAAGACACCTGAGAATAAACCTAACCAAAGAGGTAAAGGACCTGTACTTGAGGAACTACAGAATCTCATGAAAAAAAAATGAAGAATACACAAAAACATGGAAGACCTTCCCTTGCTCTTGCATCCGATGAATAAACATTGTGAAACGTCTATACTGAGTAGAGCAAGCTATCCTTTTAATGCCATATCAATCAAAATTCCACTGGTATTTTTCAGAGCTGGAGCAAATACCAAAAATTTGAAGGAATCAGAAGAGACCCCAAATCGGTAAGGAATTGTTGGAAAAAAAAAAAAACTGGCGCATCACGTTACCTGATTTCAAGCTTTACTACAAAGATGTGATCACAAAGACAGCATCGTACTGGCATAAAAACAGACACATGGACCAGTGGAACAGAGTAGAGAGCCCGGATATGGACCTCAACTCTATACTCAAATAATCTTTGACAAAGCAGGAAAATGTATACAATTGAAAAAAGACAGTATCTTCTATAAATGGTGCTGGGAAAACTGGACAGCTATATGCAGAAAAATGAAACTCGACCATTCTCTTACACTGTACACAAAGATAAACTCAAAATGGATAAAAGACCTCAACTTGAGACTGGAATCCATCACAATCCTAGAGGAGAATATAGGCAGTAAGCTCTTTGATATCAGCCACAGCAACTTCTTTCAAGATATGTCTCCAAATGCAAAGGAAACAAAAGCAAAAATAAACTTTTGGGACTTCATCAAAATCAAAAGCTTCCGCACAGCAAAGGAAACAGTCAACAACACAAAGAGGCAACCCACAGAATTGTAGAAGATATTTGCCAATGACAGTACAGACAAAAGGTTGATATCCAGGATCTGTGAAGTACACCTCAAACATAACACACACAAAACAGATAATCATATCAATAAATGGGCAGAAGATATGAACAGAAAATTCTCCAATAAAGACCTACAAATGGCTATCAGACACATGAAAAAAAAATGTTCATCATCATTAGCCATCAGAGAGATTAAAATGAAAACCACATTTAGATATCATCTTACACCAGTTAGAATGGCCAAAATTAGCAAGACAGGAAACAACATGCGATGGAGGGGGTGTGGAGAAAGGGGAACCCTCTTACACTGTTGGTGGGAATACAAGTTGGTGTAGCCTCTTTGGAGAACAGTATGAGGATTCCTCGAGAAATTCAAAATAGAGCTTCTTTTTGTTCCTACTATTGCACTACTGGGTATTTACCCTTAAGATACAGATGTAATTAAAAGAAGGCCATCTCAATGTTTATAGCAGCCATGGCCATGGTCGCCAAACTGTGGAAAAAACCCAGATGACCTTCAATGGACGAATGGATAAGGAAGATGTGGTCCATATACACTATGGAGCATTATGCCTCCATCAGAAAGGATGAATACCCAACTTTTGTAGCAACATGGATGGGACTGGAAGAGATTATGCTGAGTGAAATAAGTCAAGCAGAGAGAGTCAAGTATCATATGGTTTCAGTTATTTGTGGAGCATAACAAATAACATGGAGGACATGGGAAGTTAGAGAGGAGAAGGGAGTTTGGGTATTGAAAGGAGAGGTGAACCATGAGAACCATGAGAGACTATGGACTCTGAAAAAAATCTAAGGGGTTTGAAAGGCATGGGTTGTTAGGGAACCAGGTGGTGGGTATTAGAGAGGGCATGGATTACATAAAGCTCTGTGTGGTGTAAAATAATGACTACTGTTATGCTGAGAATTTAAAAAATAGAATAAAAAATGGGCTTTTCAAATACAGAGAAGATTGAGATCTAGGTTCAATGCAAAGATGGAAGAATCTACTGATTCCAAAGCAAAAAAACAAGAAATTATGATAGGCAATCGAAGTGAAACCTGTGCATGTAACATATCCAAGAAAGGATAGAAAGAAGTAGCTGGATACTCACTGTACATCAGAAAAACACAGAAGGCATCAGGGAGTCTCGAACCACAGATATAAATGTGATAAAAATAAAATAAAATAAAATAGTCTCTGATGAAAAGATTGGTAGCAGATGGTATGCAAAGTCAAGGAAGCTCACGGAAGCAGAGGATCAAATTAGTGACCTGGATGATAAATTCTGGAAAATAATGAAGCAAAGCCAATGAGAGAAGGAAGAATGATGGAACATGACAATGAGCTTAGGGAGATCATCGATTCCAAGGAATGGAAAGAAGTGCCTATTGTAGAACTAGGAGCAAGTGAAGAAAGAGGGCCAAATATTTCTTTGAGAAATCAGAGCTGAAAA
Organism: Mustela nivalis; assembly: GCF_964662115.1. NCBI lineage: Eukaryota > Metazoa > Chordata > Mammalia > Carnivora > Mustelidae > Mustela > Mustela nivalis. Next base: position 25,649,432 of record NC_139041.1, read on the forward strand.
TGTCCCTCATCTGGGAGTGGAAACCAAGATCCATATTAAGAGGCAGAGAGAAATCCCATCACCATCAACAGAAGCAGAGCAATAGAAGACATAGTGCCATTCCCCCTGCACAAACTAGCAATGGAGAAATTTTCTTTACCCAAATAAGCATGGTAAAGTAGTGTGTTCATAGCCAAGTCAATGACTTCAAGACGACAAAATATACCAGGTCTCAAAGCATGATAGATAGAGCAGGCAGCACCAGCCCAAGCATTTCTGAACAATGACAGAGCAGTGGTTCTTTTCTAGAACTGTAAGATATTAAAAAGACAATGTTTGGTCCCAGGGTGTGTCCATCAGTTCAGAGGTGGTCTTTTCCTCAGCTTATGATCCAAAGGTCATGGCCTTGACTCTGGTCTCAGAGTATGCTAAGAGGCAAGTCTGATTCTCCCTCTCCAGCTCCACTTCCTGATGGTGATCTCCCTGTTTTTCTGTAAAATACGTGCATGTGTGTTGTTTGACAAAAAACAAAAACAAAAAAGAAAAGCAGTTTAAAAGGATTGACTGGGGCCAGAGGATGACTTATTTAATTTGGACATAGGTCTCCATAGAGCCAGGTATAAAGTACTTCCCACCATCCTGAAATGCTAGGCCTTCTGTCTGAGCTTCCTTGATCATTCTATTATTTGTCTTCCTGTATCTCCTCACCAACCTGTATCATCCACTGTTTGTCCAGCTGTAATGGCCTTTGGTTGCCACATTGTTCATCCTTTCCTGGCTCCATGAGAACATGTCCATTTTCCGCAAGAGGCACTGTTTGGTTTTCTCCATTTGGGGGATGGTCATGAGAGGGTTAAGGTAGGCTTGTGCTGCCAAATCTTCATTCAGTACCCCCAGAGGGTCGATGCATGACCCTGTGGGAATGGTCAAGGTTTTTCAATATTAGAATCCTCTTCCACGCATTCTTTTAGAGATACATGTTGTCATCCTGAAACGGGCACGAAAGTCTTTCAGATGGCTTTACTAGTACTATGGAACTCTTCTAACATGCTCCACGCTTGCTCCTGTAGAGTCCAAGCACATGAGTCCGTGCTGGACCTCAGAATCTAGGAAGTAGAGTCTGCCTTTTTTATATTTTTTAATTTTATTTTTTATTTAATTTTTTAAATTAAATTTATTTATTTTCAGCATAGCAGTATTCATTATTTTTTCACCACACCCAGTGCTCCATGCAATCCGTGCCCTCTATAATACCATAGAGTTGAGGGTCCATATCTAGGCTCTCTACTCTGTTCCATTGATCTATGTGTCTGTTTTTATGCCAGTACCATGCAGTCTTGGTGATCACAGCTTTGCAATAAAGCTTGAAATCAGGTAACGTGATGTCCCCAGCTTTATTTTTGTTTTTCAACATTTACTTAGTGATTCGGGGTCTCTTCTGATTCCATAGAAATTTTTGGATTATTTTATCCAGGTCTTTGAAGAATACCGATAAAATTTTGATCAGAATGGCATTAAAAGTATAGATTGCTCTAGGCGGTATAGACATTTTAACAATGTTTATTCTTCTGATCAAAGAGCATGGATGGTCTTCCATCTTTTTGTGTCTTCTTCAATTTCTTTCATGAGTTTTCTGTAGTTCCTCTAGTACAGATCCTTTACCTCTTTGATTAGGTTTATTTCCAGGTATCTTATGGTTCTTGGTGTTATAGTAAATGGAATCGATTCTCTAATTTCCCATTCTGTATTTTCTTTGTTAGTGTATAAGAAAGCCATTGATTTCTGCACATTGACGTTGGATATGCCACATTGCTGAATTGTATGAGTTCTAGTAATTTGGGGGTGGAGTATTTTGGGTTTTCCATATAAAGAATCATGTCATGTGCAATGAGAGAGAGTTTTACTTCTTCATTGCCAATTTGGATACCTTTTATTTCTCTTTGTTGTCTAATTGCTGTTGCTAGGACTTCTAATACTATGTTGAACAAGAGTGGTGAAAGTGGGTATCCTTGTCTTGTTCCTGATCTCAACGGGAAGGCTGCAAGCTTTTTCCCATTGTGGATGATATTTGCTGTGGGTCTTTCATAGATAGATTTGATGAGGTTTAGGAGTGTTCCCTCTAACCCTATACTTTGAAGCGTTTTAATCAGGAATGGATGCTGGATTTTGTCAAATGATTTTTCTGCATCAATTGAGAGAACCTTGTGGTTCTTCTCTCTTTTCATATTAATTTGTTCTATTACATTGATTGATTTGCAAATGTTGAACCATCCTTGTAGCCCAGGGATGAATCCCACCTGGTCATGGTGGATAACCTTTTTAATGTACTGTTGGTTCCTGTTTGCTAGGATCTTGTTGAAAATCTTAGCATTCATATTCATCAGGGATATTGGTCTCAAATTCTCCTTTGGGGGAGGGTCTTTGCCTGGATTGGGAATCAGGGTATTGCTGGATTCATAGAAAGTTTATGGAAGTTTTCCTTCTGCTTCAATTTTTTGAAACCACTTCAGGAGAGTAGGTGTTATTTCTTCTTGCAAGTTTGGTAGAGTTCCCCAGGGAATCTGTCAGGTCCTGGGCTCTTGTTTTTTGGGAGGTTTTTGATCACTGTTTCAATATTGTTACTAGATATTGGTCTATTCAGGTTGTCGATATCTTTCTGGTTCAATTTTGGTAGTTTATAGTTTTCCAGGAATGCATCCATTTCATCAAGTTTGGTATGCTTATTGGAATATAACTGTTGATAATAACTTCTGATGATTGTTTCTACTTTTTTTTTTTTTTTTTAATTTATTTTTTATTTTCAGCATAACAGTATTCATTATTTTTCACCACACCCAGTGCTCCATGCAATTCGTGCCCTTTATAATACCCACCACCTAGTACCCCAACCTCCCACCCCCCACCCCTTCAAAACCCTCAGATTGTTTTTCAGAGTCCATAGTCTCTCATGGTTCACCTCCCCTTCCAATTTCCCCCAACTCCCTTCTCCTCTCTAACTCCCCATGTCCTCCATGCTATTTGTTATGCTCCACAAATAAGTGAAACCATATGATAATTGACTCTCTCTGCTTGACTTATTTCACTCAGCATAATAATCTCTTCCAGTCCCGTCCATGTTGCTACAAAAGTTGGGTATTGGTCCTTTCTTTTTTTTTTGTTAGTTATGATCTCTCCCTTTTCATTCATAATTTTATAAATTTGGGCTTTCTCTCTTTTCTTTTGGATTAGTGTAGAGAGTGGCTTATCAATCTTAATGATTCTTTCAAAAAACCAACTTCTAGATTTATTGGTATGTTCTATTGTATCTTTGGTTTCTACCTCATTGATCTCAGCTCTAATCTTGATGATTTTCCTTCTTAAGTGTGGAGTTGGTTTGATTTGTTGTTGATTCTCCAGTTCTTTAAGGTGTTGAGAAAGCTGCTGTGTTCTGGATTTTTCAATTTTTTTGAGGAAGGCTTGGATGGCTAATTATTTTCCACTTATGACCACCTTTGCTGTATCCCATAGGTTTTGGACCGAAGTGTCTTCATTATCATTGGCTTCCATGAATTGTTTCAGTTCTTCTTTGATCTCCTGGTTGATCCAAGCATTCTTATACAATTTGGCCTTTAGCTTTCAGTTGTTTGAGTTCCTTCTGAACTTTTCCTTGTGATTAACCTCCAGTTTCAAAACATTGTGATCTGAGAATATGCAGGCAATAATCGCAGTCTTTTCATATTGGTTGAGTCCTGATTTGTGACCCAGTATGTAGTCTATTCTGGAGAAGGTTCCATGTGCACTTGAGAAGAATGAGTATTCTGTTGTTTAAGGGTTGAATGTTCTATATATATCTATGATGTCTGTCTTTTCCAATGTGTCATTCAATGCTTTTGTATCTTTATTGATTTTCTGCTTTGATGATCTGTTTATTTTTGAGAGAGGCGTGTTAAGATCTCCTACAATTAGTGTACTCATATCAATATGACTCTTTTTCTTGGTTAACAGTTTTCTTATGTAATTGGATGCTCCCATATTGGGGGCATAGATATTTACAATTGTTAGATCATCTTGGAGAATAGTCCCTTTAAGGATTATGTAGCATCCTCTGTAGTGTAGTATCTTTGACTACAGTCTTTAGTTTCAAATCTAATTTATCTGATATGAGAATCATATCCCAGCCTTTTGAGGTGCATTGGCATGAAAAATGCTTTTCTATCCCTTCACTTTCAGTCCAGGTTTATCTTTAGGTTTAAATTGGTTCTCCTGTAGACAACATATGGATGGGTCCTATCATTTCATCCAATCTGCAACCATGTGCCATTTTATGGGTGCATTTAAGCCATTCACATTGAGAGTGATTATTGATAGATATGTTTTTATTGACATCGAGTTACCTTTGAAGTGTTTATTTCTGTAGATTGTCTCTATATTTCAGTTCAATGCTATTCTTAGGATTTTTCTTCTTTTATAGAGCCCCCCTTAATATTTCCTGCAGTGTCGGCTTGGTGGTTGCATAGTCTTTTAAGCCTTGCCAGTCTTGGAAACTCTATCTCTACATCCATTTTGAATGTCAGTCTTGCTGGATAAAGTATTATTGGCTGCATGTTCTTCTCATTTAGTGCCCTGAATATATCTTGCCAGCCCTTTCTGGCTTGTCAGGTCCTGTGGACAGGTGTGAAGTTATTCTGATGGGCTTTCCTCTGTAAGTAAGGAGCCTCTTTGCCCTAGCAGCTTTGAAGAGATTATAGCTACAATTATAATACTTCAATTTGACTCTCAGGTGTCCTGATGTTTTTTATGGAATGTATAATCTTGGGTGGAGACCATTCAGCCTCTAGTACATGAACACTGTTTCCATTCGCGAGATTGGGAAAATTTTCATGAAGGATTTATTCCACTATATCTTCTAAACTTTTTTCTTTCTCCCCCCCTTCAGGGATTCCAATAATTCTGACGTTGGAATGCTTAAGGGCATCATTTATTTCACTGATTCTGTTTTCGTGGTTTCTAAGCTGTTTTTTCCAGGCTTCCTCATGATCCTTTCTTTCTGTTTGTCTTCCAGATCACTAATTCTATCTTCTGTCTCAGTTACTCTAGCATTGAGAAAGTTTAGATTAGATTGGAACTCATTGAGAGCATTGTGAACTTCCTCCCTGCTAGCTTTAAGCTCCACGCTAACATTGTAAACATCATCTCTCATTGCTTTCAGCTTGGCTCTAATCAATTCTGTTTGTTCATCCATGGCTTTCTCCAACCTAGCTATTGCCTGAATAATTGTTAGCCTGAATTCTCTTTCCAACATATTGTCTATGTTGATATCCATTAGCTCTGTTGCCAAAGATCCATCCTTTGTATTTTTCTTCTGTTGGGCATTCCTCCTCTTAGTCATTTTGGTGGGAGATGACTGAAAAGATGTAGCTGGATGTATTAACCATGGTGCAGTCAAGGTGCACCCTGGAACACTTCTGAGCAATCAGGATTCCCAACCCAAACGAGAGACAAAAGAAAAGAAAAAGAAAAAGAAAAAAAAGAGAGATATACATAGACACAATCAAGAAAGGGTAGATGAAAGAGAAGGTTCAGCCCAAATGGGCCCCAAGGTAAGATTTATGAAGTAGGTGAACAAAAACAGACAAACAAAAAGATTGATAACAATATATGACAAGAGAAAAAAATATATATGCAAATAAAGTAAGAACCTTATTAAAAAGAACCCCAAGTGTAATATTTATATACTATCAGGACAAACAGAAAAACACAGAAACACTTGTGGAAGAAAAATATGGGAGAGTGGTTAGAAATTCTCAGTGTGTTCAAGGGAGGTTGTTTTGATTCTTCCTGGATGTATCCTTTTATCTTTGTTAAAGGACTCAAATCTCCTAAGATAAAAGGGGATTAAAAATTAGTTTACATATAGGGGTAATATTGATTAGGGAAAGGGGATTACTTTGAAGTTTAACACTATCTGAATAATAGAAGATAAAAATAAAAAGGAATAAACTAGACTAAATTAAACTAAAATTTATAAAAAGGAATTCAAAAAATAGAAATGCAAATGAAAAACATAGGTTTATGTATCAAAAAATTCAGGTTAGAAGGTTATTAGGGAATTTGATATACTTGACAGCTCGCTGTAATGGTTATTAGGTTAAAAAAAAACTATATATATGTAAATTATGTCCATAATAGTGGGAATGAATGAAAAATAAAAGTTTTCCTATGAAGTAGTGATTGTTCTCTTGCAGTCCTTTTTTTTTTTTCTCTCCCTCTCTCTCTTTTTCTTCTTTCTTGGTTTGTTTTCTGGGGGATGGGCCTGCCACATGGGTTTTCAGTCAGTGATGTTCCCTGACTTAAGTCCTCCCGCCCCCCTCATGGGGATGGGCTCTGAGGAAACTGGTTTTTTTTTTTTTTTTTTTTCAGGTTTTTGTTCTCTGGCGGGTTTTATGTTTGTTAAGTTTCTTTTTTTTCTCACTTTGACTGCTTTTGATGGTTTTTGTAGTTTTAGAGGAAAACAGACCACACCCTGATATCCCTCTTAGAGAGAAGCCTCAGTCTGGCTGCAGAGCCTAAATAAGTTCCCCCGTGGCTGCTAGCAGAGCAGGTTCCAAGCCATGGTCCCTGGGGATGCAGGATATTTTGCTTGTACCCAAATCCAAGGCAGTGGCAGCTATCTGGGTGGCTCCAAACTGCCAGAGAGGTTCCAAGCAGTGATCGCACACTGAAATTTTCTCGTTAGCCTGGGCTGGGAGTGTCTGGTCTTTCTGGGTCTAAGAGTGCCCTGCTTGCATGCACCAATTTCAGGAGAGGCTGAGGTTCAATCACGGGTCTCAGGCTCTGAGAAGGGGGAGCAGGTCTGAGAGCACCAGGCTGGGACTTTGCACACCTTTCTGGGGGGAGAGTTTGGTGCAGGCTCTGAAACAATGACGCATATCAAAGGGTACTGGCTGGACCTTTATACCTCTCTCATGGAAGCATCTCAGTCTCTATAGAAGGGCTTGTGCATTCTGTTGCATTGTGTGGCTCCCATCCCCTCACAAGAAATGGACCCCATGCTTTCTCAGGTGCACTGGTGGCTTAGGGACCACAAACTGGTTTCTCCACTGCACTCTCTCTGCCTCAGTGCTAGGTGAGGCTATCCTGGGACCGGGACTTAAGCCCCAATTCCCACAATTTCCCCCCGAGACCCTTTGCTCTTTTGGAGTGCTTTCAACCAGTTTCCAAGTTAATGCTGGTCCCCAGGCGCAGGGCATTCTCACTCGTATTGGGGAATTACTTTCCAACCGGTGGCCTCTGGTGGATCCCTCCCTCTTTTGTTTATCTTCCGGTATCAGTCGCCATTCCCAATCTGCTTTACCTGTCCACTGGCGTCTTCTCCCCCTGTAGATATCCAGATGTATATAATTCTGATCTCAGGCTGATTTCATGGGTGAATGGAGTTCTTTGGTAGGTAATCAGTTCATTTTGGAGTACAAGTTGAAAAGGCACCTCCTCCTACTTCCCCTCATCTTGTCTCCCCCTCTAGAGTCTGCCTTTTGATGCAGGTCAGTTTTGAAGATTGGGAGGCCACTTTGGCATGATCTGGAGACACCTGAGGTACTTGTGTCCTCTCTGTTGAAGACTCCAGACATGTCTTTGGCATAGTTGCGGGTGTTCCCTGGGAGCTTTCCTTGGGTGGCAATTTTCTTGTCTAAGAACCCTGGTTGGGTGTGAAGACCATACCCACATGCTAGCATGGAGTTCCTCTCCTGAGGCTTGTTTGAGGCCTGATTCATTCTTGGTCTGTCGTGGGTAAGATGGAATGGTGGATTCTTGATGTTCTCTGGAGTCCACAGGGCTGGTGGTTACCGTCTCGACCAAAGCCTATGAAGTCAGCCATGAAAAGGTGACACCGACTCGCTTCACAAAGTGCCTTTGTGAGAGACCCAGGCATCTCCAGTAGTTTGGGAGGCCGTGCAATCCTATTGACCACCCATGACTACTCTAGCCAAGTGCAGTGATCAGGTGTGGTTGGGGATACGTGGCTGCTATGACCTCAAAGCTCTGTGACATCACAGAAGCTGGCTTTACTGAAGCAGCAGTCCCTCATTCATGACCTTTGAATCCTATGGCATTAGGTATGAAGCCCCAGGAAGGACAGAAAAAGAACCCTCTGAGCCTGATCAAAAATTCAAGTTGTCTTGTGTGTTAATTTCCCACTTCCCATTTCTAGACAAAGAGAAAAGGAAATTACGTTCAACATATCATCTTTTAGACCAACATTTCTCCAGTGACAGCAAGGATTTCTTATTTCCACTGTAATTTCTGGAGATTTCAATAAAGAGTGTGGACTGCTGGGTTAAATTACCTCTCTGTGCAGTTTGTTATCCTGTGGGTGAGATAGTCCTTTCACAGCATCTTTTCCTTATGGGTCAGTGATTACTAAGGAACATAAAGTCCCTTTTCAAGGAAAATGTTAGGGCATGGATGTATTGTGCTGTTTGTGTCTTCATCTAGTGTCACTCATTCTAGTGTTCTGAAACACTAGTCATAAGGGATTAGGGCTCAGTCTACCGGCTTTACTGTAAACACCTTTGCAAAGGCTTCAAGGAGAGTGACATTGTGTCTAATAGCTAACCCTTAAGGAAGAGCCCTGTAGAGCACCCATTGTCATCATTAATTAACTCTACATGCTGTGGTAAAGGGTATAGCCATGTTGACCAAGTCTCTTTAATCAGAGGAAAAGGGAAGGCCTATATCACTGACTTGCAATGCCCACTCGAGCAGAACTGTGGATTGAGCAACAATGCCCTTGCAATGACTAGTCGATAAAGAAGGTGTGGTCAATCTTGGCAATATGGTATTCCTTAGCCATCAGGGAGGATGAACCCCTGGTCCTTGCATTGACATGAATGCCCCGTGACTGGGAAATGCGAAGTGAAAAAGGCAAACAGATAAAGGGGATTTTTTATGGCTTCCCTCCTATATGCTCCAGGTGAAACACCATGGCCCTTAGTAGATGGAAGGGAAAACAGAAGGGGAAGAAGTCAGAGAAGGAGGCAAACCAGGAGAGACTCTGGTCTCTGATAACGAAGTTGAGAGTTACAGTAAAGAGAGACATGCAGGGAATGTGGAAACTAACTAATGGGTGTTGAGGAGTTGTGGCATATCTTAGGATGAATACTAGGTCGTATATGAAACTAAAGCATCAGCAAATATCCTGTCAAAAATGTATGATGGATGATAGGCTAGTTTACTCAACATAAAAAAAGGCCCTGTATAAAGCAGATGAGGACAGACAGAGAAAAGGAAGAAAGTATATTTTTTTGTATTATCCTTACTTATAAACCACATGGAATTTGTTTTCTATAATGTCCTTATCTGAATTGGTTCTTTGTACTTGTAAAGTAGAGTCTGCCCAAATCCTCCATTTCTGGAATCAATGAGAAGAAATGACATTGCCTTCATCAAATGTCTAGAAGTGTTGAGCAGGAAAATGATTTGGATCTGTCCTTCTGTGTTTGGGGAGTTGTTTGATTACTGCTTCAAATGCTTTGGTTACTACTAGAGAGGTCAGATTTTGTAGAGTTCCTGACCTATTCTTGGGAGTTGATATGTGTTTTGGAATTTATCCTTTTCTCTCAGTTCTTGGATTTGCTGGCATAATTGTTTAGATGGCTCTTTTAAGTTATTTTTTTCCTTTCTATAAGTTGTCATGTGGTCTCATACTTTCAGCTGTATGCTTGCCTCTCTGTTTTATCCAGGTAATTGCTCCTCCAGTTTGTTCACATTTTCAAAACTGATGTGTGAGTTCTCTCATTATTTTCCTATGGTTTTGTTTGTATTCCTTTTATTTCGATGATCATATATATGACTCCGTTTTTTCCGTTAACTTAGAGTTCATTTCTTCTCTTTTAGTTCCCTATGGTGTGCAGTTAGGTTGCTTTTTGTGTGTGTGTGTGTGTGTGTGTGTGTGTGTGTGTGTGTGTGTGTGTTTAATTTTTGGAAATGCACGTATTTAACCCTATATTCTTATGCCATAAAATTCTTTGCCATCATATCATAAGTTTCTTTACTTTCCTTTGTTCAATGTACATTCTGATTTTCTTTCTTTGATTCATTTGATTTCTTTCTTTGATTCATTCAGGGTTGTGTTGTATTTTCCACCTATGGGTGTTTGGCTGTTTTCCCTTTCGTAAGTGATTTCTTTCCATTTTTATACCTTTATTGTCATAAATATACCTGATAGGATTTAAAATTATCTTGTATTAATTGCAGCTGGATTTGGACTCCAGCACAGAATCTGTAATAGACAATGCTAGGTGTGCCCTTGGAAGAACTTCTATTATGGTCCTGAGGGGAAAAATCTTTTACATGTTTCACCAAAGCTCAGGATGTCTAGAGAGCCCCTAATGACATCTGTTATTCCTTACCACCTTTTCATATGGATGATCAATCCTTGGCTGAAAGTGAATATTGTAGTCCCCAATAATGGAAAGTGCTGAGCATCTTTCTTATTTTCTGTTAATATGCTTCCAACATTTAGATACACCCATGTTGGTGGTGTATATGTTGACAATTCCTTCCAATTTACTGAAGTTTTTATGCTCCATCAAGACAAAACACCTTCCGGTAATCTTTTTCCTCTCAAAAGCATAAAATTTCTCTATCTGTCATAGGCACAATCAATTTGGCTCTCTTCTCCTTTCCAATTGCTTAACCTATGTCTTCCCCATTCCTTCACTTTCAAGCTATGCGTAGCTTTATAGTAGAAGGAAATCTCTTATGGGCAACAAAAGGTCGAACTTGTTTTGTTTTTGTTCTTTTCTTGTTGACCTTTCTTACCCTTAAAAAAAATATCCAGTCCAACAATCTGTTTGCAGTGACGGGAGAATTTAATCTTGAATGCTTGAATGAATTATTGATAGGTAAAAATTAACTATCTCATTTTGGTTGGTTTCTGACTTGAATTCTCTGTGCCTTTTCCCTTTATGGTATTTTCTTTGGGGTTTGCATCCTTTAGTGAGATTCCTCACTTCCTCTCCATCTTTTGGTGTCTTATCTGTGTGTGTGTGTGTGTGTGTGTTTCTCTCTGTGTGTGTGTCTGTGTATGTGAGTATTATGTGTCTTTCAGATAATACATAATTTGAAATTTCAAGAGATAGGACGTCGGTCTCTTTTGGATGGCAATTCAATTTGATATGATTAGAAAACCCACATTCCATCACTTTTTTGCCACATTTCCTGCAAAGAATGTCCCATTTAGTCCTCTTTAATAAACACATATTCTCACTAACCTTCCCTCCAAGAAACAAAAATTTTTCTGTGCCTGGTTAGAGTCGTTTTGTTTGTCCCTTTATCCCGACTTTTTCACATGTTTCTTGAGTACCACGAGAGAGTAAAATCGTATGTTATTTGTCTTTCTGAGACTTATAGATGTGACATGGCAGAATGCTCTCCACAACTCTGCCGCGTGAACCAAGTGGCAAGCATTTATCTGTGTTTATGGCTGGGTAAGAGTCTGTGGCGCCATTGGAGGAGAGTGAGATGGTAGTAGTGTCTGGGAATTCCAGGCTTGTATTCAGCCAGGAACATAATGGTAAGATGACCACATCAACTGCAATATGGTGGAAATTGACCTGAAGCCTGCAAAGCAAACTCCACAGCAAAAGAGAAAAGAAGTCGCAGAGACTAAGGGTGAAAATTGGAGACATGGCTCAGGAAAGACGTGGGCAGTTGGCGCTTTAGAGGGCCAATGCAAAAGACAAAGGCACAGGAGAGGAGCACGCTGAGAACCCACAAGGAGCATGTTTCCCGAAGTCATTGGCTGTGACGAGCAGAGGGTCAGAATGACATGAGTTCTTGCCAACAAAGGGTCTTGAGGACCGAGATTTCAGATCAGAAGGCTTGTCAGACATTTACTCGAGATAACATGGTGTTTCTCCTGGAGAGGAGACCACAAGCAAGAAGCAACCAGGTTCAGAAAGCATAGAAACCATGATCAGAGACAATACCAGTGGACACAGTGGGTTGTGGCAGTGCATCCTTGAGAGTCAGTGTTTGTGGAGATAACTCAATGGGGACAAAATAAATTTTGGGCTCTCACACCAGCAGCATAAAGAATGAGCCACTGGCCAAAGACACAACAGTGAGGACATTAGATGCCTCACCTGCAAACACGAAACACCAACTATGAAACACTTGGGGAACTGCCTTCCTTACTCCAATTTGCTTAGTCCCAGGAGAACAGACTCTGCTGTAGGGCACTAGAAGAAAGCCCTCCCCACATGCTCTCTCCTAACCACAGCATTCTGCAGGCCCATGTTCTGTTGGGATGTTTGAACGTCTTTTTCACAGGCACACCAGGGCTCACCAAGCTAAACCTCAGCATATTCAGCCCAGACTCAAAACACACCAAATGACAGGCAAGGAGAGCCTCTGCAGATGACTGGACTCAAGGACAGGGCACAGCCACAACACTACAGCAGAGGGCATGCATGTCACAAACAATCGAGAATCCCTCATGGCCCGTGGCCACTCCATGTTCTCTCTTCCTAAAAAAAAAATTACCTTAGTAATAATGAGCTTTTTGAATACAAAATAAGAGAGATACCTAGATCCAATGCAAAGATGGAAGAATCAATTGGTGTCGACGAAAATAAACAAGAAAAGATCATGGCCAGGCAATCGAAGTGAAACCTGTAACACGACCGAGGGAGGATGGGAAGCAACAGTCAGGATACTTACTGTACATCAGTAAAACACAGAAGGCATTTGGGAGTCTTGAACCACAGAGATAATAGTGATAAAAATAAAATAAAATAAAATAAAATAAAATAAAATAAAATAGTCTCTGATGAAAATATTGGTAGCAGTCTGGATGCAAGGCCAGGAAGCTGGCAGAAGCAGGGGATCAAATTAGTGAAAATAGGAAGCAGCGCCAAGAAGAGAAGGAAGAATGATGGAACATGACAATGAGCTTAGGGAAATCATCGACTCCAAGGAATGTAAACAGGTGCCTATTGTAGGAGACCTAGGAGCGAGAGAAGAAAGAGGGCTGAACATTTCTTTGAGAAATAAGAGCTGTAAATGTTCCTCATTTGGGAGTAGAAACCAAGATCCATATTAAGAGGCAGAGAGGAATCCCATCACCATCAACAGAAGCAGAGCAACAGAAGACATAGTGTCATTCCCCCTGTCAAGCTAGCAATAGAAGAATTCTCTTTACCCAAATATGCACGGGAGAGTAGAGTGTACATAGCCAAGTCACTGACTTTAAGAAGAAAAGTTATACCAGGTCTCAAAACAGGTCAGATAGTGCAAGCAACACCAGCCCAAGCATTTCTGAACAATGACAGAGCAGTGGTTCTTGTCTGGAACTGTGAGGTATTAAAAAGACAAAGTTTGGGTTGGGGTGTGTCCATCAGATCAAAGGTGGTATTTAGCTCAATTCATGATCTAAGGGTCATGGCCACTACTCTGGTCTCAGAGTATGCTAAGAGGCAAGTTTGATTCTCCCTCTCCAGCACCACTTCTTGATTGTGATCTCTCTGTCTGTCAAATATTTGCATGTGCGTCATTTGACAAAAAACAAAAGCAAAAACAAAAAAAGATTACAAGAATTGACTGGGGATAGAGGATGGTTGATTTAATTTGGACCTAGGTCTCATGGAATGCAGCCAGGTCGGAGCACCTCCCACCATGCTAAAATGCTAGACCTTCGGTCTGAGCTCCCTTTTTCATTCTCCTGTTATTTGCCTTTCTGTTTGTCCTCACTAACTTGTAGCATCCGCTGTCTGTCCCACTGTAATGACCCTTTGTTGTCACATTGTGCATCCTCTCCTGGCTCCATGAGAACATGCCCATCTTCTGCAAAAGGCACTGTTTGCTTATTGCATGAAAATATTTGAGGGATGGTCACGAAAGGGTTATGGCAGGCTTGTGATGCCACATCTCCATTCAGTTCCCCAGAAGGTAGCTGCACCACCTTGTTGGAATTTTCAAGGTTCTTCGACATTCAAATCCTCTTTAATGTGTTCTTTTGGAGATACATGTTGTCATCCTGAAACGGCACAAAAGTTTTTCAGATGCCTTCACTTGGGCTATGGGTCTCTTCCAACATGCTCTACACTTGTTCCTGTGGACTCCAAGCACATGAGTCCATCCTGGGCCTCAGGTTCTAGGGAGTAGAGTCTGCCTGTTGTGCATGGTCACTTTTGAAGATTGGGAGTCCGTTTTGGCATGATCTAGAGACACTAGAGCTACTCGTGTCCTCGCTTTTGATGACTCCAGACATATGTTTGGCATGGTTGCCAGTGTTCCCTGGGAGCTTTCCTTGGGTGGCCGTTTTCCTGGTCTAAAGGCCCTGGTTTGTTTGGGAGGACCATACCCATGTGCTGCACATGGAGTTCCTTACCTGAGGCTTTGTTTGAGGCCTGATTCTTTCCTGACCTTTTGTGGGTAAGATGGAATAATGGATTCTTTTCTTTCTATGGAGTCCAGAGGTCTGTGGTTACAGTCTCGAACAAAGACTATGAAATCAGCCATAGAGAGTGTGACACCGACTCACATTGCAAACTGCCTTAATGAGAGACCGAAGTGGTTCCAGCGGTTTGGGAGAGCTTGTGATTCTCTTGCCCACCCATGACTACTCCAGTCAAGTGTAGTGATCAAGCGTCATTTGGGAATCAGTGGTTGCTATGACCTTAAAGCTTTTTTACATCACAGAAACTGGCATAATGAAGCAGCAGTCACACTCTCATGAACTTTGAGTCCTATGGCTTTATGTAGGAAGCCCCAGGAAGGACAGAACAAGAACCCTCTCAGCCTGATCAAGAACTCATGTTGTCTTATGGGTTAATTTTCAACTTCCCCTTTCTAGACAAAGAGAAAAGGAAATGAGGTTCGGCATACCATCTTTTAGGTGAAAATTTCTCCAGAGATGGCAAGGTTTTCCTGTTTTTTTTTTTTTTTTTATGCAATTTCTGGAAATTTCAATAAAGAGTGAGGCCTCTTGGGTTCATTAGCTCTCTGTGATGTTTGTCATCCTGTGGGTGAGAGAGTCATTTCTCAGCGTCTTTTCCCTATGGGTCAGTGATTACTAATGGATGGAAAGTTCCTTTTCAAATAAAAATGTTAGGTCATGGATGTTGTTATGTCTGTCTCCTCATCTCCTAGATTTCTGAAACATGAGTCATAAGGTATTAGGGCTCTGTCTACCTGGATTTACATTAAAAACCTTTGCAAAGGCTTCAAGGAGTGTGACATTCTGTATGTTAGCTGACCCTTAAGGAAGAGCCCTGGAGAGTACTCCTTATCATCGTTAGTTAACTCTACTGCTGTGCTAATGGGTATGGCAATGTTGACCAAATCTCTTTAATCAGAGAGAAAGGAACAGCCTACATTAATGCCCTGCAGGATCCAATCAAACAGAACTGTTGACTGAGCTGAAATGCCCTTGCAAAGACTCGTGGATAAAGAAAGTGTGCTCCATCTTGGCAAAGAGTACTCCTCAGCCATCAGGGAGGATGAACCCCTGGTACTTGCATTGACATAAATGGCACAGTACTGGGTGATGTGAAATGACAAAGGCAAGCAGACAAAGGGAAATATCATATGGCCTCCCATATTTTTTCCAGGAAAAATGCCATGGCTCTTAGTAGAAGGAAGGAAAACTGAAGGGGAAAAAGTCAGAGAAGGAGACAAACCAGGAGTGACTCAGGACTCTGAGAACCAAGCTGAGAGTTACAGTAAAGAGAGACATGCAGGGAATGTGTGAACTGGCTAATGGGTGTTGAGGAGTTGTGGCATATCTTAGGATGAACTGTAGGCTCTATATGGAAATAAAGCATCAGCAAATTCTCTGTCATCCACCTCTGATGTATGATAGGCTGGCTTCCTCAACAGAACAAAATAAATATATAAATAAATAAAAACTGGCTCTTTCAAAAGCAGATGACAACGACAGAGAAAAGGAAGGAATTACATTTTTATTATCTTTACTTATTAAAATGATATGGAATTTGTTTCCTATAATGTCCTTCTGAATTGGGTCTTTATACTTATAGAGTCTACCCACCTCCTCCATTTCTGGAATTGATGAGAAGAAACACCAGTTCCATCATTAAATGTCTAGAAGTGTTTACAAGTAAAATGATTTGGACCTTGCCTTATGTTTGTTGGCAGATGTTTGATTACTGCTTCATTCGGTTTTGCCACTACTAGAGAGCTCAGATTTTGTAGGTCCTGATGTAATCTTGGAACTTGCTATGTGTCTTGGAATTTATCCTTTTCTCTCAGTTCTTGGATAGGCTGGCATAACTGTGTAGAGGGTTCTTTTAGGTTATTTTTTCCCCTTTCTATAAGTTGTATTGAGGTCTCATACTTTCAGTTGTGTGCTTCTCTCCCTGTTTTATCCAGGTAATGGCTCTTCCAGTTTGTTAAAGCTTATAAAACGGACATGTGAGTTCTCCTGATTTTTTCCTATTAGTTTGTTTATATTTCCTTTATTTCGATAATAATTTGTATTATTTTATTTTTTTCTGTAAACCTTGGAATTCTTCTAGTTTCTTATGATGGCAAGTTTGGTTGCTTTTTTCGGTGTTTTTAATTTTTGGAACTACACGCATTTAACCCTATATTATTTCCCCATAAAATGTTTTGGCATCATCCCATAAGTTTCTTGATTTTCGTTTGTTCATAGCACTTTCTGGTTTCCCTTTTTATTTTCTTTCTTTTATTCGTTGCTAGTTCGTGAGTGTGTTGTGTTTTCCATCTATTTCTGTCTCGCTGTGTTTCTTTCTGTTTTCATACCTTCGTGGTCATAAGTATACAAGATGGGAATTGATTTCTCTTCATTAATTATGACTTGATTTGGACTCCAGCACACGATCTGTGATAGACAAAGTTAGGTCTGCTCTTGGGAAGAACTTCTCTTATGGTTCTCAGAGACACAATCTTATGCATGTATCCCCAAAGCTCAGGGGGTCTAAACAGCACATGACTTCTGTTATTTCTTACCACCTTTCCATCTGGATGATTTGTCCTGTGCTGAAATTGGATATCGTAGTCCCCAACAATATTGGTCTGAGGTCCCCATCTCCCTTCCTTTCGGTTTACATGGTTTCAACATTTAGATACACCCATGTTAGTGGTGTATATGGTGTCAAATCTTTCAACTATCTGATGTTTTGATGCTACATCAAGACAAAACATCTTCTGGTCATCTCGAAGGCATACAATCTCTCTGTCTGCCATAGACACAATCACTTTGGCTCTCTTCTCCTTGCCAATTGCATGACCTATGTCTTCAAATTCCTTCCCTTTGAAGCTAAGTGTATCTTTAGAGTCGAAGAAAATCTCCTATGGGCAACATAAGGTCGAGCTTGTTTAGTTTTGTTATTTTCTTGTGGACCTTTTCTGCCTTTTTTTTTTTTAAATTTCATCCAATCCAACAATCTGTTTGCAGTAATGGGAGAATTTAGTCCTGAATATTTGAATTATTGAAAAGTAAGAAGGTAACTTTCTCATTTTGGTTGGTTTCTGACTTGGATTCTCTGTGCCTTTCCCCTATATGATATTTTCTTTGTGGGTTGCTTACTTTAGTGCGATTCTTCACTTCCTCCACAATTTGTGTGTGTTTGTGTGTGTGTGTGTGTGTGTGTGCTGTATATGCGTGTTTCACATAACACATATAATTAAATTTAAATTTAAAGATATAGGGATTCAGTCTTTTATGGATAGCAATTCAGTTTTACATGCTTTGAAAACTCACATTCCATAACTTTCAGCCACATTTTCTACAAAGAATGTTACATTTTTTCCTCTTTCATAAACACATATTCTCACAAACCTGCCTTCAAGCAAACACCACATTTTGTGTGACTTGTTAGAGTCATATTATTTGTCCCCTTTTCCCTTGATTTTTCAAATATCTCTTGACTACCATGAGAGAGTGAAATCGTATGTTATTTGTCTTTCTGAGACTGATAGGTGTGACGTAGCCCAATGCTCTCACAACACTGACACATGAGGCAAGTGGCAAGAATTCATTTTGCTTATGCCTCGGTAAGAATCGGTGGAGCCCTTGGAGGGCAGTGAGATGATAGTAGTGTCTGAGACCTCCAAGCTTGTCTTCAGCCATGAACATAATGGTAAGATGACCACATCAACTGCAACTTGGCAGAAATTGACCTGAAGCCTACAAAGTAAACTCCACAGCAAAATAGAAAAAAAGTCTACAAAGTAAACTCCACAGCAAAAGAGAAAAGAAGTCGCAGAGACTATGGGAGAAGATTGGAGACCTGACTCTGGGTAGACGTGGGCGGTTGATGCGTCAAAGGGCAGTAAACCAATGCAAAAGACAAAGGCACAGGAGAGTGGAGCACACAGGGAACTCAAAAGAAGCATGTTTCCCAATGCCATTAGCTGTGAACAGCAGAGGGTCTGAAGGGCATGAGTTCTTGCCAATAAAGACTCTTGAGGCTGGAGATTTCAGGTCAGCAAGCTTGGCAGACATCAACTCGACAGAACACTGTTTATGCTTCAGAGAACACCAACAAGCAACCAGGTGCAGACAGCCTGGAAACTATGATCAGAGACAATACCAGGAGACACAGTGGGAAGATGGTGTGTTCTGGCAGTGCATCCGTGAGAGGCAGTATTCATGGAAATGACTCGATCAGAGCATAAGAAATTTTGGGATCTCTCACCAGCAGCATAAAGACCAAGCTACTGCCAAAACAGGATAGTGAAGACATTAGCTGCCTAACCTGCAAACACGAAATCCCAACCATGGAACACCTGTGGTACTGTCTTCCTCAGTACAAGTTGCTTATTTCCAGTTGAACAGACTCTCCCATAGGGCACTAGAAGAAGCCCTGCCCTCAAGCTCTCTCCTTACCACAGCATTCTGCAGGCCTTCAACTGTTGAGTTGGTTTAAGAGCTCCTTTCAAAGGCAAAACAGAGCCCAACAAGCTAAACCTCAGCATATTTAGCCCAGATCCCAAACACAGCAAAGGGCAGGCAAGTAGAGCCTCTGCAGATGACTGGCCTCATGGACAGGGGCAGCCACACACAACAGCAGAGGGCATGCATGCCACACACATCCAAGACTCCTCAAGTGCCAGCCCTGGGGAATGCCATGATCTCTTCTTCCTAAAGAAATTACTCTCAGGTTAGAAAACAGAATGGGCTTTTCAAATACAGAGAAGAAGACAGACATACATCCCATGCAAAGATGGAAGAATCAATTGGTGCCGAGAAAAACAAAAAACAAAAAACAAAAGAACAAACAAGAAATTATCTTGGTCAGGCAATCAGAATGAAACCTCTACATATAACATGCCCAATTGAGGATTGAAAGCAGCAGTCAGGGTAGTCCCTGTACATCACAAAACACAGAGGATATCAGAGAGCCTCAAACCACAGAGATAACATTGATTAAAATAAATTAAAATAAAGAGTTCCTGATGAAAAGATTGGTAGAAAAGTGAATGCTAAGTCCAGGAAGCTGGCAGAAGCCTGGGATACCAATAGTGCCTGGGAGATAAAGACTGGAAAATAAGGAACAAATCCAACGAGAGAAGGAAGGATGATGGATCATGACAATGAGATTAGGAAAGTCATCGACTCCAAGAAGTGGAAAGAGGTGCCTATTGGGAGAACTAAGAGTGAGGGAAAAAAAAAAAAAGGCTGAACATTTCTTTGAGAAATTAGAGCAGAAAATGTTCTTTATCTTGGAGCAGAAACAGAGATCCTGATTCATAGGCACAGAGGACTCCCATCACAATCAACAGAACCAGAGCAACAGAGGACATAATGTCATTCCCCCTGCAAAAGCTAGCAATGGAGGAATTCTTTTTACCCAAATATGTGTGAGAGCGTAGTGTGTCCACAGCCAAGTCATTGACTCAAGAGGACAAGCTATACCAGCTCTAGAAGCAGGTAGGATAGCTCAAGTCACACCAGCCCAAGCCAAAATCCGTATCACCTAAATTTCTGAACAAAGACAGAGCAGTGTTCTTTTCTAGAACAAGGAGACATTATGAAGACAAAGGTTGGGTGCTGAGGTGTTCAGAGGAGGCTTTAAGCTCAACTCATAATCCGAGAGTCATGGCATCGACTCTGGTCTCAGGTTCCCTGCTCAGCGGCAATTCAGCTTCTCCCTCTCTAGCTCCACCCCCTGATTGTGATCTCTGTCTATCAAATACGTGCATGCCCATATGTTGAAAAAAATTTTTTTTAAATACAGAGATTTACTGGGACCAGAGGATGGTTTATTTAATTTGGACCTAGGTCCCTATGGAATGCAGCCAGGTACAGAGCACCTCCACAATCCTAAAATGCCCAGCCTTTGCTATGAGCTCCCTTGTTCATTCTCCTGTTCTTTGTCTTCCTGGATTTCCCCACCACCGTGTAACATCCACTGTCTGTCCAAATGTAATGGCCCCATGTTGACAGATTGTTCCTCCTCTCCTGGATCCAATATAACATGCCCTTCTTCTGAAAGAGTCACTGATTGGTTATCACATGAGGCCATTTGGGGGGTGGTCATTAGGCTTGAGGCAGGCTTGTGATGCCA
The DNA here is from genome assembly GCF_964662115.1 of Mustela nivalis. NCBI lineage: Eukaryota > Metazoa > Chordata > Mammalia > Carnivora > Mustelidae > Mustela > Mustela nivalis. The sequence continues at coordinate 25,669,948 of NC_139041.1, forward strand.
CATCTCCATTCAGTTCCCCATACGGTAGCTTCACCAGCCTGTGGAATGCTCAAGGTTTTTTGACATTCAAATCCTTTTCAATGTGTCCTTTCGGACATACGGGCTGTCATCCTGAAATGGGCATGAAAGTCTTTCAGATTCTTCACTTGGGCTATGAGTCTCTTCCAACATGATCCACTCTTGCTTCTGTGGACTCCCAGTACATGAGTCCATCCTGGGGTAGGGTTCTAGGGTGTAGAGTATGACTTTGGTGACAGACCAGTTTTGAAGATTGGGAATCCGTTTTGGCACGATTTTGGGACATGCTCCAGGTACTCGTTTCCTCGCTGTTGAAGACACTAGAAATGTCTTTGGCATGGTTGTGGGTGTGTGTTCTTTCCTAGGTTGGCTCTTTGCCTGGTCAGAACTGGCCTAATTTGGTGGGAGAAAACATACCTGTGTACATGGCGTTGCTTCCTCCCCTGAAGCTTTGTTTGATCCCTGATTATTTCTTCGACTTCCGTGGTAAGATGGAATGGTGGATTTTTTACTTTCTCGGGAGTCCAGAAGGCTGGTGCTGACCGTCAGGACTAAAGACTACAAATTCCTCCATGGAGAAGGTGACTCCGACTCACTTCGCAAACTGCCTTAGTGAGAGACCCTGGTGGCTCCAGCAGTTTAGGAGGGCATTGGATCCTCTTGGCCCACCCTCCAGCCATGTGTAGTGATCAGGCATGGTTTGGGGAGGAGTCTCGGGTGTGTGGTTTGGGGAGGAGTGCTTGCTATAAACTCAAAGCTTTGTTATATCACACAAGCTGGCTTCACTGAAACAGCAGCCCCTTTCTAATAAACTTCAGTTCTATGGCTTTGGGTAGGAAGCCCTCGTAAAGAAAGAGCCATCCTAGCCTGATCTAGAATTCAGGCTGTCTTGTGTGTTAATTTCCCACTTCCCCTTTCTAGACAAAGTGGAAAGGAAATGACGTTTGGTATACTATCCTTTAGGCAAACATTTCTCTAAAGACAGCAAGGTTTTCCTATTTCCACTGCAATTTCTAGAGATCTCAAGAAACAGTGAGACCTTTTGTGTATCATAGATCTCTGTGCGGTTTATCATCCTGTAGGTAAGAGAGTCCTTTCTCAGCGTCTTTTCCCTATAGGTCAGTGATGACTAAGGAACGGAAAGTCCCTTTTCAAGGAAAAAGGTTAGGACATGAAAATATTGTGCTCTCTGTGTCATCATTTCCTAGTGTTCTGAAACACACTAGTCATAAGGGATTAGGGCTCTGTCTACATGGTTTTACCTTAAACACCTTTGCAAAGGCTTCAAGGAGAGTGACATTCTGCATTATAGCTAAACTTGAAGGAAGATCCCTGGAGAGCACTCCTCATCGTCATTATTTGCTGTGCTAATGGGTATAGCCTTCTACGCTCATCTCTTTATGGTCATCAGAAACACAATCTTATGCATGTTTTCCCAAAGCTCAGGTGGTCTAGCGAGCCCATGAGGATGTTTGTTATTCTTTCCCCCATTTTTCTCCAGATGCTCTGTCCTGTGATGTAAGTGGATATTGTAGTCCCAACAATATTGGATTGTGGCCCCCAACTCCCTTTCTTTCTGTTAAAATACTTCCAAAATTTAGATACACCCACATTGGTGGTGTTGGCAATTCTTCCAAGTTTCTCATATTTGGTTGCTCCATCAAGACAAAACACCTTCTGGTAATCTTTTGTCTCTCAAAGGCATAAAATCTCTCTATCTGCCATAGGCACAATCACTTTGGCTCTCTTCTCCTTGCCAATTGCATGACCTATGTCTTCCTAATTCCTTCACTTTCAAGCTATGTGTATCTTCATAGTCAGAGGAAATCTCCTATGGGAAACAGAACAACAAGCTTGTTTACTATTTGTTGTTTTCTTGTGGACCTATTTTGCCTTTTTTTCTTTCTCTTTTAAATATTCATCCTTCCAACTATCTGTTTATAGTGATAGGAGAATTTAGTCCTGAATACTTTAATTATTGATAGGTATGGAGTTAGCAGTCTCATTTTTGTTGTATTCTGAGTTGGATTCTCTGTGTCTTTCCCCTTCATGGTATTTTCTTTGCTTCCTTTAGTGTGATTCCTCACTTCCTCCCCATCTTTTGTGTTTCTTATTTGTGTGTGTGTGTGTGTGTGTATGTGTGTGTGTGTGTGTTGTCTGAGTGTGTTTCACATAACACTTATAATGAAATTTCAAGAGATAGGAAGTCGGTCTTTTAAGGATAGCAATTCAATTTGATATGCCTTGAAAACACACATTCCATCACTTTCAGCCACATTTCCTGCAAAGAATGTCACATGTAGTCCTCTTTTCTAAACACGTATTCTCACTGACCTGTCTTCAAACAAACACCAACTTTTGGGTGCCTGGTTGGAGTAGTCTTCCTGGACTCCTCAAAAACCTGTAGCAGCCGCTGTCTGTCACGCTGTAATGGCCCCTTGTTGACACATTATTTATCCTCTCCTGGCTCCATTAAAATATGCCCATCTTCTGCAAGTGTCACTCTTTGCTTATCATATGAAAACATTTGGGAGATGGTTATGAGAGGGTGAAGGCAGGCTTGTGCTGCCACATCTCCATTCAGTTCCCCAGAGGGTAGCTGCACCACCCTGTGGGAATGCTCAATATTCTTCGACATTTGACTCCTCTTCTATGCAACCTTTTGGATATACAAGTTATCATCGTGATATTGGCATGAAAGTCTTTCAGATGGTTACACTTTGGCTATGGGTCTCTTACAGTATGCTCCAAACTTGTGTCTGTGGACTCCAAGTACATGAGTCCGTCCTGGACCTAAGGATCTAGAGTGTAGAGTTTGCCTTTTGTGCTTGTTCAGTTTGGAAGATTGGGAGTCCGTTTTGGCTCTATTTCTGGAGCAGCTGGAGGTACTCGTGTCCTTTCTGTTGAAGACTCCAGACATGTATTTTTCATGGTTGCAGGTATTCCATTTGAGCTTTCCTTCAGTGACCCTTTTCCTGGTCAGAAGCGCCCTGATTGGGTGGGAGGACCATATCCATGTGCAGGGCGTGGATTTCTTCCCCTGAGGCTTTGTTTGAGGCCTGATTGTTTCTTGGTCTTTCGTGTTTAAAATAGAATGGTGGATTCTTGCCTTTCTCCGGAGTCCAGAATGCTGGTGCTGACAGTCACGACAAAAGACCATGAATTTGGCCATGGAGAAGGTGACACCGACTCCCTTCACAAACAGCCTTGGTGAGAGACCCAGGCGATTCCAGCAGTTTGGAAGGCTTGGGATCCTCTTGGCACACACATGACTACTCCAGCCAAGTGTAGTGATCAGGTGTGGATTGATAAGCAGTATTTGCTATGACCTCAAAGCTTTGTGACATCACAGAAACTGGCTTCCCTGAAGCAGCAGTACCTCTCTGATGACCATTGAGTCCTATGTCTTTAGGTAAGAAGCCCCGGGAAAGACAGAAAAAGAACCCTCTGAGCCTGATGAAGAACTTAGGTTGTCTTGTGTTTAAATGTCCCACTTCCCCTTTCTAGACAAAAAGAAAAGGACATGCTTTTTGTTATACTTATACTTTAGGGCCAACATTTCTCCAGAGACGGCAGGATGTAACTATTTCCACTGCAGTTTCTAGAGATTCAGAAACACTGAAAACTTTTGTGTATCAACAGCTCTCTGTGGGTTTTCTCATCCTGTAGGTGAGAGAGTCATTTCTCAGCATCTTTTCCATATGTGTCTGTGATGAGTAAGGGACAGAAAGTCCATTTTCAAGGAAAAATATTAGGGCATGGATATATTGTGCTGTCTGTGTCCTCATCTCCTAGTGTTCTGTAACACTAGTCATTAGGGATTAGGGCTATGTCTATTTGGCTTTACCTTAAACACCTTTGCATAGGCGTCAGGGGAGTTACATTCTGCATGAGAGCTGAATCTTAAGATAGAGCCCTGGACAGCACCCATTGTCACCATTAGTTAACTCTACCTGATTGGTAATGGCTATAGCCATGTTGACCAAGTCTCTTTAATCAGAGGAAAAGCAACAGCCTATATCGATGGCCTGAAATGCCCACATGAGCAGAACTGTGGATTAAGTCATAATGCCCTTGCAAAGACTTGTGGATAAATAAGGTTTGGTCCATAATGGCAACACAGTATTCCTCAGCCATCAGGGAGTATGAACCCCTGGTACATGCCTTGACATGAATGCCACAGTACTGGGTCATGTGAAAAGAGAAAGGAAAGCAGACAAAGGGAAATATCATATGGCTTCCCTTGTATGTGCCCCAGGAAGAATATCATTGCCCTTACTAAAGGAAGAAAAACTGATTGGGAAATAGTCAGAGAAGCAGACAGACCAGGAGTGACTCAGGTTCTGAGAACCAAGCTGAGGGTTACAGAAAATAGAGACATGCAGGGAATGACGGAACTTCTTAATGGGTGTTCAGGAGTTGTGGCGTATATTAGGATGTGCACTAGACCATATATAGCACTAAAGCATCCGTGAATACTCAGTCAAAAAGATGATGGTAGATAGGCTGGCTTCCTCAACAGAACAAAAAATTAAAAATAAAAAACAATATCTGGGACTTTCAAAATCAGATGAGGACAGGCATAGAAAAGGAAACAATTATACTTTTATTATCTTTACATATTGAAATGGCATGGAAATTGTTTCCTATAAGGTCCTATCTGAATTGGGTCTTTATACTTGCTAACTAGAGTGTCCCCGTCTCCTCCGTTTCTGGCATTGATAAGAAGAAACAACCTTCCCTTCATAAAATGTCTAGAAGAGTTCCCCTGGAAAATGATTAGGACCTGTCCTTCTGTGTGTTGGCAGGGGTTTGTTTACCGCTTCAAACGTTTTAGTCACTAGTAGAGAGCTCATATTTTGTAGGTTTCCTGACCTAATCTTGGGACTTGATATGTGTCTTGGAATTTATCCTTTTCTCTCAGTTCTTGGATTTGCTGGCAAAATTGTGTAGATGGGTCTTGCAGGTTATTTTTTTTTCTATCAGTTGTCATGTTGATTCATACTTTCAACTATGTGCTTGTCTCCCTGTTTTATCCAGGTAATGGCTCCTCCAGTTTATTAAAGTTTTCAAAACTGACGTGTGATTTCCCTTCTCTCCTCATCCTCACCAGCCTCTGTCATTTTTTGACTGTTAATTTTAGCCATTCTGACTGGTGTGAGGTGGTATCTCATTGTGGTTTTGATTTGTACTTCCGTTGGCCATTTGGATGTCTTCTTTGCAGAAATGTCCTTCATGTCCTCCACCCATTTCTGGTCTGAATTATTTGTTATTTAGGTGTTGGGCTTTCCAAGGTCTTTATAGATATTGGATACTAGCCCTTTATATGATATGTCATCTGCAAATATCTTCTCCCATTCTGTCAGTTGTCTTTTGGCTTTATTCACTCTTTCCTTTGCTGTGCAAAAGCTTTTGATCTTGATGAAATCACAATAGTTCATTTATTTCCTTGCTTCTGTTTTCTTTGGAGATGTTCCTAAGAAAAAGTTGCTGCGGTTGAGGTCAAAGAGGTTGCTGCCTCTGCTCTCCTCAAGGATTTTGATGGAATCCTTTCTCACATTGAGGTTTTTCATCCATTGGAATCTATTTTTGTGTGTGGTTATCCAAGAATTCTTAAGCAAGGAACTCTTTAGCTTCCAGGTGTTTGCATGCCTTAGGAACTTTTCCTCATGATTGAGCTCTAGTTCCAAAGCATTGTGACCTGAGCATTTGCAGGGAATAATCTCAGTCTTTTGGTATCGGTTGAGTCCTGATTTGTGACCCAGAATATGGTCTATTCTTGAGAAGGTTCCATGTGCACTTGAGAAGAATGAGTGTTCTGTTGTTTTAAGGAGGAATGTTCTGTATATGTCTATGAGGTCCAACTGGTCCAATGTGTCATTCAATGCTCTTGTTTCTTTATGGATTTTCTGCTCAAATGATCTGTCTATTTCTGAGAGGCATGTTAAGATCTCCTAGTATTAATGTATTCATATCAATATGACTATCTTGACTAACAGTTTTCTCATGTAATTGGCTGCTTCCATATTGGGGAAATAGATATTTACAATTGTTAGATCCAGTTAAGGGTCCAGTTAAGAATTATGTAGTGTCCTTCTGTGTCTCTCTAAATATTTAGAGATTTCTCTAAAGACTGTGTACAGTCATTAGTTTAAAATATAAATTATCTGATATGATAATGGTATACTGGCCTTCTTTTGAGACCCATTGGAATGAAAGATGTTTCTCCAACTCCTCACTTTCAGTCTCAGTGTATCTTTCTGTTCAAAATGGGTCTCTCAGAGGAGGAGTCAAGATGGCGGAGAAGTAGCAGGCTGAGACTACTTCAGCTAGCCGGAGATCAGCTAGAGAGCTTATCTAAAGATTGCAAACACCAGAAAATCCATCGGCAGATCGAAGAGAAGAAGAACAGCAATTCTGGAAACAGATAAACTACCACTTTCTGAAAGGTAGGACCAGCAGAGAAGTGAATCCAAAGCAATGGGAAGATAGACCCCGGGGGGAGGGGCCGGCTCCCGGCAAGCTGCGGAGCAGTGGCGCACAAAATCAGGACTTTTAAAAGTCTGTTCCACCGAGGGACATCACTCCAGAGGCTAAACCAGGGCGAAGCCCACGCGGTGTGAGCGTGGCCTAAGGTCCCGCAGGGTCACAGAAGGACCAGGGGTGTCTGAGTGTCGCAGAGCTTGCGGGTATTGGAACAGGAAAGCCAGCTACAGAGACAGAGCCAACAGTAAGCTCACATCTCGGGGTTACCTTGAACCTGTAGCAGGCTCGGTGATCTCAGAGCGCGGCCAGGGGTCAGGCAGATGGGAGTAATTGGGCGCTGTTCTCTGAGGGCACACTGAGGAGTGGGGCCCTGAGCTCTCAGTTCCTCCGGGCTGGAGACCAGGATGGGAAGCCGCCATTTGTATTCCCGTCCTCCGGAACTCTAAGGAAAGCTCTCAGGGAACAAAAGCTCCTGAAAGCAAACCCAAGCGGATTACTCACCCTGGCCCCTGGTAAGGGTGATACAATTCCGCCTGGGGCAAAGACACTTGAGAATCACTACAACAGGCCCCTGCCCCAGAAGATCAACAAGAAATCCAGCCGAGACCAAGTTCACCTACCAAGGAGTGCGGTTTCAATACCAAGGAGAGCAGCAGAATTCCAGAGGAGGACAAAGCAAAGCACGGAACTCATGGCTTTTTCCAAGTGATTTTTTTTAGTCTTGCAGTTAATTTAATATTTTTCTTTTTCATTTTTTGTTTTTATTTCTCGCCTTCTGGTAATTTTTTTTTTAACTTTTACCTTTTTCTTTTTAAATGTTTTTTAACTAGTTTATCTAATATATATATATTTTCTTTTTTATTTTTATTATTTGTTTCTTTTTTTAATTCTTTTCTTTTTTTTTTCTTTCTTCCTTTTTGAACCTCTTTTTATCCCCTTTCTCCCCACTCACGATTTGGAATCTCTTTAATTTGGTTAAAGCATATTTTCCTGGGGTTGTTGCCACCCTTTTAGTATTTTACTTGCTCCTTTATATACTCTTATCTGGAAAAAATGACAAGAGCAAAAAATTCAACACAAAAAAAAGAACAAGAGGCAGTACCGAAGGCTAGGGACCTAATCAATACAGACATTGGTAATATGTCAGATCTAGAGTTCAGAATGACAATTCTAAAGGTTCTAGCTGGGTTCGAAAAAGGCATGGAAGATATGAGAGAAACCCTCTCGAGAGATATAAAAGCCCTTTCTGGAGAAATAAAAGAACTAAAATCTAACCAAGTTGAAATCAAAACGGCTATTAATGAGGTGCAATCAAAAATTGAGGCTCTCACTGCTAGGATAAATGAGGCAGAAGAAAGATTTAGTGATATAGAAGACCAAATGACAGAGAATAAAGAAGCTGAGCAAAAGAGGGACAAACAGCTACTGGACCACGAGGGGAGAATTCGAGAGATAAGTGACACCATAAGACGAAAGAACATTGGAATAATTGGGATTCCAGAAGAAGAAGAAAGAGAGAAGGGAGCAGAAGGTATACTGGAGAGAATTATTGGGGAGAATTTCCCCAATATGGCAAAGGGAACGAGCATCAAAATTCAGGAGGTTCAGAGAATGCCCCTCAAAATCAATAAGAATAAGCCTACACCCGGTCACCTAATAGTAAAATTTACAAGTCTCAGTGACAAAGAGAAAATCCTGAAAGCAGCCTGGGAAAAGAAGTCTGTAACATACAATGGTAAAAATATTAGATTGGCAACTGACTTATCCACAGAGACCTGGCAGGCCAGAAAGAGCTGGCATGATATTTTCAGAGCACTAAACATGAAAAACATGCAGCCAAGAATAATATATACAGCTAGGCTATCATTGAAAATAGAAGGAGAGATTAAAACCTTCCAGGACAAACAAAAACTGAAAGAATTTGCAAACACCAAACCAGTTCTACAAGAAATATTGAAAGGGATCCTCTTAGCAAAGAGAGAGCCTACAAGTGGTAGATCAGAAAGGAACAGAGACCATATACAGTAACAGTCACCTTACAGGCAATACAATGGCACTAAATTCATATCTCTCAATAGTTACCTTGAATGTTAATGGGCTCAATGCCCCTGTCAAAAGACAAAGGGTATCAGAATGGATAAAACAAACAAACAAAAAACCCATCAATATGTTGCCTCCAAGAAACTCATTTTAAGCCCGAAGACACCTCCAGATTTAAAGTGAGGGGGTGGAAAAGAATTTACCATGGTAATGGACATCAGAAGAAAGCAGGAGTGGCAATCCTTATATCAGATCAATTAGATTTTATAGAGTATAATAAGAGATGAGGAAGGACACTATATCATACTCAAAGGGTCTGTCCAATAATAAGATTTAACAATTTTAAATATCTATGCCCCCAACGTGGGAGCAGCCTACTATATAATCCAATTAATAACAAAATCAAAGAAACACATCAACAATAATACAAAAATAGTTGGGGACATTAACACTCCCCTCACTGAAATGGACATATCATCCAAGCAAAAGATCAGCAAGGGAATAAAGGCCTTAAACGATACACTGGACCAGATGGACATCACAGATATATTCAGAACATTTCATTCCAAAGCAACAGAATACAAATTCTTTTCTAGTGCACATGGAACATTCTCCAGAATAGATCACATCCTCGGTCCTAAATCAGGACTCAACTGGTATCAAAAGATTGGGATCATTCCCTGCATATTTTCAGACCACAATGCTCTAAAGCTAGAACTCAACCACAAAAGGAAGTTTGGAAAGAACCCAAATACATGGAGACTAAACAGCATCCTTCTAAAGAATGAATTGTTCAACCGTGAAATTAAAGAAGAATTGAAAAAATTTATGGAAACAAATGATAATGAAAATACAACGGTTAAAAATCGGTGGGACACAACAAAGGCAGTCCTGAGAGGAAAATATATAGCGGGACAAGCCTTTCTCAAGAAACAAGAAAGGTCTCAGGTACACAACGAACCCTACACCTAAAGGAGCTGGAGAAATAACAAGAAATAAACTCAAAGCCCAGAAGGAGAAGAGAAATCATAAAGATCAGAGCAGAAATCAATAAAATAGAAACCAAGAAGACAATAGAACAAATCAACGAAACTAGGAGCTGGTTCTTTGAAAGAATTAATAAAATTGAAAAACCCCTGGCCCGTCTTATCAAAAAGAAAAGAGAAAGGACCCAAATAAATAAAATCATGAATGAAAGAGGAGAGATCACAACTAACACCAAAGAAATACAAACTATTATAAGAACATACTATGAGCAAATCTACGCCAATAAATTTGACAATCTGGACGAAATGGATGCATTCCTAGAAACATATAAACTACCACAACTGAACCAGGAAGAAATAGAAAGCCTGAACAGACCCATAACCAGTAAGGAGATTGAAGCAGTCATTAAAAATCACCAAACAAACTAAAGCCCATGGCCAGACGGCTTCCCGAGGGAATTCTACCAAACATTTAAAGAATAAGTAATTCTTATTCTCCTGAAACTGTTCCAAAAAATACAAATGGAAGGAAAACTTGCAAACTCATTTTATGAGGCCAGCATCCCCTTGATCCCTAAACCGGACAAGGATCCCATCAAAAAAGAGAGCTAAAGACCTATATCCTTGATGAACACAAATGCAAAAATACTCAACAAAATACTAGCTAATAGGATTCAACAGTACATTAAAAGGATTATTCACCGCGACCAAGTGCGATTTATTCCAGTGCTGCAAGGTTGGTTCAACATCCGCAAATCAGTCAATGTGATACAACACATCAATAAAAGAAAGAACAAGAACCATATGATACTCTCAATAGATGCTGAAAAAGCATTTGACAAAATACAGCATCCCGTCCTGATCAAAACTCTTCAAAGTGTAGGGATAGAGGGCACATACTTCAATATCATCAAGGCCATTTATGAAAAACCCACCGCAAATATCACTCTCAATGGAGAAAAACTGAAATCTTTTCCGCTAAGGTCAGGAACACGGCAGGGATGTCCATTATCCCCACTGCTATTCAACATAGTACTAGAGGTCCTAGCCTCAGCAATCAGACAACAAAAGGAAATTAAAGGCATCCAAATTGGCAAAGAAGAAGTCAAATTATCACTCTTTGCAGATGATATGATACTATATGTGGAAAACCCAAAAGACTCCACTCCAAAACTGCTAGAATTTATATAGGAATTCAGTAAAGTGTCAGGATATAAAATCAATGCACAGAAATCAGTTGCATTTCTCTACACCAACAAGATAGAAGAAAGAGAAATTAAGGAGTCAATCCCATTTACAATTGCATCGCAAACCAGAAGATACCTAGGAATAAAACTAACTAAAGAAGCATAGAATCTATACTCAGAAAACTATAAAGTACTCATGAAAGAAATTGAGGAAGACACAAAGAAATGGAAAAATATTCCATGCTCCTGGATTAGAAGAATAAATATTGTGAAAATGTCTATGCTACCTAAAGCAATCTACACATTTAATGCAATTCCTATCAAAGTACCATCCATCTTTTTCAAAGAAATGGAACAAATAATGCTAAAATTTATATGGAACCAGAAAAGATCTCGAATAGCCAAAGGGATATTGCAAAAGAAAGCCAACGTTGGTGGAATCACAATTCCGGACTTCAAGCTCTATTACAAAGCTGTCATCATCAAGACAGCATGGTACTGGCACAAAAACAGACACATAGATCAATGAAACAGAATAGAGAGCCCAGAAATAAACCCTCAAATCAACGGTCAACTAATCTTCGACAAAACAGGAAAGAATGTCCAATGGAAAAATGACAGCCTCTTCAATAAATGGTGCTGGGAAAATTGGACAGTCACATGCAGGAAAATGAAATTGGACCATTTCCTTACACCACACACAAAAAGAGACTCAAAATGGATGAGGGACCTCAATGTGCGAAAGGAATCCATGAAAATCCTTGAGGAGAACACAGGCAGCAACCTCTTCGACCTCAGCCTCAGCATCATCTTCCTAGGAACAACGCCAAGGGCAAGGGAAGCAAGGGCAAAAATGAACTATTGGGACTTCATCAAGATCAAAAGCTTTTGCACAGCAAAGGAAACAGTTAACAAAATCAAAAGACAACTGACAGAATGGGAGAAGATATTTGCAAATGACATATCAGATAAAGGACTAGTGTCCAGAATCTATAAAGAACTTACCAAACTCAACACCCAAAGACCAAATAATCCAATCAAGCAATGGGCAGAGGACATGAACAGACATTTCTGCAAAGAAGACATCCACATGGCGAACGGACACATTAAAAAGTGCTCCATATCACTCGGCATCAGGGAAATACAAATCAAAACCACAATGAGATATCACCTCACACCAGTCAGAATGGCTAAAATCAACAAGTCAGGAAATGACAGATGCTGGTGAGGATGCGGAGAAAAGGGAACCCTCCTACACTGTTGGTGGAAATGCAAGCTGGTGCAGCCACTCTGGAAAACAGCATGGAGGTTCCTCAAAATGTTGAAAATAGAACTTCCCTATGACCCAGCAATTGCACTATTGGGTATTTACCCTAAAGATACAAATGTGGTGATCCAAAGGGGCACATGCACCTGAATGTTTATAGCAGCAATGTCCACAATAGCCAAACTATGGAAAGAATCTAGATGTCCATCAACAGAAGAATGGATCAAGAAGATGTGGTATATATACACAATGGAATACTATGCAGCCATCACAAGAAATAAAATCTTGCATTTGCAACAACATGGATGGAACTAGTGTGTATCATGCTTAGCAAAATAAGTCAAGCAGAGAAAGACAACTATCATATGCTCTCCGTGATATGAGCAAGTGGTGATGCAACATGGGGGCTTAAGTGGGTAGGAGAAGAATAAATGAAACAAGATGGGATTGGGAGGGAGACAAAGCATAAGTGACTCTTAATCTCACAAAACAAACTGAGGGTTGGTGGGGGGAGGGGGTTTGGAAGAAGGGGGTGGGATTATGGACATTGGGGAGGGTATGTGCTTTAGTGAGTGCTGTGAAGTGTGTAAACCTCGTGATTCACAGACCTGTACCCCTGGGGATAAAAATATATGTTTATAAAAATAAAAATTAAGAAAAATTAAAAAAAGGGGGTCTCTCATAGACATCATATGGATGGGTCCTGTCGTTTTATCCAATCTGCAATCCTGGGTCATTTTATGCATGCATTTAGGTCACTCACATTGAGAGTGATAATTGATAGATACGTTTTTGTTGACCTTGTGTTACCTTTGAAGTCTTTCTTTCTGTAGATTGTCTCTATATTTTTGTTCAATGCTATTTGTAGGAATTTTCCTTTCTTATAGAACCCCCCTTAATATTTCCTGTTGTGTCGGCTTGTTGGTTTCATAGTCTTTTAAGCCTTGCGGTCTTGGAATCTTTTCATCTCTCCATCCATTTTGAATGTCAGTCTTGCTCAATAAAGTATTTTTGGCTGTATGTTCTTCTCATTTAGTGTCCTGAATATATCTTTCAAGCCTTTTATGACTTTCCAGGTTTCTGTGGACAGGTCTTACTTGTTTCTGATGACTTTTTCTCTGTAAGTAAAGTGCCTGTTTGTCCTAGTGGCTTTCAAGAGATTGTATCTACACTTATGATTTCTCAGTTTTACTATCAGGTGCGTTGATTTTTTTTTGTTGTTGTAATCTATAATCTTGTGAGGAGACTGTTCTGCTTCTAGTCCAAGAACACTGGTTCCATTCACGAGATTGGAAACATTTTCATAAAGATATTTTTCCACTATATCTTCGAGATTTCTTTCTTTAGAGATTTCTTTCTTTCTCCTCCCCTTAAGGCATTCCAATAATTCTGACGTTGAAAAGTTTCATGGCATCATTTATTTCCCTGATTCTGTTTTGTAGCTTCTATGCTTGTTCCAGGCTTCCTGCTGATCCTTTCTCTTTGTCTGTTTGTCCTCCAGATCACTAATTCTATCTTCTGTCTCAGTTCCCCTAGCTTTTAGAGAATTTAGATTATATTTGAACTCACTGATGTCATTGTGAACCTCATCCCTTGTAGTTTGCAGTTCTGCCCTAACATTGTGCACATCATCTCTGGTAGTTTTCAGTTCTGCCCTAATCAATTCTGTTTGGCTTTTGCAATCTAGCTATTGCCTGGGTAATTGTGAGCCTGAATACTATGTCTGACTTATTGAATATGTTGATAGCCATTAGGTGTGTTGCAGAAGTCCCATCCTCTGTATTTTTCTTCTCTTGGGCATTCCTCCTCCTACTCATTTTGGTGAGAGATGAATGAATGCATGTTGTTGGATGTATCAACCATGGTGTAGTCAAGGTAAATTCTGGGACACTTTTGAGCAATAGGATTCCCCACTGAAATGAGAGAATAAAGAAAAGAGAAAAGAAAGAGAGAGAGAGAGGGAGAGAGAGAAAAGGGAAAATAAAAGAGAAGTTTCAGCCCAAATGGGCCCCAAGGAAATACTTGTGAAGTGTAGAAACAAAAACGTACAAAAAGACTGAATAATGTTTAAGCAAATAAAGGAAGGACCTCGTCAAAAAGAACCCCAAGTATAAGATTTATATACTATTAGGACAAACATGAAAACATAGAAACACTGGCAGAGAAAGAAATTTGGAGAGTGGTTATAAATTCTCAGTGTGGGAGAGGAAGGTTATTCTGATTCTTCATGGATGTATCTTGATATTTTTGTTAAAAAAATCAATTTATCTAAGATAAAGGGGGATTAAAAATTGGTTTACCTATAGGGGTAGAATTGATTGGGAAAAGGGGGTTGCCTTGACGTTTAACTCTATATGACTATTAGAAAATAAAAATTAAAATGTAATAAACTGGACTAAACTAAACTAAAATTAAAAAATAAAAAATTGCAAAAGAAAACACAGGTGTATATAACAAAAATTTAGATTATAATATTATTATATAATTAGATGTACTGGACATCTCATTGTGATGGTAAACAGGTTAAAAAACTATCTATATAAAAAATGAACTAGAATATTGGGAACAAATTAAAAATAAAAGTTGTGTCTATGAAATAGTGATGGTTGGTCTCTTGTAGTCTTTTTTTTTTTCCTTTCCTGTTTGTATTTCTGAGGAAGGGGATTGACACGTGGGTTTTCAGTCAATGATGTTCCCTGAGTTTAGTCCTCCTGCCCCACTTGAGGGGTGGGCTCTGAGGAAACTGTTTTTTTTTTTTTTCAGGCTTTTGTTCTCTGGAGGTATTTATATTTGTTCACTTTTGTTTTTCTCTCTCTCCTTGACTGCTTTTGATGGTTTTTGTAGGTTTTGAGGAAAGCAAACTGCATTCTGACCTCCCTCTCAGAGAGAAGCCTCAGTCTGGCTGAAGAGCCCAAATAAATCCCCCCTTGGCCACTGGCAGAGCAGGTTCCCAGTCACGGTTCCTGTGGACTCAGGATTTTTTGCTTGTACCCAAAACGACGGCAGTGGAAATTACTCAATAAATTAAAAATAGAGCTTCCCCATCACTCTGTCATTGCACTACTACATTACCCTAAACATACAGATGTAGTGAAAAAAAGGGCTATCTGTACCCAATGTTTATAGCTTCCATGACAACATTAACCAAAATGTGGAAAGAAGCAAGATGCCTTTCAGTGGACAAATGGATCAGGAAGATGTGATCCATTTACACTATAGAGTATTATGCCTCCATCAGAAAGGATGAATGCCCAACTGTTGTAGCAACACAGACGGGACTGGAAGAGATTATGCTGAGTGAAACAAGTCAAGCATAGAGTAATTATCACATGGTTTAACTTATTTGTGGAGCATAATAAATATCATGAATGACAAGGGGAGCTGGAGAGGTGAAGGAAATTGAGGGAAATTTGAAGGGGAGGTAAACCATAAGAGAGTACGGACCCTGAAAATCAATCTTAGGGTTTTGAAGGGGCAGAATTGGAGGGTGGGGGAACCAGGTGTTTTGTATAAAAGAAAGCATGGATTTCTGGAGTATGGGGTGTGGTGGAAAACAATAAATGCTGTTATGCAGAAAAGAAATAAAAAATAAAATAAATAAATGTTATGTGAAACACACAGTCAACACACACACACACACACACACTCACACACACACACACACATACACACACACACACACAGAAAAGACACACAAAAGATGGGGAGGAAGTGAGGAATCACACCAAAGGATCAAACCCAAAAGATAATACCATAAAGGGGAAGGCCAAGAAAATCCAAGTCAGAAACTAACCAAAATGAGAAAGTTAACTCCTTACCTATCAATAATAAGTTCAAGTATTCAGGACTAAGTCTCCTATGACTAAAAACATATTGTTGGACTGGAAGAAAACTAAATTTAGAGAAGTAAAAATGGTCAACAAGAAAAGAAACTTAGCAAAACGATCTCGAACATATATTGCCCATAGGAGATTTCTTTCGACTTGACAGTGAGAGAATTGTGAAGACATAGGTTATGCAACTGGCAAGGAGAAGAGAGACAAAGTGAGTGTGCCTATGGCAGGTAGAGTGATTAAGCCTTTGAGAGACAAAAGATTACCGGAAGGTGCTTTGTCTTCATGTAGCATAAAAACATGAGAAACTTGGACGAATTGCCAAAATACACACCACCAACATGGGTGTATCTAAATGTTGGAAGCATATTAACAGAAAGGAAGGGAGATGGTCAGCACATTCTAATATTGTTGGGGATTAAGATATCCACTTTTTGCATAGGACAGATCATCCAGATGGAAAGGTGGTAAGTAATGCAGACGTCATCATGGGCTCTCTAAAGCACCTGAGCTTTGGGGAAACATGCACAAGATTGTGTCTCTGAGGACCATTAGAGAAGTTCTTCCCAAAGACCGACATAGCATTGTCTATCACAGATCCTGTGCTGGAGTCCAATGCTAGTCTTAATTAATTAAAGGGAATTTAATTCCTACCAGGTGTACTTATGACCAGGAAGGTATGAAAATGGAAAGAAATCACTTACAAAAGGGAAACACAACCAGACACTCATAGGTGGAAAACACAACACACTCCCTAACTAGCAATTAATCAAATAAATAAAATCAGAAAGTCCCTTTAACAAAAGAATGTAAAGAAACTTTTGGGATGAGGTAAAAAAATTTTATCGCGAAAGAATATAGGGTTGAATGTGTGTATTTCCAAAAATAAAAACACTGGAAAATAACCTAACTTGACGCCATAAGGAACTAAATAAAGAAGTAATAAGCTCCAAAGTTAACAGAAAAAAATGAAATAATACATAGGATCATCGAAATAAAAGAAACAAAAACAATCTAATAGGAGAAAATCAGGAAAAATCACGCATCAGTTTTGAAATGTTAACAAACTGGAGAAGCCATTACCTGGATAAAACAGGGAGACAAGCCTACAGCTGAAAGTATGAGATCTCATAACATCTTATAGAAAGGAAAAAAGATTACCTAAAAGACCCCTCTACAAAATTATGCCACCAAATGCAAGAACTGAGAGAAAAGAATAAATTCCAAGATACATAACAACTCCCAAGTTTAGGTCAGGAACACTACAAAATCTGAGCTCTCTACTAGTGACTAAAGCATTTGAAGCATAATCAAACAACTCACATCACACATAAGGCCAGACCCAAATCACTTTCCTGTTATACTTTCCTAGATATTTAATGAAGACAGTGTCGTTTCTTCAAACCAATTCCAGAAATGGAGGAGACCGTTAGACTCTTCACAGGTGTAAAGACCCAATTTAGATAAGGACATTATAAGAAACAAATCCCATGCTCTTTTAATAAGTAATGATAATAAAAATATAATTCATTCCTTTTCTCTGTCCTTCCTTATCTGCTTTTGAAGGGCCAGTTTCTTTTTATTTTAATTTTTTTTGTTCTGTTGATGAAGCCAACCTGTCATCCATCAGAAGTTTTTGACCGAGCATGTGCTGCTGCTTTAGTTCCAAATACGACCTAGTGTTCATCCTAAGATATAACACAACTCCTCAACACCCATTAACCAGTTCCCACATTCCCTGCATGTCTCTCTTTACTGTGACCCTCAGCTTGGTTCTCATAGACATGGGTTATTCCTGGTTTGTCTTCTTCTCTAATTTCTTCCCCTTCAGTTTCCACTTCCATTTACTAAGGGCTATGCTATTCCTCCTGGTGCACTTAGGGAAGCCATATGATATTTCTTTTGTCTGCTTGCCTTTTTCATTTCACATCACCCAGTCCTATGGCATTCATGTCAGTGCAAGTACCAGAGGTTCGTCCTCCCTGATGGCTGAGGGATACACTGTTGACAATATGAACCACATCTTCATTATCCACTAGTCTTAGCAAGGGCATTGCAGGTCAATTGAGAGTTCTGCTCGAGGAGGCATTACAGGCCATCGATATAGGCCGTTCCTTTTCCTCTGATTAAAGAGACTTGGTAAACATGTCTATACCCATTATCACAGCAGGCAAAGTTAACTAACAATAACAAGGAGTGCTGTCCAGGGATCTTCCTTCAGGGTTAGCTATCATGCAGAATGTAACTCTGCTTGAAGCCTTTGCAAAGGTGTTTAAGGTAAAACCATGTAGACATAGTTCTAATCCCTTATGACTAGTGTTTCAGAATAGTAGGAGATGAAAACGCAGATAGCACAATACATGCATGACCTAATATATTTCCTTGAAAGGGGACTTTCTTTCCCTTATTCATCACTAACCCATAGGGATAAGACACTGATAAAAGACTCTCTCACCCACAGGATGACAACCCCCACAGAGATATGAGGATACCCAAGAGGCTTAATTGTTTACTAAGATCTCTAGAAATTGCAGTGGAAATAGGAAAACCTTGCCATCTCTGGAGAAATGTTGGCCTAAAGGATGGTATGTATACTGAACATCATTTTATTTTCTCTTTGTCTAGAAAGGGGCAGTGGGAAATTAACACAAGAAAACCTTAGTTCTTGACCAGGCTCAGAGGGCTCTTTATAGTCCTTAGGCACCCTACCTAAAGCTATGTAAGTCAAAGGTCATGGGAGAGGGACTGCTGCTTCAGTGAAGCCAGCTTCTGTGATGTCACAAATCTTTGAGGTCATAGCAACCACTCATACCCAAATCACGCCTGATCTACACTTGGCTGGAGAAATCATGAGTCGGCCAAGATGATCCCAAATGCTCCCAAACCACTGGAGCCTCCTGGGTCTCTCACCAAGGCAGTTTGTAAAGTGAGTCGGTGTCACGTTCTCCATGGCCAAATTCATAGTCTATAAGTGTGACAGTCTGCACCAGCCATTTGGACTCCGGAGAAAGGCAAGAATCCACCATTCCATCTTACCCATGAAAGAGCAAGAAAGAATCAGTTCTAAAAACAAAGCCTCAAGGGAGGAACTCCATGTGTATGGTCCTTTCTCTCAATCATGGCACTTCTGACTAGGGAAAAGCCACTCAAGGAAAACTCACAGGGTATGCCCACAACCTTGCCAAAAATATGTCTGGAATATTCAAAGGCACAGACTTGAGTACCTCTAGTGTCTCCAAAAATCGTGCTAAAATGGCTTCCCAATCTTCAAAGCTGACCAAGCACCAAAGGCAGAGCTTACAACCTGAGGCCAAGGACGGATTCATGTACTTGGAGTCCACAGAAGCAAGAGTGGAGCATTTGAAAGAGACCAATAGCACAAGTCAAGCCATCTGAAAGACAGTTTTTCCAGTTTCAAGATCAAAATGTGTATCTACAAAAGGACGCATTAAAGAGGATTTGAATGTCAATGAACCTTGAGCATTTCCACAGGGTGGTGCAGCTAACTATGGGGAACTGAATGGAGATATGGCAGCAGAAGACTGCCTTAACACTCTCATTACTATCCCCAAATGGCTTCATGTGATAACCAAACAATATCTCTTAAGGAAGTTGTGCATATTCTAATGGATCCAGGAAAGGACCAACAATGTGACAACAAAGGCCCATTACAGCGGGACAGATAGCAGATGCTACAGTTTGGTGAGGAGATACAGGAAGACAAAGAAGAGGAGAATGAACAAGGGAGCACAGAATAAAGGTTGGGCATTTTAGAATGGTGAGAAGTGTTCTGTACCTGGATGCATTCCAAAATAACATAGTTCCAAAATAAATTATCCTCTGGCCCCAGTAAATCATTGTAAACTGTTGTTGTTGTTTCTTTCTTTCTTTGATTTTTTTTTTTTTTTTTTTTTTTTTGTCAAACAGTGCACATGCATGTGCTTGAGAGAGAGAGAAATATCACATTCAAGGTGTGGAGCTGGGAAGGGGAAACATACTTGCCCCAGAGCAGGTAACCTGAGACCAGAGTCAATGCCATAAACTTGGGATCATGAGCTGAGCTAAAGTCTGCCTCTGAACTGAAAGGCACATCCTGGGACACAATTTTTGTCTTCTTAATAGCTCAGAGTTCTAGACAAGAACCACTGATCTGTCATTGTTCAGAAATGCATGGGATATGGGTTTTGGCTTGGGCTGGTGTTGCTGACTCTATACTACCTGCTTTGTGAGCTGGTATGGCTTGTCGTCTTGAATTCAGTGACTTGACTATGGCCAAACTACTCTCCCACACATATTTGGGTAACAAGATTTCCTCCCATGCTTGGTCTTGCATGGTGTATGACACTGTTTTGTGTTTTTCTGCTTTTGTGGATGGTGAAAGAAGTCCTCTGTGCATCTGAATCTGGATCTCTGTTTCTGTTTGCAGATGAGGGACATTTTCAGTTCTGATTTCTCAAAGAAATGTTCAGCCTTCTTTATTTTCTCACTCCTAATTTTCCTACAATAGGAACCTCTAACCATTCCTAGGAGTCAATGATTTCCCTAAGCTCATTGTCATGTTCTATCATTCTTCTGTCTCTCTTTGGTTTTGCTTCTTTATTTTTCAGTTTTGTCTTCCAGGTCACTAATTTGAACCTCTGCTTCTGCGAGCTCCTGGCCTTTGCATCCAGTCTGTTTCCCATCTTTTATCAGTGACACTATATTTTATTTAACTTTTTAATTACTTGAATCTCTGTGGTTCGAGACTCCCTGATGCCTTCTGTGTTTTTCTAATGTGCAGTGAGTATCCTGGATGCTGCTTTCCATCCTCCCTTGGTCGTGTTACATGTACAGGTTTCACTGGACATGATCATTTCTTGTTCGTTTTCTTCGGCATCAATTGATTCTTCCATCTTTGCATTGGATCTAGGTCTCTGGCTTCTTCTCTGTATCCGAAAAGCCCATTATGTTTTCTAGCCTTAGGGTAATTTCTTTAGGAAGCAGAGATCATGAATTGCCAAGGGTGGCCCATGAGGGAGTCTCGGGTATGTGTGTGGCATGCATTCCCTCTGCTGTTGTGTTGTGGCTGTCCCTTGTCCTTGAGGGAAGTCATCTGCAGAGGCTCTCCTTGCCTGCTGTTGGGAGTTATTGGGGACTTGGCTGAATATGGCGAGGTTTAGCTTGGTGGTCTCTGGTCTGCCTGTGAAAGGATACATTCAACCAACTCTACAGATCGAAGACCTGCAGAATATTTTCGTCCAGGGAGAGCACTTGGGCAGGCCTTTCTTATAGTCCCCTATGGAAGTGTCTGTTCTCCTGGGACTACATAACGTGTACTGAGTAAGGCATTCCCTCCATGTTTTTCACGGTTTGGACTTTGTGTTTGCAGGTTAGGCAGCTAATGTCCTCACCATTCTGTCTTTGGCTAGTAGCTCAGTCTTTATGTTGCTATGTCGAGAGTGCAAATTTTCTTTTTCCCCCACTGAGTCATCTCAATGAACACTGCCTCTCACGGATGCACTGCCAGAACCCACCATTATCCCACTGTGTCTCCTGGTATTGTCTCTGATCATGGTTTCTAGGCTGTCTGCACATGGTTGCTTGTTGGTGTCCTTTCCAGGAGAAACTTGGTGTTCTGTCGAGTTGATGTCTGCCAAGCCTTCTGATCTGAAATCTCTCAGACTCAAGACACTTTGTTGGCAAGAACTCGTGTCATTCAGATCCTCGGCTGGTCACAGCCAATGGCTTTTGGGAACATTCTTTTTGTGGATTACCAGTGTGCTCCTCTGTCCTGTGCCTTTGTATATTACATTTGCTCACTACCCTCTGAATTACAAATCACCAATGTCTTCCTAAGCTATGTCTCCAATCTTCTCTCATAGTCTCTGTGAATTCTGTTCTCTTTTGCTGGGGTTTGATTTGTAGGCTTCGGGTCAGTTTCCACCAAGTTGCTGTTGATGTTTTAATCTTCCAGTTGTGTTCCTGGCTGAAGACAAGCCTGGAGTTCCCAGGAACTACTACCATCTCACTGTCCTCCAAAGGCACAACATACTCTTACCGAGGCATAAGCAAGAATAAATTCTTGCCACTTGCCTCATGTAGAGTTGTGGAGAGCATTGGGCTATGTCACATCTCTCAGTCTCAGAATGACAAATGACATATGATTTCACTCACTCATGGTAGTCAAGAAACACGTGAAAGAGCAAGGAGAAAAGGGACAAACAGTATGAGTCTAACCAGACACATAGATTTTTGTTTCTTTGAAGGCAGTTTAGTGAGAATATGTGTTTATTAAAGAGGACTAAATGGAACATTCTTTACAGGAAATATGGCTGAAGTGATGGAATTTGAGTTGTCAAGGCATATCACATTGAATTGCTATCCAAAAAAGACCGTATCTCTTGAAATTTCATTTTAACTGTTATGTGAGAAGAGACAAGATGATGGGGAAGTAGGAGGAAACGCCGTTTCAACTTGTACCCTAAAGTGAGCTGATTACCTACCAAAGAACTCTGATAACCTATGAAATCAGCCTGAGGTGAGAATTATACACGTCTGGATCTCTACCGGGTCAGAAGACACCAGTGGGCATATAGTGCAGAGTGGGAATGTTGGACTGATATGGACAGATAAACAAGACAGGGAAGAAGTCACCAGATCTGGCGGATTGGAAAGTAATACCCCAATACAAGAGTGCTCTACATCTAGGGACCAGCATTAACATGGAGTCTTTTGAAAGCACTCAAAAAGAGCAAAGGATCACAGAGGTATATTGTGGGAATTGGGGGGCTAAAAACAAGGTCTTAAGTCCATTGACTTAGGACACCCTTCCCTGGCACTGAGCTAGAGAGCGTGTGGTGGAGAAACCAGGTCTTTGTCCATGAGCTGCCAGCATGCTCGAGAATGCGTTGGGTCTATTTCCTGTGAGGGACTGGGATCCTCACCAGACAGCAGAATTCTGAGACTTGCCAACAGAGCCTGAGACACACACAACCCTCACAGTCCCCTGAGAGAGGTGTGGGAAGGTCCAGTCTTGTGCACTCGGACCCACGCCTTGCTATCAGAACCTGAGACGTGCATGACCCACACCCTCCACTGAGAGATGTGGAGCCCAGCACTCTTAGATCCAGAAAAATCAGACACTCCCAGCCTAGGCCAGTGGGAAGATCTCAGTGTGCGATCACTCCTTGGAACCTCTCTGGTGGTCTGGAGCTGCCCATAGAGCCGCCGCTGCCATAATTTGGGGTACAAACAGATGATCCTGCATTACCAAGGACTGAAAACCTGGTCTGCTAATGGCCAAGGGGGAATTTTAAGGGCCTGAAGCATCCACAGGGGAGCAGATTGAGGTTTCTCTCTGAAGGGAGGTTGGGGTGCTGTTTGCTTTCCTCTAAATCTCCAAAAACCTACAAAAGTGGTCAAGACAGGAGAAAAAAAAAACTGAACAAACATAAAAAACTCCAGAGAACTAAAGCCTGAAAAAAAAGAGTTTCCTTAGAGCCCACCCCTTGAGGGCAGAGGGAGGACATAACTCAGGAAACTTCAGTGACTGAAAACCCCCGTGGCAGGCCCCTCCCTCAGAAAACCAACCAGGAAAGAAAAAAAGAGTCTACAACAGAACAACCACCACTACTTCATAAATACAACTTTCATTTTTCACTCATTCCCAATTTTCTGGTTAATTTTTTTATATAGTTAAATTTTTAACCTATTAACCATCACACTGAAATGTTCAGTATATCAAATTCCATAATAACCTTCTAACCTGAACTTTTTGATACATACACCTGTGTTTTTCTTTTGCATTTTTTTTCAATTTTTTATAATTTTATTTTATTTTAGTCTAGTTTATTCCTTTTTTTATTTTTATTTTCTAATGATCATATAGAGTTAAGCTTCAATGTAATCCCCTTTCCACAATAAATGCTACCCCTATATGCAAACCAATTTTTAATCCCCCTATATCTTTGGAAAGTTGAGATGTTTAACAAAGATATCAAGATACATCCAGGAAGAATCTAAATAATTTTCCTCGTCCACACTGAGAACTTATAACCACTCTGCCATCTTTTTCTTCTGCCAGTGTTTTGGTGTTTTTGTGTTTGTCCTCATAGTATATAAATCTTATACTTGGGTTTTTTTGACGAAGTTATTCCTTTATATGAATATATATATATATATATATATATATATATATATATATATATTTCTCTTGTCATATATTTTATCAGTCTTTTTGTTTGTCTGGTTTTGTTTGTATACTTCATAAATCTTTCTTTGGGGACCATTATGGCTGAACCTTCTCTTTTGTCTTCTATTTTCTTCCTGTCTCTCTCTCTCTTTCTCTTTATTTTCTTTTTCTTTTCATTTTTCTCTCGTTTTGGTGGGGAATTCCAATTGCTCAGAAGTGTTCCAGGGTGCACCTTGACAGCACCACAGTCAATATATCCATCTATATATGTTCAGTTTTCTCTCATCAAAATGACTAGGAGAAGAAATGTCCAACAGAAGAAAAATACACAGGATGGGCCTTCTGCAACAGAGATAATGTCTATCAACATAGACAATATGTCAGAAAGATAATTCAGGCCCAGGTATCTAGGCAATAGCTAGGTTGGAGAAAGACATGGATAATCAAACTGAATTGATTAGGGCAAAATTGAAAGCCACCAGGGTTGATGTTTAAAATGTTCGGGCAGAAAGGAAAGCCACCAGGGATGAGGTTCACAATGCTCTCAGTGAGTTCCTATCTAATCTAAATTCTGGATAAGCTAGATAACTGAGACAGAAGATAGTGATCTTAAGGACAAACAGATAGAGAGAAAGGATCAGGAGGAAGCTTAGAACATACAGCTTAGAAGCCATGAAAACAGAATCAAGAAAATAAATGATGTTATGACACGTTCCAAAATAAGAATTATTGGAATCCCTGAAGGGGAGGAGAAAGAAATAAGTCTAGAAGTTATAGTGAAACAAGTTTCATGAAAATTTTCCCAAATTTACGAATGGAAACAGCACTCATGTAATAAAGGCTGAACTCTCTCACCCCAAGAATATAGATTCCAAAAAAAATAAATCATGACACCTGATAGCAAAATTGAGAAATCATAACTGTAGACTCAATCTCTTGAATGTCCCTAGGACAAAGAGGCTCCTTACATACAGAAGAAAGCCCATCAGGATCACGTCAGACCTGTCCACAGAGACCTGGCAAGCCACAAATGGCTTCAAGATATATTCAGGGCACTAAATGAGAAGAACTTGCAGCCAAGAATACTTTATCCAGCAAGACTGACATTCAAAATGGATGGAGAAATAAGGAGTTTCCAAGACAGGCAATGCTTAGAAGACTATGCAACCACCAAGCTGACACTGCAGAAAATATTAAGGGGGTTCTATAAAAGAGGAAAAATCCTAAGAATAATATTGAACAAAAATATAGAGAAAATCTACAGAAAGAAAGACTTCAAAGGTGACATGATGTCAATAAAACCTAACTATCAATAATCACTCTCAATGTGAATGGCCTAAATGAGCCCATAAAATGACACAGATTGGATAAAACGATAGGACCCATCCATATGTTGTCTACAAGAGACCCATTTTGAACCAAAAGATACACCCAGACTGAAAGTGAAGGGATAGAGAAGCATCTTCCATTCCAGTGGTCCTCAAAAGAAGGTTAATGATTCACATATCAGATTAATTAGATTTTAAACTAAAGACTATAGTCAGAGATACAGAAAGACACTACATAATTCTTAAAGTGACTATCTATCAAGATGATCTAACAATTGTAAACATCTATGCCCCCAATAGGGAAGCACCCAATTACATGAGAAAACTGTTAATCAAGATAAAGCATCATATTGTTATGAATAGATTAATAGTAGGAGATCTTAACACGCATCTCTCAGCAATAGACAGATCATCCAAGCAGAAAATCCATAAAGAAATAAGAGCATTGAATGATACACTTGACCAGATGGACCTCATAAATATATACAGAACATTCCACCCTAAAACAACAGAAAACTCGTCCTTCTCAAGTGCACATGGAATATTCTTCTCAAGAATAGACCACATACTGGATCACAAATCAGGACTCAACCAATACCAAAACACTGAGGTTATTCCCTGCATATTTTCAGATCACAATGCTTTGAAACTGGAGATTGGAAACTTTGAGTTCGGAAGGAACTCTAACACCTGAAAGCTACAGACCACCTTGCTTAAGAATGTTTGGTTCACCACACACAAAAATAGACTCCAAATGGATGAAAGACCTCAAGGTGAGAAAGGAATCCTTCAAAATCCTTGAGGAGAACTGAAGCAGCAACCTCTTTGACCTCAACCAAAACAACCTCTTCCTAGGAACAAGGAACAGAACAAGAGAAACAAGGAAATAAATGAACTCTTGAGATTTCATCAAGATCAAAAGCTTTTGCACAGCAAATGAAAGAGTGAACAAAACTAAAAGACAACTGACAGAATGGGAGAAGATATTGCAAATGACACATCAGATAAAGGCCTAGTATCCAATATCTGCAAATAACTTGGCAAACTCAACACCCAAAGAACAAATAATCCAATCATGAAATTGGCAGAGGACATGAACATATATTTCTGCCAAGAAGACATCCAGATGGCCAACAGACACATGAAATAATGTTCCACATCACTCGGCATCAGTGAAATACAGCACAAAACCACAAGGAGATACCGGCTCACATGAGTCAGAATGGCTAAAATTAACAATCAGGAAATGAGAGATGCTGGTGAGGATGCAGAGAGAGGGGAACTCTGCACTGTGGGTGGGAATGCAAGCTTGTGCAACCACTCTGGAATACAGTGTGAATGTTCCTCAAAAACCTGAAGAGAGCTACCCTATGACACATCTATTGCACTACTGTGTATATATCCTAGAGGTACAAACATGGTACTCCAAAGAGGTACATGCACCCAAATGTTTATAGTAGCAATGTCCACAATAACCAAACTATGGAAATAAACCTAGATGTCCATCAACATATAAACGGATAAAAAAAATGAGGTATATATCCGCAATAGATTATTATGCAGCCATCACAGAAAAAAAATCTTGCCATTTGCGAAGATGTGGATGGAACTAGAGGGTATTATGCTTAACGAAATATGACAATTGGACAAATACAACTATCATATGATCTCCTTGATATTAGGAAGAGGAGATGCAATGTGGGGGGTTTGGAGTGTAAGAAAAGAACAAATGAAAAAACATGGGATTGGGAGGGAGACAATAAAAGACTCAATCTCAAAAAACAGACTGAGGGTTGCTGGGGGCAGGAAGGACAGGAGAGAATGGTGGGGATATAGACATTGGGGAGGGTATATGCTATGATAAGTGCTGTAAAATGTGTAAACCTGGCGATTCACAGACTGCACCACTGGGGATAAAAATAAGCTGTGTTTATAACAATAATAAATTAGTTAATTTAAAAAAAATTTTAAAAGTTAGAAATTTTGGATCAAAAAGAAGATCAAAGAAGAACTGAAAGAATTTATGGAAACAAATGAGAATGAAGACACTTTGGTCCAAAATCTATGGGATACAGCAAAGTTGGTCCTAAGAGGGAAATACATAGCCATCCAAGAATTTCTCATAAATGGAAAAATCCAGAATACACCAGATGTCTCTACTACTTAAAGAACTGGACAATCAAAACAAATCAAACCAACTCCACACATAAGAAGGGAAATAATCAAGATTAGAGCAGAGAACAATGAGGTAGAAACCAGAGATACACTAGAACGTATCAATGAAACTAGAAGCCAATTTTTTTAAAAAGAATCAATAGATAGATAAATCATTGGCCAAACTAATCTTAAAGAAAAGAGAGAAGGCCTAATTATAAAATCGTGAAAGAAAAGGGAGATCACAACTAACACCATGGAAGTAGAAACAATCATTAGATGTTATTATCAACAATTATATGCCAATAACCTAAGCAACCTAGATGAAATGGATGCATTACTGGAATATTCTAAATGCCCAAAATTGAACCAGGATGAAACTAAAAACCTGAATAGACCAATATCTAGTAATGAGATTGAAGTGGTGATCAAAAACGTCCCAAAAAATAAGAGCTCACGCCCTTATGGATTCCCTGAGGAATTCTACCAAACTTTCAAAAAGAAATAACACCTATTCTCCTGAATGTTTATCAAAAATCCAGACTCTTTCCATGAAGCCAGCATTACCCCGATCCCCAAACCAGGCAAAGACCCTACCAAGGAGGAGAATTTCAGACCAATGTCACTGATGAATATGGATGCTAAGATTATCAACAATATCCTAGCAAACAGAACCCAAAAGCACATTAAAAAGATTATCCTCCATGACCAGGTGGGATTCATCCCAGGAGGTAAAGTATGGTTCAACATTTGCAAATCAATTAATGTGATAGAACAAATCAATAAGAGAAGAGAGAAGAGCCACATGGTTCTTTCAATTAATAAAGAAAAAGCACTTGACAAAATCCAGCCTTCGTTCCTGATCAAAATGCTTCAAAGCATAGAGGTAGAGGGAGCATTCATGAACTTCATCAAATCTATTTATGAAAGACCCACAGCAAATATCATCCTTAATGGGAAAAACCTTGCAGCCTTCCCATTGAGATCAGGAACATGATAAGGATACCCTCTCTCACCACTCTTGTTCAATATAGCATGAGAAGTCCTAGCAAAGGCAATCAGACAACAAAGAGAAATAAAAGGATCCAAACTGGCAATGAAGAAGTCAAGCTCGCTCTCTTCACAGACAAAATGAGTTTTTTATATGGAAAACCCAAATGACTCCACCCCCAAAATACCAGAACTCATACAACAATTCAGTAACATCGCAGGATATAAAGTCAATGTACAAAAATCAGTGGCTTTCTTATACACCAAAAATTAAAATACATAAAAGGAAATTAGAGAATTTATTCCATTTACTATAGCACCAAGAACCTATACAAGATACCTGGGAATAATCCTAACCAAAGAGGAAAAGGAACTGTACTCAAAGAATTACAGAACACTCATGAAAGAAATTGAAAAAGACACAAAAAGATGGAAGACCATTCCATGCTCTTGGATGAGAAGAATAAACATTGTGACAATGTCTATACTGCCTAGAGAAATCTATACTTTTAATACCATTCCGATTAAAATTCCACTGCTATTTTTCAAAGAGCTGGAGCAAATAAACCTAAAATTTGTATGAAATCAGAAAAGACCCCAAATCTCTAAGGAAATCTTGAAAAACAAACAAAACTGTGAGCATTGCGATTCCTGATCCCAAGCTTTACTACAAAGCAGTGATCACCATGACAGGATGGAACTGGCTTAAAAACTGACACATATACCAGTGGAACAGAGTACAGAACCCAGATATGGACTCTCATCCCTATAGGCGAATTATCTTCGACAAAACAGGAAAAATTATATGTTGAAAAAAGACAGTCTCTTCAATAATGGTGCTAGGAATACTGGCCAGCTATATGTAGAAGAATGAAACTTGACCCTTCTTTTACACTATACACAAAGATAAACTCAAAATGGATAAAAGACTTCAACGAGACAGGAATCTATCAGAATCCTTGAGGAGAACATAAGCAGTAACCTCTTCAAGATCAGCCACAGCAACTTCTTTCTATATATGGCTGCAAGGGAAAAAAAAAGAGTTTTGGGGACTTCATCAATATCAAAAGCTTCTGCACATCAAAGGTAACAGTCAAAAAAAAAAGAGGCAACACATGGAATGGGAGAAGATATTTACAAATGACAGTAGAGACAAAAGGTTGATATCAAGGATCTATAAAGAACTCCTCAAACTCAACACTCACAAAACAGACAATCAAATAAAAAAATGGTCAGAAGATTGAACAAACACTTCTCTAATGAAGACATACAAATGAGAAAATGTTCATCATCACTAGGCATCAGGTAGATTCAAATAAAAACCATATTGTGATATCACCTTACACCAGTTAGAATGGCCAAAATTAGCAAGACAGGAAACAGCATGTGTGGGAGAGGATGTGGAAAAAGGGGAACCCTCTTACACTGTTTTGGCAATGCACGTTGGTGCAGCCAGTTTGGAAAACAGTGCGAAGATTCCTCAAGAAATTAAAAATAGAGCTTCCATATGACCCTGCAATTAAACTACTGAATATTTACCCCAGAGATCCAGATTTAGTGAAAAGAAGGGCCCTCTGCTCCTCAATGTTTATAGCAACAATGGCCATGGTCACCAAAATGTGGAAAGAACCAAATGCCCTTCAATCCACGAATGGATGAGGAAGATGTGGTCCATATACACTATGGAGTATTATGCTTCCATCAGAAAGGATGAATACCCAACTTTTGTAGCAACAAGGACAGGAATGGAAGAGATTATTCTGAGTGAAATAAGCCACGCAAAGAGAGAGTCAATTATCAAATGGTCTCACTTACTTGTGGAGCATAACAAATAACACGGAGGACAAAGGGTGATGGAGAGGAGAAGGGCGTTGAGGGAAATTGGAAAGGGTGGTGAATCATGAGAGAATATGGACTCTGAAAAACAATCTGAGGGTATTGAAGGGGGGGTTGGGAGGTTTGGGGAACCAGGTGGTGGGTATGAGAGAGGGCACGGATTGCATAGAGCACAGGATGTGGTGCACAAACAATGAATACTGTTATGGTGGAAAGAAAAAAGAGAAATTAACAAAAAATATGTGCTTTGTGAAAGACACAGAGAAAAAACACACACACAAACACACACACACAGAGATAAGACAAAAACTGATTGGGAGGAAGTGAGGAATCACACCAAAGAAAATACCATAAAGGGGAAAGGAACAGAGAATAGAAGTCACAAAGCAAACAAAATAAAAAAGTTAAATTCTTCATTATCAATTATTAATTCAAGTATACAGGACTTAAATTCTTGTATCACTGCAAGTACACTGTTGGACTGGATGAAAATTAAAAAAAAAAAAAGGCCAAAAAGTTCATGAAGAGACAATAAATAAATAAATAAATAAATAAGCGAGCTTGACCTTATGTTGACCATAGGAAATTTCCTTCCACTATAGAGATACACATAGCTTGAAAGTGAAGGAATTGGGAAGACAAAGGTTATGCAATTGGCACGGAGAAGAGAGTCAAATGATTATGCCTATGGCAGATAGATATATTTTATGCCTTCCAGAAACATAAAATTACGGGAAGGTGTCTTGTCTTGATGGAGCATCAAAACTTCAGGAATGTGGTAGAATTGCAACATAGACACCACCTTCGTGGGTGTATCTAAATTTTGGAAGTATATTATCAGAATATAAGGGAGATTAGAACCACAATCCAATATTTTTGGGTACCATGATATCCACTCTCAGTATAGGACAGATCATCCAGAGAAAAAGGTGGGGAGGAGTAACAGACGTCAACATGGGCTCTCTAGACCACCTGAGCTTTGGGGAAACATGCATAAGATTGTGTACCTGGGGACCATAAGAGAAATTCTTCCGAAGGGCCTAACATTGTCTATCATAGATACTGTGCTGGAGTCCAAATCCATCCATTATAAATAAAAGAGAATTCATATTCTGTCATGAATACTTATGACCACGAAGGTATGAAACAGAAAGAAATCACTTATGAATGGGAAACACAGCCAGACACCAATAGGTGGAAAACACAACACACTCATGAACTAGCAATGAATCAAAGAAAGAAAATCAAAAGGAAAATCAGAAAGTACCTTGAATAAAGAAAAATAAAGAAACTTATAAAATGATATCAAAATGTTTTATGTGGAAAGAATATAGGGTTAATGTGTTTACTTCCAAAAATTAAAAACACCGAAAAAAAGGAATGTAATGTGATGCCATAGTAAACTAAAAAGGAAGGATCAATCTCCAAAGTTAACAGGAAAATGAAATAATACATATGACTATCTAAATAAAAGAAATACAAACAAACCAATAAGAAAAAATCAGGAGAACTCACACGTCCGTTTAGAAAACTTTAACAAACTAGAGGAGCCATTACCTGGATAGAACTGGGAGAAAAGAATGCAGATAAAAGATTGAGACCACGTGACAACTGATAAAAAGAAAAAAGTAAATTAAACTAAAATAAAAGACCCCTCTACACAATTATGACAGCAAATCAAATAACTGATGGAAAAGGATATATTCCAAGACAAATATCAGCTGCAGAAATTAGGTCAGTAAACCTACAATATCTGAGCTCACTACTAGTGAGTAAGGCATTTGAAGCAGTAAACAAACACCTGCAAACACACCGAAGGCCAGGTCCAAAGCATTTTCTGCTCAACATTTCTAGACATTTAATGAAGGCAATGTCGTTTCTTCTCATTGATTCCAGAAATGGATGAGGCAGATAGACTCTAATTTATAATATAAGGAACCAATTCAGATAAGGACATTATAGGAAACAAATTCCATGTCATTTTAAGTAAAGATAATAAATAATTTTGTTCTTTTTCTCTCTGTCTTCATCTGGTTTGGAAAGGGACAGTTTGTATTTATTTTAATTTTTTGATATGTTGAGGAAGCCAGCCTATCATCAATCATTTGTTTTTGATACAGTTTTCACTGATACTTTAGTTCCATATACGACCTAGTGCCCATCTTAATATATGCCACAACTCCTCAACACCCATTAACCAGTACTTTAATTCCCTTTATGTCTCTATTTTCTGTAACCCTAAGCTTATTTCTAAGAGTGCTGAGTAACTCCTGGTTAGCCTCCTTACCTGACTTCTTCCCCTAAAGTTTTCCCTTCCTTTACTAAGGGCCATGGTATTTCCCTTCTCTTACTGAGGGCCAAGGTATTCCTCCTGAGGCATAAATGAGGGAAGCCATATGATACTGCCGTTTGACTCATTGCCTTTTTCATTTTGCAACACCCATTCCTGTGCCAATCATGTCAATGCAAGTACCAGAGATTCATTCTCCCTGATGACTGAGGAATACTTTATTGCAAATATGGACCACACCTTCTTTATCCTCTAGTCTTGGCAAGGGTATTGCCACTAAATCCACATTTATGCTCCTGTGGGCATTGCAGGACATTGATATAGGCCGTTCCTTTTCCTCTAATTGAAGAGACTTGGTCAACATGCCTGTTCCCATTACCACAGCATGTAGAGTTAACTAATTATGACAAGGAGTGCTGTCCAGGGGTCTTCCTTAAGGGTTAGCTCTCATGCATAATGTCATTCTCCCTGAAGCCTTTGTGTTTAAGGTAAATCTAGTAGACAGAGCCATAATCCCTAATGACAAGTGTTTCAGAACAGTAGGAGTTGAGGACACATACATCACAATACAGCCATGCCCCAACATTTTTCCTTGAAAGGGGACTTTCCATACCTTAGTCATCACTGACCCATAGCGAAAAGACACGGAGAAAGAACTCTCTCACCCACAGGATGAGAAAACCCACAGAGATCAGATGATACCAAAGAGGCCTCATTGTTTACTGAGATCTCTAGAAATTGCAGTGGACATAGGAAAACCTTGCCATCCCTGGAGAAATGTTGTCACAAAGGATGGTATACCAATAGTCATTTTCTTTCCTCTTTGTCTAAAAAGGGGAAGTGGGAAATTAACACACAAGACAATCTGAGTTCTTGATCATGCTCAGAGGGCTCTTTTTCTGTCTTTTTAGGGGCTTTTCCCAAAGTCATAGGACTCAAAGGTCACGAGAAAGGGACTGCTGCTTCAATAAATCCAGATTCTGTGATGTCACAAATCTTTGAAGTCATAGCCACGCCTGATCATGACACTTGGCTGGAGTAGTCATGGGTGGGCCAAGAGGATCCCAAGCCCTCCCAAACTGCTGGAGCTGCCTGGGTCTCTCACCAGGGCAGTTTGCGAAGGAGTCAGTGTCACCTTCTCCATGGCCAAAAACGTAGTCTTTGGTCATGACTGTCAGCACCAGCCCTCTGAACTCTGGAGAAAGGAAGAATCCACCATTCCATTTTACCTACAAAGGCCAAGAAAGAATCAGGCCTCAACAAAGCCTCAGGGGAGGAACACCAGGAGAGGGACCCGACACATAAATATTATCCTCTGAGACAATCAGGGTACTTCTGACCAAGAAAAGGTCCAACCAAGGAAAGCCCCCAGGAAACACCCACAGCCATGCCAAACACATGTCTGGTATCATCAACAGCGAGGACTCGAGTACTTCTAGCGTCTCAAGAAATCATGCCAAAACAGCCTCCCAATCTTCAAAACTGACCAAGCACCAAATGCAGACTCTAGAAACTAGAACGTGAGGCCCAGAATGGATGCATGTATTTGGAGTCCACATGAGTAAGCGCAGAGCATGTTGTAAAAGACCCATAGCCCAAGTGAAGGTATGTGAAAGACTTTCGTGCCCGTTTTAGGATGACAACATGTATCTCCAAAAGGCCTCATTGAAGACAATTCAAATGTCGAAGAACCTTGAGCATTGCCACACTTTGGGGGAGCTACCCTCTGGGTAACTGAATTAAATTGTGGCAGCACAATCCTGCCTTAACCCTCTCATGACTATCCCCCAAGTGGTTTCATGTGATAACCAAACACTGCCTCTTGGGGAATACAGGCATGTTCTATAGGAGCCAACAGAGGTTGCAAAATGTGACAACAAAGGGCCAATACAGCGGGGCAGGCAACTGAAGCTACAGGTTGGTGAGGAGATACATGAAGACAAAGAACAAGAGAATTAACAAGGGAGTGCAGAGAAAAAGGTCTGGTATTTTAGGATGGTGGGAGGTGCTCTCTACCTGGCTGCATTCCATAGGGACCTAGGTCCAAATGAAATAAAACATCCTCTGGCCCCAATAAATCCTTGTAAACTCTTTTTTGTTTGTTTGTTTGTTCAAATACATGTGCAATGATGAGATCTCTAGAAATTGCAGGCAACGATGCACATGTATTTGAAGAGAGACAGATGTGCACATGCATCGTTGCACATGTATTTGACAGAGAGACAGAAAGATTAAAGGCATGGGTTGAGCTGGAGAGGAAGAAGCAGACTTGTCCCTGAGCAGGAAACTGAAGACCAGAGTTGATGCCATGACCCTGGGATCATGTGTTGAGCTGAAGGCCGCCTTTGAACTGATGGACACACTCCGAGACCCAACTTTTGTCTTAATACCTTCTAGTTCTAGACAAGAACCACTGCTCTGTCACTGTTCAGAAATGCAGGGGATACGGATTTTGCCTTGGGCTGGTGTTGCTTGCTCTGTCCAACCTGGTTCGAGAGCTGGTATCGCTTGTTATCTTGAAGTCAATGACTTGATTATGGACACATTTCTCTCCCACGCAGATTTTCTTAAAGAGAATTACTCCATTGTTAACTTTTATGTTAGCACAATGGGTTTGCCATTATGTCTTGTGTTGCTCTGTTTCAGTTGATGGTGATGGGAGTCCTCCCTGTCTCTGAATCTGGTTCTCCATTTTTACTCCGAGATGAGTGACATTTTAAGCTCTGATTTCTGAAAGAAAAGTTTGACCTCTTTTTTATTTTGCTCCTAGGACTCCTACCATAGGCACCTCTTGCTATTCCTTGGAGTCGATGATTTCCCTAAGCTCATTTTCATGTTCCATCATTCTTCCTTCTCTCATTGGCTTTCCTCCATTATTTTCCAGTATTTGTCATCCAGGTCACTAATTTGATCCTCAGCTTCTGCCAGCGTCATGGACTTTGCATCCAGTCTGCTACCAATCTTTTCATCAGGGACTCTTTGTTTTACTTTATTTTCTTTTTAATACTTACTTTTATCTGTGTGGTTCAAAACTCCCTGATTTATGTTGTTTTTCTTCTTCTTCTTTTTTTTTTTTTTTTTTGGATGTACAGTGAGTATCCTGACTGCTGCTTTCAAACCTCCATCAGGCATGTTACATGTAGAGGTTTTACTTCGATTGCCTGGCCATGATGATTTCTTGTTCTTTTCCCACAACATCAATTGATTCTTCCATCATTGCATTGGATCTAGGTCTCTGACTTCTCTGTATTCAAAAATCCCATTTTGTTTTCTACACTTATGGTAATTTCTTTTGGAAGTAGAGATCATGGATTGCTCAAGGGCTGGCCCTTGAGGGAGTCTCACGGGTGTGTGGCATGCATGCCTCTGTTTTGTGTTGTGGCTGTCCCTATCCTTGAGTCCAGTCTTCTAAAGAGGCTCTCCTTGCCTGCCGTTTGGAATGTTGGGTGTCTGGGCAAAATAGGGTGAAGTTTAGCTTGGTGGGCTCTGGTGTACCTGAGAAAGGAGAGGTTGAACCAACTCATCAGAATGAATGCCTGCAGAATTCTGTGGTCAGGAGGGAGCATGTGGGCAGGGTTTTCTCCTAGTTCCCTATGGGAGAGTCTGTTCTCCTGGGACTAAGCAACGTGGACTGAGGAATCCCCCAGTGTTCCACGGTTGCAACTTTGTGTTTGCAGGTTAGGCAGTAACGTCCTCATTGTCCTGTCTTTGAAAAGTAGCTCGGCTTTTATTCTTCTGGTGCAAGAGCCCCAAATTTCTTTTGCCACCATCGAGTCATCTCCATGCACATTGCCTCTCACGGATGCACTGCCAGAAGTCACCATTTACTGCCATGTTGCTCTTGATGTGGTAATCTCCTAGTTGTGTTCAAGCCTGAAGACAAGCTAGAGTTCCCAGACACTATTACCATCTCACTATCCTCCAAATGCACCACAAACTCTTACCCAGCCATACAAGGATGAATTCTTGCCACTTGCCTCATGTGGCAGAGTTGCAGAAAGCATTGGACTACGTCACATCTATCCATGTCAGAAAGAGAAATAACACACAATTTCACTCTGTCATGGTAGTCAAGAAACATGTGATAATGGAAGGGAAAAAAGGATAAACAATACCACCCTAACCAGACAGACAAATTTTTGTTTGTTTGTTTGAATGTCAGTTAGTGAGAATACTTGTTTAGAAAAGAGGAGTAAGTGAGACATTCTTTGCAGGAAATGTGGCTGAAAGTGATGGAATGTGTGTTTTCAAGGCATATCTAATTGAATTGCTATCCATACAAGACCAACTTCCTATCTCTTGAAATTTCATTATAAGTATTATGTGAAACACACACACACACACACATAAGACACACAAAAATGGGGAGGAAGTGAGGGATTGCACTAAAGGAAGCAAACCCCAAAGAAAATATCATAAATTGGAAAGGCACAGAGAATCCAAGTTAGAAATCAACCAAAATGAGAAAGCTAACTCCCAAACTATCAAGAATAAGTTCAAGTATTCAGGACAAAATTCTCATATCACTAGAAACAGATTGTTGGACTGGATAAAAAAAAATTAATAGGAGTAAAATGACAATAGGAAAAGAACAGAAACAAAACAAGCTCAACCTTATTTTGGCCATAAGAGATTTCCTTCGACTATAAAGATACACTGATCTTGAAAGTGAAGGAATTGGGATTTATAGGTTATGCAACTGGCAAGGAGAAGAGAAGAGAAGATTGTGCTTTTGGCAGATAGAGAGATTTTATGCCTTCGAGACACAAGTGAGTTAAGAGAATTTAACAGAAAATTAACAATTAACAGAAATTAAAGTTAGCAGAGAAGTTAAGATGTATAAGAAGAAAAGTTAACAGAAGAATTGAAATAATGTATATGTTCATCGAAATAAAAGAAATACAAACAAACTAATGGGAAAAATTCAGGAGAACTCACACGTCAGTTTCAAAAGCTTTAATAAACTGGAAAAACCAATACCTGGTAAAACAGGGAGAAAAGAATACAGCTGAAAGTATGAGACCCCATAAAAACTGATAGTCAGGGAAAAAATTACTTTAAAGACAACTCTACACAATTATGCCAGCAAATCCAATAAAGTAGAGAAAAGAATAAATTCTAAGAAATATATCAATTCCCGTTTAGGTATAAAACTTACAAAATTGAGCTCTCTAATAGTGACTAAAGTGTTTGAAGCAGTAATCAAACACATCCCAACAGACAGAAGACCAGGTCCAAATCATTTTCCTGGTCAACTCTCCTAGACATTTAATGAAGGCAATGGTGTTTCTTCTCATCAATTCCAGAAATGGAGGAGGTAGGTACACTCTACTTAACAAGTATAAAGACCCAGTTCAGATAAGAACATTATAGGAAACAAATTTCATGACATTTCAATAAGGAAAGATAATAAAAATACAATTCTTTTCTTTTCTCTGTCTGTATTCATGTGCTTTAGAAAAGGCCAGTTTGTTTTTATTTTAATTTTATTGCTATGTTGAGGATACCAGTCTATCATCCATCATTCGTTTTTGACAGATTATTTACGGATGCTTTAGTTCCATATACGACCTAGTGTTCCTCCTAATAATATATGCCACCACTCCTCAACACCCATTAGTCTGTTCCCTCATTCTCTGCATGTCTCTCTTTTCTGTAACCCTCAGCATGGTTCTCAGAGTCATGAGTCAATTCTGGTTTGTCTCCTTCTCTGACTTCTTCCTCTTCACTTTTCACCTCCTTCTACTAAGGGCCA
Organism: Mustela nivalis; assembly: GCF_964662115.1. Classification (NCBI taxonomy): domain Eukaryota; kingdom Metazoa; phylum Chordata; class Mammalia; order Carnivora; family Mustelidae; genus Mustela; species Mustela nivalis. Next base: position 25,708,288 of record NC_139041.1, read on the forward strand.
TGGTATTCCTCCTAGAGCACATAGGAGTGAAGAGATATAATTTTTCCTTTTTTCTGCTTGCCTTTTTCATTTCACATCATCCAGTCCTGTGACATTCATGTCAATGCAAGTACCAGGGTTTCATCCTCATTGATGGCTGAGGAATACTCTGATGAAAATATGGGCCACACCTTCTTTATCCATTAGTCTTTGCAAGGGCATTGTGGCTCAATCCACAGTTCTCCTCGAGTGGGCATTGCAGGTCATCAATATAGGCCGTCCTATTCCTTTCAATGAAGAGACTTGGTTAACATGGCTATGCCCATTACCACAGCAGGTATTGTTAACTAATGATGACAAGGGAGGCTGTCTAGGGCTCTTCCATAAGGATAAGCTATTGTGCAGAATATCACTCGCCTTGAAGGCTTTGAAAATGTGTTTAAGTTAAAACCGGGTAGACAGAGCCCTAATCCCTTAGACTAGTGTATCAGAATACTAGGAGATGAGGACACAGACAGCACAATACATCCATTCTCTAACATTTCTGCTTGAAAACGGAATTTCCATCCCTTAATCATCACTGACCCATAAGGAAAAGATGCTGAGAAAGGACTATTTCACCCACAGGAAGACAAACCTCAAAGAGAGCTAATAATACCCTCTATATTTTCAGTGGAAATAGGAACAACTTTCTCTCTCAGGAGAAATGCTGGCCTAAAGGATGGTATACTAAACGTCATTTCTTTTTCTATTTGTCTAGAAAGGGGTTGTGGGAAATTAACACACAAGATTATCAGAAGTCTTGATCAGGCTCAGAGGGCTCTTTTTCTGTCCTTCCAGGGGCTTCGTACCTAAAGCCATAGGATTCAAAGGTCATGAGAGAGTGACTGTTGTTTCAGATAAGCCAGCTTCTGTGATATCACAAAGCTTTGAGGTCATAGCAACCAGTCTTCCCAAAACCATGCCTTATCACTACACTTGGCTGGAGTAGTCATGGGTGGGCCAAGAGGATGCCAAGCCTTCTGAACCACAGGAGCCTCCTGGATCTCTCACTAAGGCAGTTTGGGAAGCAATTTGGTGTCACCTTCTTCATGGCCGAATTCGTAGTCATTGGTAATGACTATCACCACCAGTCCTCTGGACTCGAGAGAAAGGCAAGAATCCACCATTACATCCTACCTACAAAAGGCCAAGAAAGTTGAGGCCTCAAACCCTGAGGGGAGAAATTCCACAGCCTGCACTTGCCTATGGCCCTCCCACCCAATCTGGGCACTTCTGACCAGGAAAAGGGCCACTCAAGGAAAGCTCAAAGGGAACATCCACAACTATGCCAAAGACACGTCTGGAGTCTTCAACAGCAAGGACACAAGTACCACTAGCGTCTCCAGAAATCTTGTCAAAATGGACTCCCAATCTTCAAAACTGACCAAGCACCAAAGGCAGACACTACAGCCTAGAACCTTAGGTCCAGTATGGACTCATGTACTTGGTGTCCCCAGGATCAAGCATGGAGCATGCTGGAAGAGACCTGTAGTGCAAGTGAAACCTTCTGAAAGATTTTCCTGCTCATTTCAGGATGACAACGTGTATCTTCAAAAGGACACATTGAAGAGGATATGAATGTCAAAGAACCTTGAGCATTCCCACAGGATGGTGCAGCTACCCTCTGGGGACCTGTATGGAGAGATGGCAGTGTAAGCCTGCCTTAACCCTCAAATGACCATCCCCCAATGGTTTCATGTGATAAACAAACAGGGCCTCTTGTGAAAGATGGGCATGTTCTAATGGAGCCACGAGAGGGGAAATAATGTGTCAACAAGGACCATTACAGTGTAACAGACAGCAGATGCTACAGATTGGTGAGGAGATACAGGAAGACAAAGAACTGAAGAATGAACAAGGGAACTCAGAACAAAGGTCTGGCATTTTAGGATGGTGAGAGGTGCTCTATACCTGGTTGCATTTCTTAGGGACCTAGGTCCAAATTAAATAAAACATCCTCTAGCCCCAGTCAATCCTTTTACACTGTTATTTATTTATTTATTTATTTATTTATTTATTTATTTATTTATTCAAATGATGCACATGCACATATTTGAAAGAGAGACTGAGAGCTCACAATCGGGGATGGAGCTTGAGAGGGAGAAGCTGACTTGCCCCTGAGTAGGGAAACTATTTAGTGCTTTTGATTCTATATCTCTGTTTCTGCTCCCAGATGAGGGTAATTTTCAGCTCTGATTTCTCAAATAAATGTTTGGCCCTATTTTTTTTATCTCACTCTTAGGTCTCCTACAATAGGCACCTCTTTCCATACCCTGGAGGCAGTGATTTCCAGAAGCTCATTTTTATGTTCCATCATTCTTCCTTCTCACTTTGGTTGCTTCCTTATTTTGCAGTCTTCTTCTAATTTGATCCTTGGCTTCTGCCAGCTTCCTGGACTTTTCATCCAGTCTGCTACCAGTCTTTTCAAGAGGGACTCTTTATTTTACTGTATTTTATTTTGTAACACTTTTATCTCTGTGGTTCGAGTCTACCTGCTGTCTTCTGTGTTTTCTGATGTACAGTGAGTATCCTGGCCGCTGCTTTCAAACCTCCATTGAGCGTGTTATATGTACAGGTTTTCCTTAGATTGCCTGGCCAAGATAATTTCTTGTTCTTTTTTTTTTTTTCCCTTGGCATCAATAGCATTTTTCATCTTTGCATTTGATCTAGATCTCTGTCTTCTTCTCTATATTTGAAAAGCCCCCCCCTTTTTTTTAGCCTGAGGGTAATTTCTTTAAGAGAAAATATCATGGAGTGCCCAAGGGCTGTTCCTTGAGGGTGTCTCGCGGGTGTGTGGCATGCATTCCTTCTGCTGTTGTGTTGTGGCTATTCCCTGTCCTTAAGGCCAGTCTTCTGAAGAGGCTCTCCTTGCCTGCTGTTTTGAGTGTTTGGTGTCTGGGAAAAATAGGTTGAGGTTTAGCTTGGTGGGCTCTGGTGTGCCTGTGAAAGGAGACGTTCAAACAATGAAACACAATGTAGGCCTGTACAATGCTATGGTCAAGGGAGAGCATGTGGTCAGGGTTTTCTTCTAGTTACCTATGGGAGAGTCTGTTCTTCTGGGACTAAGCAATTTGGACTGTGGAAGGCAGTCACCTAAGTCTTCTACAGTTGGGACTTCATGTTTGCATGTTAGGCAGCTAATATCCTCACTGTCCTACCTTTGGCCAGTAGCTCAGTCTTTATGCTGCTGGTGCAAGAGCCCATATATTTCTTTTTTTTTGCCCCCATCGAGTCATCTCCACTAACAATGCCTCTCACGGATGCACTGCCAGAACTCACAATCTTACCATTGCTTCCTATGGTATTTTATCTTATGGTTTCCAGGCTGTCTGCACCTAGTTTCTTATTGGTGTCCTCTCCAAGAGAAATAAAGTGTTCTCTTAAGCTGATGTCTGCCAAGGCTGCTGATCTGAAATCTCCTGGCTTCAAGACCCTTTGTTGGTAAGAACTTGTGCCTTTCAGACCCTCTGCTGATCACAGGTAATGGCTTTGAATTACATGCTCCTTGTGGGTTCCCAGTGTGCTGTCCTCTCTCTTGTGGCTTTGTCTTTTCTATTGCCTCACTGCACTCTGAAGCACAAATCACCGACAGATATCCTAAGTCTTGTCTCCAATCTTCTCACATAGTCTCTGTGACTACTTTTCTCCTTTAATGTGGAGTTTGATTGGTATGCTTCAGGTCATTTTCCACCATATTGTGCTTTATGTGGTAATCTTCATGTTATGTTCATGGCTGAAGGCAAGTCTGGAGTTCCTGGACACTAATTTCATTTCCCTGTCCTCTAAATGCACCACAGACTCTTACAAATCCATAAGCAATAATTTTTGTCACTTCCCTTCTGTGGCAAAGTTGTGGTGAGCATTGGGCTTCGTCACATCTATCAGTCTCAGAAAGTCAAATAATATACGATTTCACTCTCTCATGGTAGTCAAGAAATATGTGAAAAAGCAAGAGAAAATGGATCAAACAGTACGCCTTTAACCAGGCACCCAAAATGTGGTGTTTGTTTGAAGGCAGATTAGTGAGAATACTTGTTTATAAAAGGGGACAAAAAGGAACAATCTTTGCAGGAAATGTGGCAGAAAGAGATGGAATGTGAGTTTTCAAGGCATATCAAATTGAATTGCTATCCAAAAGAGACTGAATTCCTACTCTCTTGAAATTTTATTTTAATTGTTATATGAAACACACACACACACAGAGATGAAATCAGAAAGTACCTTGAACGAAGGAATGTCAAGAAACTTATGAGATGATGCCAAAACACTTTATGGGGAAAGAATATAGGGTTAAATGTGTGTATTTCCAGGAATTATAAACACTGGAATAAAGCAACCTAACTTGATGCTATAAGGAAGTAGAAAAAGAAGAAACAAACTTCCAAGTTTAGAGAAAGAATGAAATAATACATATGATCATCGAAATAAAAGAAATACAAACAAACCACTATGAAAAAATCAGGTGAACTCACACATCAGTTTTGAAAATGTTAACAAACTGGAGGAGGCATTACCAGGATAGAACACCAAGACAAGCATACAGCTGAAAGTATGAAACCACATGACAACTGACAAAAGGAAAAAAAAAAATAATAACCTAAAAGTCCTTTCTACGCAATTATGCCAGCGAATCCCATAACTGAGAGAAAAGGATCTATTGCAAGACACATATCAACTGCCAAGATTAGCTCAGGTAACATACAAAATCAAGTAGTGACTAAAGTGTTTGAAGCAGTAATCAAACACCTCCCAACACATGAAGGCCAGGTCAAAATCAAGGAAAAATGTTAGGTCATGGATGTATTGTGCTGTCTGTGTCCTCATCTCCTAGTGTTCTGAAACACAAGTCATACGGAATTAGGGCTCTGTCTACCTGGTTTTACCTTAAACACCTTTGCAAAGTGTTATAGGAGAGTGACATTCTGCATAAGATCTAACCCTTAAGGAAGAGCCCTGGAAAGCACTCCTTGTCATCTTTAGTTAACTCTACTTACTGTGGTAATTGGTATAGCCATCTTGAACAAGTCTCCTTAATCAGAGGAAAAGGAATGGCCTTTATCTATGGCCTGAAATGCCCCCTCAAGCAGTACTGTGATTTGAGTCCCAATGCCCTTGCAAAGACTAAAGGATAAAGAAGGTGTGGTCCATCTTGGCAACAGAGTATTCCTCAGGCATAAGGGAGGATGAACCCCTGGTACTTTCATTGACATGAAAGCCACAGGACTGGGTGATGTGAAATGAAAGAGACAAGCAGATAAAGAGAAATAAATGGTTTCTCTCATATGTGCCTCAGGAGGAATACCATGGGCACAAGTAGAAAGAAGGGAAAACTGAAGGGGAAAAAGTCAGAGAAGGAGAGAATCCAGGAGTGACTCAGGACTCTGAGGAATCAAGCTGAGGGTTACAGAAAAGAGAGACATGCATGGAAAGAGGGAGCTGGTTAAGGGGTGTTGAGAAGTTGTAAAATATATTAGGAGGAGCATTAGGTTGTATGATACTCTGTGAAAAACGTATGATGGATGATAGGCCTACTTCCTCAACATAAAAAAAAAAATTAAAATAAAAACAAATTAGCCCCTCAGATGGTTTGAATTGGTGGGGGGGTGGGAGGTTTGGGGAACCAGGTGGTGGATATCAGAGAGGGCACAGAAGCAGGGAGCACTGTTGGTGGTGCAAAAATAATGAATAATGTTATGCTGTTAATAATAATGTAAAAAACCTGGCCCTTTCAAAAGCAGATTAAGACAGAGAAAAAGAGAAATTATATTTTTATTATCTTTACTTATTAAAATGGCATGGTATTTTTTTCCTATAATGTCCTTATCTGAATCGGGTCTTTATACTTGTAAAGTAGAGTCACCCTGCCTCCTCCATTTCTGGAATCAAGAGGAAGAAATGGAATTTCCTTCATGAAATGTCTAAAAGAGTTAACCAGGAAAATGATTTGGACTTTCTGTTTTTGGGAGGTGTTTGATTACTGCTTTAAACACTTTAGTCACTACTACAGAGCTAAGATAGTGTTGGTTTCCTGACCTAAACTTGGGAGTTGATATGTGTCTTGGAATTTATCATTTTCTCTCATTTCGTGGATTTGCTGGTATAATTGTGTAGAGGGGTCTTTTAGGTTATTTTTTTTTCCTTTCTATCAGTTGTCATGTGGTCTCATACTCTCAGCTATATGCTTGTCTCCCAGTTTAATACAGGTAATGGCTCTTCCAATTTGTTAGAGTTTTCCAAACTTACGTGTGAGTTCTCATGCATTATTCCTATAATGTTTGTATTTCTTTTATTTTAATGATCATATGTATTATCTCATTTTTTCTCTTCACTTTGGAGTTTGTTTCAACTTTTTCTAGTTCCTTATGCCATTGTTTATGTTGCCTTTTTTTTTTTCGGTGTATTTAATTTTTGAAAATAAACACATTTATCCCTATATTCTTTCCCCATAAAGTGTTTTGGCATCAACTCATAAGTTTCTTTACTTTCCCTTGTTCAAGGTACTTTCTGATTTTCCTTTTGATTATCCTTCCCTGACTCACTGCTAGTTTGGGAGTGTGTTGTATTTTCCACCTGTGAGTGTCAGGCTGTGTTTCCCATTTGTAAGTAATTTCTTTCCATTTTCATATATTCGTGGTCATAGTTACAAGATAGGATTTGAATTCTCTTCTATTAATTATGACTGGATTTGGACTCCAGCAGATGATCTATGATAGACAATGTTAGCTCTGCCATTGGGAAGAACTTCTCTTATGGTACTCAGAGACACAATCTTATGCATGTTTCCCCAAAGCTCAGGTGCTTTAGAGAGCCCATGATGACGTCTGTTATTCCTTACCACCTTTCCTCCAGATGATCTGTCCTGTGGTGTAAGTGGATATCGTAGTCCCCCAAAATATTGGAATGTGGTTCTGATCTCCTTTCCTTTCTGTTAATATGCTTCCAAAATTAGATACCCACGTTGGTGGTGTATATGGCAATTTTTCCAATTTTCTGATGTTTTGATGCTGCATCAAGACAAAACACCTTCCGGTAATCTTTTGATTCTCGAAGGCATAAAATCTTCCTATCTGCCATAGGCACCATCACTTTGGCTCTCTTCTCCTTGCCAGTTGCATAACCTATGTCTTCCCAATTCTTCACTTTCAAGCTATGTATACCTTTATAGTCGCAGGAAATATCCGATGGCCAACATAAGGTCAAGCTTGTTTTGTTTTTGCTGTTTCCTTGTACACCTTTTTTGCCTATTTTTTCTTCTCTTTTTTTTTTCAATTTTAATCTTTCTAACAATTGGTTTATAGGGATAAGAGAATGTAGTCCTGAATACTTTAACTAACTCTTGATACATAAGGAGTTAACTTTCTCATTTTCATTGTTCTCTGACTTGGATTCTCTGTGCCTTTCCCCTTTATGGTATTTTCTCTGGGGTTTGGTTTCTTGGTCTGATCCTCAGTTCCTCCCCATCTTTTGTGTGTCTTATCTGTGTGTGTATGTGTGTGTGTGTGTTGTCTGTGTGTGTTTCACATAACACTTATAATGAAATTTCAAGAGATAGGAAGTCGGTATTTTATGGATAGAAATTCAATTGGATTGAATTTCCAGCCACATTTCCTGCAAAGTATGTCCCATTTAGCCCTCCTAAACACATATTCTCACTAACCTATCTTCAAACAAACACCACATTTTGGGTGCGTGGTTAGAGTCATATTGTTTGCTCCCTTTTCCCTTGCTTTTTTACTGTTCCTTGACTCGCATGAGAGAGTGAAATCCTATGTTATTTGTCTTTCTGAAACTGATAGATGTGACATAGCCCAATGCTCTCCACAATTCTGCCACATGAGGCAAGTGACAAGAATTCATTCTTGCTTATGGCTGGGCAAGAGTCTGCGGAACTTTTGGAGGAGAGTGACATGGTAGTAGTGTCTGGTAACTCCAGGATTCTCTTCAGCCAGGAATACAAGTGGAATATTACCTCATCAAGTGCAGCATGGTGGAAATAGACTTGAAGCCCACAAATCAAATTCCACAGCAAAGAGAAAAGAAGTTGCAGAGAGTTTGGGAGAAGCCTGGAGACATAGCTTAGGAGAGACATGGGGGATTAGTGCTTCAGATGGCAGTGTGACAATGCAAAGGAAAAATGCACAGGAGAGAGGAACACACTGGAACCTACAAGGAGCGTTTCCCAATGCCAGTGGCTGGAACAAGCAGAGGGTCTGAATGGCATGAGTTCTTGCCATAGAAGCATCTTGAGCCTGGAGTTTTCAGATCATCAGGTTTGGTAAACATCGACTTGAGAGAACACTGTGTTTCTCCTGGAGAGGACACCAACAAGCAACCAGGTGCAAACAGCCTGAAAACCATGATCAGTGACCATACCAGGAGACACAGTGGGAAGATGGTGGGTTTTGGCAATGCATACATGAGAAGCAGTGTTCATGGAGATGACTCAATTGGGGCACATGAAAATTTGGTCTCTCACACCAGTAGCATAAACACGGAACTACTGGCCAAAGATAGGACAGTGAGGACATTAGCTGCAGAACCTGCAAACATGAAGTCCTGACCATGGAAAAAGGGGGGGACTGCCTTCCTCAGTCCAAGTTTCTTTGTCCCAGGAGTACAGACTCTCCTCTAGGGAACTAGAAGAAAGCCCTGCCCACATGCTTTCTCCTGAGCACAGCAGTCTACAGGCCTTCATTCCTTTGAGTTGGTTGAAAGGCTCCTTTCTCAGGCACAAGAGAGCACACCAAGCTAAACCTCACCATATTCAGCCCAGACACCAAACACTCCAAATGGCAAGCAAGGACAGCCTCTTCAGATGACTGGCCTCAAGGACAGGGGACAGCCACAACACAACAGCAGAGGGCATGCATGCCACACACAACCGAGACTCCATCAAGGACAAGCCCTTCAGCACTCCATGATCTTGTCATCCTAAAGAATTTACTCTCAGGGTAGAAAACAGAATTGAATTTTCAAATAAGGAGAAGACAGAGACCTGGATCCAATGCAAAGATGGAAGACTCATTGGACACCGAAGAAAACAAACAAAAACAAAAACAAGAAATAATCATGTCCAGGCAATCGAAGTGAAACCTCTACATGTAACACGCCTGATGGAAGATTGAAAGCATCAGCCAGGGTACTCACTGTACATCAAAAAAACACAGAAGACATCAAGGAGTCACAAACCACAGAGATAAAAGTGATTAAAGTAATAAAATAAGGAGTCCCTGATGAAAAGACTGGAAGCAAACTGGATGTAAAGACCAGGAAGCTGGAAGAAGCAGAGGATCAAATTAGTAATCTGGAAGACAAATACTAGAAAATATGAAAGCAAATCCAGAGAGAGAAGGAAGAGTTATGGAACATGACATGACTTTAGGGACGTTCAACTCCAAAGAATGGAAAGAGGTGCCTATTGTCAGAGAACTAGGAATTAGAAAAAAAAAAAAAAGGTGCTCTGAACATTTCTTTGAGAAATCAGGGTTCATAATGCCCCTCTTCTGGAAGTAGAAACAAGGATCCAGATTCAGAGGCACAGAGGGGCCCCATCACCATCAACAGAATCAGTGCAAAACAAAACATGGTGTCATTCCCCCTGAAGAGCTAGCAATGGAGGAATGCTCTTTACACAAATATGCTTGAAAGAGTAGGTTGTCCATAGCCAAGTCACTGACTTCTAGACAACAAGCTATACCAGCTATTGAAGTAGGTCGGATAAAGCAAGCAACACTAGCCCAAGCCTAAATCCGTATCTCCTTCATTTCTGAACAATGGCAGAGCAGTGGTTCTTGTCTAGAACTAGGAAGTATTAAGAAGAGAAAGACTGGGTCCCAGGGTGTGTCCATAAGTTCAAAGGAGGCTTTCAGGTCAACTCATGATCCCAGGGTCATGGCATTGACTTTGGTCTCAGGTTCCATTCTCAGGGGTAAGTCTGCTTCTACCTCTCCAGCTCCACCCCCTGACTGTGATCTCCTTGTCTCTCTGTCAAATATGGAATGCCCATATTTTGACAAAAAACAAAAACAAAAACAATCTACAAGGATTACTGGGGCCTGAGGATTGTTAATTTAATTTGGGTTTAGTTTCCCCATGGAATGAAGAGAGATACAGCGCACATCCCACCATCATAAAATGACAGACAGTAGCTCTGAGCTCCCTTGATCTTTCTCCTGTTCTTTGTCTTCCTGGAACTCCTCACCAACCTGTAGCATCCGCTTTCAGTCCTGCTATAATGGCCCTTTGTTGTCTCATTTTTCATCCTCTCCTGGCTCATTAGAACATGCCCATCATCCGCAAGAGGCACTGTTTGGTTTTCACGTGAAACCTTTTAAGGGATCGTAATGAGAGGTTTAAAACAGGCTTGTGCTGCCACATCTTCATTCAGTTCCCTATAGGTTATCTCAACATTTTGTGAGAATACTCAAGGTTCTTTGACATTCAAATCCTCTTCCTTGAAACCTTTTGGAGATACAAGTTGTCATCCTGAAATGGGCGCAAAAGACTTTCAGATGGTTTCACTTGGGCTATGTGTTTCCTCCACCATGCTGATCCTGTGGAATCCAAGTACATAATTGCGTCATGGACCTCAGGTTCTAGGGTGTAATACTGCTTTGGTGCTTGGTCACTTTTGAAGATTGGGTGGCTGTTTTGGCATGGTGTCTGGAGACTCTAGGGTTACTCTTGTCCTTGCTGTTGAAGACTCCAGACACGTTTTTGGCATTGTTGCAGCTGTTCCCTAGTAGCTTTACTTGGGTGGCCCTTTTCCTGGCAGAAGCGACCTGATTGGGTGGGTGGACCATAGGTGTGGAATTCCTTTCCTGAGTCATTGTTTGATGCAAGATTCTTTCTTGGCCAATCATGGGTAAGATAGAATGGTGGATTCTTGCCTTTCTCTGGAGTCCAGAGGCTGGTGGTGACAGTCACAATCAAAGAATACAAATTCGGCCATGGAAAATGTGACACCAACTTGTATTGAAAACTGCCTTGGTGAGAGACCCAGGAGGCTTCAGCAGTTTGGGAGGACTTGGGATCCTCTTGGCCCACCCATGACTAGTCTAGCCCAGTGTAGTGAACAGTCGTGGATTGACGAGGAATGGTTTCTATGACCTCAAAGCTTGGTGACATCACAGAAGTTGGCTTCACTGAAACAGCAGTCCCTCTCTCATAACCTTTGAGTCATATGGCTTTAGGTACTAAGCCCTGAGGAGGACAGAAAAAGCGCCTTCTGAGATTTATCAAGAAGTCAAGTTGTCTCGTGTTTGTTTATTTCTCTCTTACCCTTTATAGACAAAGAGAAAAGAAAATGACGTTCAGTATACCATTTTGTAGGCCAATATTTCTCCAGAGACCACAAGATACTCCTATTTACACTGCAATTTCTAGAGATCTCAGGAAACAGTGAGGCCTCGTGGATATCATCAGCTCTGAGGTTTGTCATCCTGTGGGAGAGAGAGTCCTTTCTCTTCCTTTAGGTTAATATGCTTCCAACATTTAGATACGCCCATGTTGGTGGTGTATATGTTGGCAATTCTTCCAAGTTTCTGATGTTTTGATGGTCCATCAAGACAAAACAACTTCTGGTAATCTTTTGTCTCTGAAAGGCATAATCACTCTATCTTCCATAGGCACAATCACTTTGGATCTCTTCTCCTTGCCAGTTGCATAACCAATATATTCCCAATTCCTTCAGTTTTCAAGCTATGTGTATCTTTATAGTCTAAAGAAATCTCCTATGGGCAACATATGTTCGTGCTCATTTTGTTTTTGTTCTTTTCTAGTTGACCTTTTTGTCTTTTTTGTTTTAATTTTCCTCCAGTCCAATAATGTGTTTGTAGTGATATGAATATTTAGTTCTGAATACTTGAACTAATTATTGATAGTTAAGGAGTTAACTTTCTCATTTTGGTTGGTTTTTGACTTGGATTCTCTTTTCCTTTCCCTTTATAGTATTTTCTATTTTCTATAGTATTTCCTTTCCCTTTAGTAAAATTCCTCACTTCCTCCTGGTCTTTTGTGTGTCTTTCTGAGTGTGTTTGTGTGTGTGTGTGTGTGTGTGTGTATTGACGTGTGTTTCACAAAACACTTAATTCCTTTTTTTATTTTTATTTTCCTTTCAGCATAACAGTATTCATTGTTTTTGCACCAAACCGATGCTCCATAAATCCATGTCCTCTCATACCCACCACCTGGTTCCCCCAACCTCCCAACCATTCTATTGTTCTTCAAAACCATCCTCTTGTTTTTCAGAGTCCATAGTCTCTCATGGTTTACCGCCCCTTCTAATTGCCCTCAACTCCCTTCACCTCTTCATCTTTCCTTGTCTTACATGTCATTTGTTATGCTCCACAAATAAGTGAAACCATATGATAATTGACTCTCTCTGCTTGACTTATTTCCCTCAGAATAAACTCCTCCAGTTCCATCCATGTTGCTACAAAAGTTGGGTATTCTTTCTCATGGAGGCATGACACTCCATTGTGTATATGGACCAAGTATTCCTTATCCATTCATCCGATGAAGGACATCTTGGTTCTTTCCACAGTTTGGCAACCGTGGCCATTGCTGCTATAAACATTGGGATACAGATGGCCCTCCTTTTCACTACATCTGTGTCTTTGGGGTAAATACCCAGTATTGGAATGGCAGGGTCATAGGGAAGCTCTATTTTTAATTTCTTGAGGAATCTCCATGCTCTTCTCCAAAGTGGCTGCACCAACTTACATTCCTCCAAGAATATAAGAGGGTTCCCCTTTCTCCACATCCTCTCTAACACACGTTGTGTCCTGCCTTGATAATTTTGGCCACTCGAACTGGTGAAATGTGTAAGGTGTAAGGTGGTATCTCAAGGTGGTTTTCATTTGAATCTCTCTGATGGCTAGTGAGGATGAACATTTTTTCATGTGTTTGATAGCCATTTGTATGTCTTCATTGGAGAAGTGTCTGTTCATATCATCTGCACATTTTTTTATATGATTGTCTGTGTGTGCTGAGTTTGGGAAGTTCTTTATAGATCCAGGATATCAATCTTTTTTTTTAAGATTTTATTTATTTATTTGACAGAGAGAGATCACAAGTAGATGGAGAGGCAGGCAGAGAGAGAGAGGGAAGCAGGTTCCCTGCTGAGTAGAGAGACCAATGCGTGACTTGATTCCAGGACCCTTAGTTCATAACCTGAGCCAAAGGCATCAGCATAACCCACTGAGCCACCCAGGCACCCTGTATATCAACCTTTTGCCTGTACTGTCATTTGCAAATATCTTCTCTCATTCCATGTGTTGCCTCTTTGTTTTCTTAACTGTTTTCTTTGTTGTTCAGAAGTTTTTGATCTTGATAAAGTTCCAAAAGTTCATGTTCGCTTTTGTTTCCTTTGTCTTTGGAGACATATCTTGAAAGAAGTTGCTGTGGTTGATATCAAACTGCCTATGTTCTCCTCCAGGATTCTGATGGATTTCTGTGTCTCAATCTATTTTGAGTTTATCTTTGTGTAACATGTAAGAGAATGGTCGTGTTTCATTCTTCTGCATATAGCTGTCCAGTATTCTCAGCACCATTTATTGAAGAGACTATTTTCCACTGTATATTTTTTCTTGTTTTGTCGAAGATTTTTTGACCATAGAATTGAGGGTTCATATCTGGGACTCTACTGTGTTCCACTGCTCTATGTGTCTGTTTTTATTTCAGGACCAAGCTGTTTTGGTGATCACAGCTTTGTAGTAAAGCTTGAGATCATGTAACGTGATGCCACCAGTTTTGTTTCTTTTACAAGATGTTCTTAGCGATTCGGGGTCTCATCTGATTCCATACAAATTTTAGGACTATTTGCTCCAGCTCTTTGAAAAATACTGGTGGAATTTGATCAGAGTGTCATTAAAAGGATAGATTTCTATAGGCAGTATAGACATTTTCACAATGTTTATTCTTCCGATCCAAGAGCATGGAATGGTCTTCCATCTTATTGTGTCTTCTTCAATTTATTTCATGAGTGTTCTGTAGTTCCTCGAGTACAGTTTCTTTACCCATTTGGTTAGGTATTATTCCCAGGTGTCTTATGGTTCTTGGTGCTATCTTAAATGGAATCTATTGCTTAATTTCTTTTTCTTTTATTTTCATTGTTAGTGTATAAGAAAGTCACTAATTTCTGTACATTTACTTTGTATCCTGCCACATTGCTGAATTGCTGTATGAGTTCTAGTAGTTTGGGGGTGGAGTCTTCTGGGTTTCCCATAAAAGGATTATGTCTTCTGTGCAAAAAGAGAGTTTCACCTCTTCATTGCCACCTTGGATATTTTTAAAATTTCTCTTTGTTGTCTGACTGCTTTTGCAAGAACTTCTAATACTATGTTGAAAAAGAGTGGTAAGAGTGGACATCACTGTCATGTTCCTGATATCAACGGGAAAGGTGCAAGCTTTTTCCCATTGAGGATGGTGTTTGCTGTGTGTCTTTCATAGATAGATTTGATGAAGTTCAGGAATGTTCCCTCTATCCCTATACTTTGAAGCGTTTTAATCAGGAACGAATGCTGGATTTTGTAAAATTTTTTTTCTGCATCAATTAAGAGGACCATGTGGTTCTCCTCTCTTCTTTTATTAATTAGTTCTATCATACTGATTTATTTGAGAATGTTGAAACATCCCTTGTAGCCCAGGGATGAGTCCAACCTGGTCACAGTGGATAATCTTTTTAATGTGCTGTTGGATCCTGTTTCCTATGATCTTGTTGAGAATCATAACACCCATATTCATCAGTGATATTTGTCTGAAATCTCCTTATTGGTATGATATTTGCCTGGTTTAGGAATCAGGCTAATGCTGTCTTTGTAGAAAGGGTCTGGCAGCTTTCCTTCTGCTTCAATTTTTTGAAATATCTTCAGTATAATAGGTGTTATTTCTTTGAAAGTTTGGTAAAATTCCCCAGGGAATCTGTCAGGTCCTGGACTCTTGTTTTTTTTGGGAGATTTTTGATATCTGCTTCAATATCGTTACTATATATCAGTCTATTCCGGTTGTCGATTTCTTCCTGGTTCAAATTTGAGAGTTTATAGTTTTTCAGGAATGCATCCATTTTATGTAGGTTGTTTAGCTTATTGGCATATAACTGCTGATAATAACTTCTGATGATTGTTTCTACTTCCTTGGTGTTCTTTGAGATCTCTTCCTTTTCATTCATATTTTGTTAATTTAGGCTTTCTCTATTTTCTTTTGGATTAATGTGGCCAATGTTTTATCAACCTTATTGATTCTTTAAAAAAAAGCTTCTAGTTTTATTGATACGTTCAAATGTATCTCTAGTTTCTACCTCATTGTTCTCTGCTCTAATCATGATTATTTTTCTTCTTATGTGTGGAGTTGGTTTGATTTGTTGTTGATTTTCCAGTTATTTAAGACATAGAGACAGCTGGTGTATTCTGGTTTATTTCCGATTATTTTGAGGGAGGTTTGGGTTTCTGTGTATTTCCCCCATAGGAATGCCTTTGCTTTATCGCATAGGTTTTGGACCAAAGTGTATTCATTCTCATCAGTTTCCATGTTCTTCTTTGATCTCCTTGTTGATCCAAACATTCTTAAGCAAGGAAGTCTTTAGCTTCCAAGTATTTGAGCTTCTTCCAACGTTTTCCTTCGATTTAGCTCCAGTTTCAAAGTATTGTGATCTGAGAATATGCAGGGAATAATCTCATTCTTTTGGTATTGGTTGAGTCCTGATTTGTGAACCAGTTAGTGGTCTATTCTTGAAAAGGTTCCATGTGCACTTGAGAAGAATGAGTATTCTGTTGTTTTAGTGTGGAATGTTCTCTATGTATTTATGAGGACCATATGGTCCAAAGTGTCATTCAATGCTCTTGTTTCTTTATTGATTTTCTGCTTCGATGATCTGTTTATTTTTGAGTGATGTGTGTAAACCTACAATTAATGTATTCATATCAATATGACTCTTTATCTTGATTAACAGTTTTCTTATGTAATTGGCTGCTCCCATATTGGGGGCATATATATTTACAATTGTTAGATTATCTAGGTGGATAGTCCCTTTAATAATTATGTAGTATACTTCTGTATCTCTGACTACAGTCTTTAGTTTAAAATCTAACTTATCTGAGATGAGAATCATTACCCTGGACTTCTTTTGAGTCCCATTATCATGAAAGATTCTTCTCCAACCCTTCACTCTCAGTTTGGTTGTATCTTTAGGTTTAAATGGGTCTCTCGTACACATCACATGGATCGGTCCTGTCGTTTTATCCAATCTGCAATGCAGTGTCATTTTATGGGTGCATTTAGGTCATTCACACTGAGAGTGAATATTTACAGGTACATTTTAATGACATCGTGTTACCTTTAAAGTTTTTTATTTCTGTAGATTGTCTCTATATTTCTGTTCAATGCTATTTTTAGGATTTTCCCTCTTTTATAGAACCCCTCTTAATATATCCTGCAGTGTTGGCTTGGTGGTTGCATTGTCTTTTAAGCTTTGCCGGTCTTGGAAACTCTTTATCTCTCCATCCATTTTGAATGTCAGTCTTGCTGGATAAAGTATTCTTGGCTCCATGTTCTTCTCATTTAGTGCCCTGAATATGTCTTGCCAGCCTTTTCTGGCTTATCCGGTCTCTATGGACAGGTCTGACGTTATTCTGATGGGCTTTTCTCTGTAAGTAAAGTGCCTCTTGTCCTAGCACCTTTCAAGAGATTGTATCTTCACTTATGATTTCTCATTTTACTATCAGGTGCCTTGATTTTTTTTTTTTGAATGTATAATCTTGGGTGAAGACTGTTCAGCCTTTAGTACATGACTACTGGTTTCCAATCACGAGATTGGGAAAATTTTCATGAAGAACTTGTTCCACTATATCTTCTATACTTCTTTCTTTCTCCTCCCCTTCAGAGATTTCTATAATTCTCATGTTGGAATGTTTCATGGCATCAATTACTTCCCTGACTCTGCTTTCATGTCTTCTAAGCTGTTTGTGCCAGGCTTTCTCCTGATCTTTTCTCACTATCTGTTTGTTCTCCAGATAACTAATTCTATCTTTGGTCTCAGTTAACCTAGCTTTTAGACAATTTAATTGAGATTGGAACTCATTGAGAGCATTGTGAACTTCATTCCTGGTGGCTTTCAGTTCAGCCCTAATATTGTGAACATCATCCCTGTTGGCTTTGGCTTTCAGATCCATACTATTCAATTAAGTTTGGTCATCCATGGCTTTCTGCAACCTAGCTATTGCCTGGATAATTGCCTGAATACTTTTTCCAACATATTGTCTAGGTTGATAGCTGTTACCTTCGTTGCAGAAGAACTATCCTCTGTATTTTTCTTCTCTTGGGCATTCCTCCTCCTAATCATTTGGGTGAGAGATGACTGAACCGATATAGCTGGGTGTATTGGCTGTGGGCAAACAAGGTGAATCCTGGAATGCTTCTGAGCAATCAGGATTCCTCACCCAAATGAGAGAAAAAAAGAAAAGAAAAAAGAAGAGAGAGAGAGTGAGAGGGAAAGAGGGAAAAATGGAAATATAAAAGAGAAGGTTCAGCTCAAATGAGCCCCAAGGATAGATTTATAAAGTATACAAACAAAAACAAAGAAACAAAAAGACTGATAAATGTATATGACAAGAGAAAAAATATATCTTTCCTCTTGTTATGTATATATATAAATAAAGGAATAACCTCTTCAAAAAAACCCAAGTATAAGAATTATATACCATCAGTAAAAACACAAAACACAAAAACACAGAAACACTGGTGGAACAAAAAGAGGGGAGAGTGTTTTTAAATTCTCAGCGTGCATGAGGAAGTTTATTGTGATTCTTCCTAGATGTATCTTGATATCTCTGATATCTTTGTTAACAAACTCAACTTTTCTAAGATAAAGAAAGATGAAAAATTGGTTTACCTATAGGGGTAGCATTGATTGGTAAAAGGGGATTACCGTGAAGTTTAACTCTACATGAACATTAGAAAATAAAATTAAAAAAATGAATAAACTAGACTAAACTAAACTAAATTAAGAAAAATAGAAAACAAAAGAAAAACACAAGTGTATGTGTCAAAAAAGTTCATGTTAGAAGGTTAATATGGAATTTGATGTACTGGACATCTCAGTGTGATGGTAAATATATTAAAAATTATCTATAGGAGACAAGATGGCGGGGAAGTTGGAGAAGGGGCCTTTTCAACTTGTACCCAAAAGTGAGCAGATTACCTACCTAAGAACTCCAATCACCCATGAAATCAGGCTGAGATCAGAATTATACATGACTGGATCTCTACAGGGGGAGAAGACACCAGTGGGGAGGTAAAAAAAAAGTGGGAATGGCGGACTGATATTGGAAGATAAACAAAAGGGAATGGGAGCCACCAGAGGCACTAGTTGGAAAGTAATACCCCAATACAAGCCAGAGTGCCCTGCATCTGGGGACCAGCATTGACTTGGAGACTGGTTGAAAGCACTCCAAAAGAGTAAAGGATCTCAGGGGGAAATTGTGGGAATCGGGAGGGCTAGGGACAGGGGCTTAAGTCCCCAGGCCCAGGACAGCCTCCCCTGGCTCTGAGGCAACAGAGAAACCAGCTCTTGGTCCCTAAGCCACCAGCACGCGGGAGAATGCTTCGGGTCCGTTTCCTGTGAGGGGTTGGGAGCCACACCAGCGGTGGGATGGGAGAGCCCTGCTATAGAGCCTGAGATACTCCCCTTGAGAGAGGTATAAAGGCCCAGCCGGTGCCCTTTGATAAGCGCCATTGTTTCAGAGCCTGTACCAAACTCTACCCCCAGAGAGGTGCGCTAAGGCCCAGCCTGGTACTCTCAAACCTGTGCCCCATTCTCAGAGCCCAAGACCCGTGATTGAACCTCAGCCTCCCCTGAAATTGGTGTGCACAAGTGGGCGTTCTTCAACACAGAAAGACGAGGCACTCTCAGCCTGGGCCAGCTGGAAAATCTCAATGTGCAATTGCTGCTTGGAACCTCTCTGGTGGTCTGGAGCTGCCCAGATAGCCACCACTGCCTTGGCTTTGGGTACAAGCAAAAGATCCTGCATCCCCAGGGACCGTGTCTTGGAACCTGCTCTGCCAGCTGCCAAGGGGGAACTCTGCAGCCAGACTGAGGCTTCTCTCTGAGAGGGAGTTCAGGGTGTGGTTTGTTTTCCTCTAAAACTACAAAAACCATCAAAATGGTCAAAGTGAGAAAAAAAAAGTGTACAAACATAAAAACCGCCAGAACACAAAAGCCCCCCCCCCAAAAAAAACAGTTTCCTCAGAGCCCACTCCCTTGAGAGGGGCGGGAGGACTTAAGTCAGGGAACATCATTGACTGAAAGTCCATGAGGCAGGCCCCTCCCCCAGAAAACAAACCAATAAAGAAAAAAAAAAGAGAGAAAAATAAAAGGACTACAGGAGAACAACCACTACTTCATAGGAAAACATTTATTTTTCATTCATTACTACTTTTCTGGTTCCTTTTTTATATATATATATAGGTAATTTTTTAACCTAATAACCATCACAATGAGCTCTGCAGTACATCAAATTCCATAATAACCTTCTAACCTAAACTTTTTGATACATATAGCCATGCTTTTCTTTTGCATTTATATTCTTTGAATTACTTCTTTTTTTATTTTTAGTCTGTTTAGTTTAATTTATTCCTTTTTATTTTTTTTATTTTTATCTTCTAATATTCATATAGAGTTAAAATTCAAAGTAATCGCCTTTCCCCAATCACTACTACCCCTATAGGTAAACTAATTTTTAATCCCCCTTTTTCTCAGGAAATTTGAGTTATTTAACAAAGATACCAAGATACATCCAGGAAGAATCAAAACAAACTTCCTCACACCCACTGAGAATTTATAACGACTCTCCCATATTTTTCTTCCACAAGTCTTTCTGTGTTTTTTTATTTGTCCTGATAGTATATAAATTTTAAGCTTGGGGTTCTTTTTAACGAGGTTTTTCCTTTACTTGCATATATATATATTTTTTTCCTCTTGTCATATATTTTATCATTCCTTTGGTTTGTCTGTTTTTGTTTGTCTACTTCATAAATCTTACCTTGGGGCCCATTTGGGCTGAACCTTCTCTTTCACCATCCCTTTCTTTACTGTCTCTCTCTCTCTCTATTTCTTTTTCTATTTCTTTTCTTTTGTCTCTCGTTTGGGTGGGGATTCCTGATTGCTCAGAAGCATTCCAGGCTGCACCTTGCCTGCACCACGGTTCATACATCCAACTATATCTGTTTAGTCATCTCCCACCAAAATGACTAGGAGGAGGAATGCCTAACAGAAGAAAAATCCAGAGGATTGACCTTCGGCAACAGAGCTAACAGATATCAACATAGAAAAGTCAGAAAGAGAATTCAGTCTAACAAATATCCAGGCAATAGCTAGGTTAGAGAAATCCATGGATGACCAAACAAATTGATTAGGGCCAAGCTGAAATCGACCGAACAGGATGTACACAATGTTAGGGTGGAGCTTCAAGCTACCAGGGAGGAGTTTCACAATGCTCTCAATGAGTTCCAATCTAATCTAAACTCTCTCAAAGCTAGTGTAACTGAGACAGAAAATAGAATTAGTGATTTGGAGGACAAACAGATAGAGAGAAAGAATCAGGAGGAAGCCTGGAACAAACAGCTTAGAAACCACGAAAACAGAATCAGGGAAATAAATGATGCCATGAAACGTTCCAATGTCAGAATTATTGGAATCCCTGAAGGGAGGAGAACAAAAGAAGTCGAGAAATATAGTGGAACAAGTCCTTTATGAAAATTTTCCCAATCTCGTGAATGGAAATAGCGTTCATATACTGGAGGCTGAACGGACTCCACCCAAGATTATGCATTCCAAAAATCATCACAACACCTGATAGTCAAATTGAGGAATTATAATTGTTGGTATAATCTCTTGAAAAACCTAAGGCAAAGAGGCTCCTTACTTACAGAGGAAATCCCATCAGAATAACATCAGACCTGTCCACAGAGACCTGGCAAGCCACAAAAGGCACGCAAGATATATTCAGGGCACTTAATGATAAGAAAGTGCAGCCAAGAATACTTTATCCAGCAGGACTGACATTCAAAATGGATGGAGAGATAAAGAGTTTCCAAGACTGGCAAGGCTTAAAAGACTATTCAACCACCAAGCCAACACAAGGGGTGTTCTATAAAAGAGGAAAAATCCTAAGAATAGCATTGAACAGAAATATAGAGAGAATCTACAGAAAGAAAGACTTCAAAGCTAACTCGATATCAATAAAAACATATCAATCAACAATCACTATCAATGTGAATGGTCTAAATGCACCCATAAAATTACACAGGGTTGCAGATTGGATAAAACGACAGGACCCATCCATATGTTGTCTACAAAAGACCCATTTTGAACCTAAAGATACAGCCAGATTGGGAGTGAAGGGATGGAGAAGCATCTTTCATGCAAGTGAACCTCAAAAGAAGGCTGGGGTAGCAATTCTCATATCAGACAAATTAGATTTTAAACTAAACACTGTAGTCACAGATACAAAAGGACACTACATAATACTTAAGGAAACTAACCACCAAGATGATCTAACAATTGCAAATATCTATGCCCCAAATATGGGAGCAGCCAATTACATAAGAAAACTGTTAATCAATATAAAGAATTATATTGATATGAATCATAGGAGATCTTAATATGCCTCTCTCGGAAATAGATCATCGAAGCAGAAAGTCAATAAAGAAACAAGAGCATTGAATGACACACTGTAACAGATGGACTTCACAGATATATACAGAACATTGCACCCTAAAAAAACAGAATACTCATTCGTCTCAAGTCCACACAGAACCTTCTCCAGAATAAACCACATACTGGGTCACGAATCAAGACTCAACCGATACCAAAAGACTGAGATTATTCCCTGCACATTCTCAGATCACAGTGCTTTGAAACTGGAGTCTAATCACAAGGAAAAGTTCAGAAGGAACCCAAACACCTGGAAGCTAAATGCTACCCCACTTACGAATGCTTGGATCAACCAGGAGATCAAAGAAGAACTGAAACGATTCATGGAAACCAATGAGAATGAAGATATTTCGGTCCAAAACCTATGGGATACAGCAAACGCGGTCCTAAGGAGGCAATACATAGCCACCCAAGCCTCCCTCAAAAAAATTGAAAAATACAGAACACAGCAGCTTTCTCCACACCTTAAAGAATGGAGAATAAACAACAAATCAAACCAACTCCACACATAAGAAGGGAAATCATCAAGATTAGAGCTGAGATCACTGAGGCAGAAACAAAAAATACAGTAGAATGTATCAATGAAACTAGAAGTTGGTTTTTTGAAAGAATCAATAAGATCGATAAGCCACTGGCCACACTAATCCAAAAAAAAAAAAAAAAGAAAAAGAGAGAGAGAGAGAGAGAGAAAGCCCAAATTTATAAAATTATGAATGAAGATGTAGAGATCACAACTAACACTAAGAAGTAGAAACAATCATCAGAAGTTATTATCAACAGTTATATGCCAATAAGCTTATCAACCTTGTTGAAATGAATACATTCCTGGAAAACTATAAACTCCCAAAATTGAACCAGGAAGAAATTGACAACCTGAATAGACAGATATCTAATAACGAGATTGAAGCATTGATCAAAAAACTCCCAAAAAATAAGAGCCCAGAACCTGGCAGATTCCGTGGGGAATTCTATCAAACTTTCACAAAAGAAATAGCACCTATTCTCCTGAAGCTGTTTCAAAAAATAGAAGCAGAAGGAAAAAATCCAGATTCTTTCTATTAATCCAGAATTACCCTGAACCCCAAACCAGGCAAAGACCCTACCAAGAAAAGAATTTCAGACCAAAATCACTGATGAATATGGATGCTAAGATTCTCAACAAGATCTTAGCAAACAGGATCCAATAGCATATTAAAAAGTTTATCAACCATGACCAGGTGTGATTCATCCCTGGGCCACAACGATGGTTCAACATACGCAAATCAATCAATGTGATAGAACAAATTAAGGGAAGAGAGAAGAACCACATGGTCCTCTCGTTCGATGCAGAAAAAGCATTTGACAAAATCCAGCATCTGTTTATGATTAAAACTCTTCAAAGTATAGGAATACAGGGAACATTCCTGAACTTCATCAAATCTATCTATGAAAGACCCACAGCAAATATCATCCTCAATGGTAAAAAGCTTGCATCCTTCCTGCTGAGATCAGGAACAAGACAATGATGCCAACTTTCACCACTCTTCTTCAACATAGTATTAGATTTCCTAGAAAGAGCAATCAGACAACAAAAAGAAATAAAAGGTATCCAAATTGGCAAAGAAGAAGTCAAACTCTCTCTCTTTGCAGACTACATGATTCTTTATATGGAAAACCCAAAAGACTCCACCCCCAAACTACTAGAACTCATACAGCAATTCAGCACGTGGCAAGATACAAAGTCAATGTGCAAAAATCAGTGGCTTTTTTATACACTAACAATGAAAATACAGAAAGGGAAATTAGAGAATTGATTCGATTTACTATAACACCAAGAACCATAAGATACCTTGGAATAAACCGAACCGAGGTAAAGGATCTGGACTTGAAGAACTAATGAACACTCATGAAAGAAATTGAAGAAGACACAAAAACATGGAAGACCATTCCATGCTCTTGGATCAGAAAAATAAACATTGTGAAATGTCTATACTGCCTAGAGCAATCTATACTTTTAATGCCATTCCAATCAAAATTCCACTGGTATTCCTCAAAGAGCTGGAGCAAATAAACCAAAAATTTCTATGAAATCAGAAGAGACCCCGAATTGCTAAGGAAATGTTGAAAAACAATAGTAAAGCTGGGGGCATCACGTTACCTGATTTCAAGCTTTATTACAAAGCTGTAGTCACCAAGACAGCATGGTACTGGTATAAAATAGACACATAGACCGGTAGAACAGAGTAGAGAGCCCAGATATGGACCCTCAACTCTATGGTCGATTTATCTTCCACAAAACAGAAAAAAATATACAGAGGAAAAAGACATTCTCTTCAATAAATGGTGCTGGGAAAACTGGGCAGCTATATGTAGAAGAATGAAACTCGACCATTCTCTTACACCATACACAAAGATAAACTCAAAATGGATAAAAGACCTCAATGTGAGACAGTAATCCATCAGAATCCTAGAGGAGAACATAGGCAAGTAATCTTCACTCTCAGCCACAGCAACTTCTTTCAAGATACGTCTCAAAAGGCAAAAGCGAAAATAAACTTTTGGGACTTCATCAAAATAAAAAGCTTCTGCACAGCAAAGGAAACAGCCATAAAAACAAATAGGCAACCCACAGAATGGGAGAAGATATTTCCAAATGATAGTACAGACATACGGTTGATATCCAGGATCTATAATGAACTCCTCAACCTCAACACACACAAAACAGGCAATCACATCAAAAAATGTGATTGGGCAGAAGATATGAACAGAGACTTCTCCAATGAAGACTTAGAAATGGCCATCAGACACATGAAGAAATTTTCATCATCACTAGCCCTCAGGGAGTTTCAAATTAAAACCACATTGAGATATCTCCTTACTCTAGTTAGAATGGCCAAAATTAACAAGACAGGAAACAACAGGTGCTGGAGGGGATGTGGAGCAAGGGGAACCCTCTTCCACTGTTTGTGGGAATGCAATTTGGTTCAGCCTCTTTTGAGAACAGTGTGGAGATACCTCAAGAAATTAAAAATACAACTTCCCTATGACCATGCCATTGCATTCCTGGGTATTTACCCCAAAGATACAGATGTAGTGAAAATAAAGGCCATCTGTACCCCTATGTTTATAGCAGCAATGACCATGGCCTCCAAACTCTGGAAATAACCAGGATGCCCTTCAACGGATGAATGGATAAGGAAAATGTGGTCCATATACACTACGGAGTATTATGCCTCCATCAGAAAGGGTGAATACCCAACTTTTGTAGGAACATGGACGGGACTAGAAGAGATTATACTGAGTGAAATAAGTGAAGCAGAGAGAGTCAATTATCATATGGTTTCATTTATTTGAGGAGCATAACAAGTAGCATGGAGGACTTGGGGAGTTAGAGAGGAGAAGGAAGTTGGGGTAAATTCGAAGGGGAGATGAAAAATTAGAGACTATGGACTCTTAAAAACAAGCTGAGGGGTTTGAAGTGGCAGGGGGTTGTGCGAGGTTGGGGTACCAGGTAGTGGGTATTATAGAGGGCATGGATTGCATGGAGTACTGGGTGTGGTGAAAAAAATAATGAATAGTGTTATGCTAATAATAAATAAATCTTATTTAAAAATTATTCATATAAAACAAATGAATGAGTATAGTGGGAATAAAATAAAATAAAAGTTATTTCTCTGAAGTTGTGGTGGTTGTTCTCTTGTAGTCTTTTATTTATTTATTTATTTATTTATTTATTTATTTATTTATTTATTTTTCTTTTCTGGTTGGTTTTCTGGGGGGATGGGCCCACCACGTGGGTTTTCAGTCAATGATGTTCCCTGAGTTAAGTCCTCTCAACCCTCTCAAGGGAGTGGGCTCTAAGGAAACCTATTATTTTCAGGCTTTTGTTCTCCTGAAGTTTTATTGTTTGTTCAGTTTTTTTTCTCTCACCTTGACTGCTTTTGATGTTTTTTTGAGGTTTAAAGGAAAGAAAACTGCACCCTGACCTCCCTCTCAGAGAGAAGCCTCAGTCTGCTCCCCTGTGGGTGCTTCAGAGCCCATATAAATTCCCCCTCGGCCACTGGCAGAGAATATTTTAGTTACAGTTCTGGGGGACACAGGATCTTCTGTTGTACCCAAAACCAGAGCATCAGTGGCTCTCTGGGCAGCTCCAGACCACCAGAGAGTTTTCAAGCAGCGATCCCACACTGAGATTTTCCCTCTGGCCCAGGCTGGCAGTGCGTGGGCTTTCTGGGTCTAAGAGTGCCTGGCTTGCATGCACCTCTCTCAGTGGAGGGTGTGGATAGCGTGTGTCTCAGGCTCTGATAGCAGGGCGCAGGTCTGAGAGCACGAGCCTGGGCCTTCGTGCACCTTTCTCAGGGGAATGTGTCAGGCATGCATGTGTCTCTAAAAGTATGGCGGGGGTCTAAGAGCACCAGGCTGGTATTTGCACACATCTCTTAGAGGAAATTGAGGGGTGTGTGCATCTCAGGCTCTATTAGGAGGGCTCAGCGTTCTGCTATCTGGCGAGGCTTAAAGCCCCTCACAGGATTGGTACCCCATGAGATCTAGGGCATGCTGGGGGCTCAGGGACCAAGACCTGGTTTCTCCACTACACTCTCTCTGGCTCAGCACCAGGAGAGGCTGTCTTGGGTCTGGGGACTTAAGTCTCTGTCCTTAGCTGCCCCATTTCCCACAATTTATCCCCGCGATCCTTTGCTCCTTTTGCGTGCTTTCAACCAGAGTCAAGTTAATGCTTGTCCCCAGATGCAGGGCACTCTCGTATTGGGGTATTACTTTCCAATCGGTTGTGTCCGGTGGCTCCATTCCACTTTTGTTTATCTTTCATTATCAGTCCGATGTTCCCGCTCTGCTTTTTCTGCCCACTTGTGTCTTCTGCCCCTGTAGAGATCCATAATTCTGATCTCAGGCTGATTTCATGGGTAATCAAAGTTCTTTGGTAGGAAATCACCACACTTCAGGGTACAGGTTGAAAAGGCACTCTTCCTACTTCCTCATCATCTTGTGTCATCTCATATAACACTTATAATAAAATTTCAAGAGATAGGAAGTCAGGCTTTTATGGATAACAATTCAATTTGATATGCCTCGAAAACTCACATTCCTTAACTTTAAGCCATATGTCCTGCAAACAATGTCCCATTTTGTTCTGTTTTATAAACACATATTCACACTAACCTGTCTTCAAAGAAACACAAAATTTTGTTTGTCTGGTTAGAGTCATATTGTTTGTCCCTTTTCCTTTGTTTTTTTCACATGTTTCTTTACTACCATGAGGGAGTGAAATCGTATGCTATTTGTCTTTTTGAGAGTGATATATGTGATGTAGCAAATGCTTTCTACAACACTGCCATATGAGGCAATTGGCAAGGATTTATTCTTGCTTGTGGTTGGGTAAGAGTCTTTGGTGTTTTTGGAGGATAGTTGTATGGTAGTAGTGTCTGGGAACTTTAGTCATCAGGCATGAAGACAGATGGAATATGACCACATCAACTGTAACTTGGTGGAAATTGACCTGAAGCCTACAAATCAAAGTCCACAGCAAAAGAGAAAGAAAGTTGCAGAGACTATGGAAAAAGTTTTGAGACATGGCTTAGGGAGATGTGGGCGGTTGGTGTTTCATAGGGTTGTGAGCCAATGCAAAAAAAGTCACAAGAGAGAGGAGCAAACACACCAAATACTCCCAAGGGCAGGCAAGGACAGTCTCTGCAGATGATGGCCTTAAGGTCAGGGGACAGACACAACTCAAGAGCAGAGGACATGCATGCCTCACACACCTGAGACACCCTCAAGAACCAGCCCTTGGGCACTCCAAGATATCTTCTTTCTAAAGACATTACCCTCAGGGAATACTACAGAATGGGCTTTGCAAATATAGAGAAGAAGGCAGAGACCTAGTTCCAATGCAAAGATGGAATAACCAATTGATATTGAATAAAAAGAATAAGAAATGATCAAGCCCAAGCAATGGAAGTGGAACCTTTAAATGTTACACGCCTGATGGAGGATAGAAAGCAACAGCCAGGATACTCACTGTACATCATAAAAACACAGAACACATCAGGGAGTCTGGAACCAGAGAGATAAAACTGAAAAAAATAAGAAAAGAAAATATAGCATCACTGATAAAAAGATTGGTAGCAGACTGGATGCAATGTCGAGGAAGCTGGTAGAGGCAGATGATCAAATTAGTGACCTGGAACTAAAAGACTATAAAATAAGAAAGCAAAGCCAAAGAGAGAAGTAAGAATGATGGAACATTACAATGAGATCAGAAAAGTCATCGACTTCAAGGAATGGAAAGAAGTGCTTATTCTAGGAGATCTAAAAGCAAGAGTATAAATGCCAAACCTTTCTTTGAGAAATCAGAGATGAAAATGTCTCTCAATTGGGAGCAGAAACAGAGACCCAGATTCAGAGGCACAGAGGACTCCCATCAGCATCAACAGAAGCAGAGCACTACAAGAAATATGTCATTCCCCCTGCAAAAGCTTGCAAGATAGGAATTTTCTTTACCCAAATATGCGTGGGAGAGTAGTTTGTCCATGGCCAAGTCACTGATCTCAAGATGACAAGCTATGCCAGCCCTTGAAGCAGGTTCGATAGAGCAAGCAACACCAGCCCAAGCCAAAATCTGTATCACCTGAATTTCTGAACAATGACAGAACAGTGGTTCTTTTCTAGTACTCTGAGGTATTAAGAAGACAGCGATTTGGTCCTGGGGTGTGTCCATCACTTCAGAGGCGGACTTCAGCTCAACTCATCATCCCAGGGCCATGGTGGTGACTTTGGTCTCAGGTTCCCTGCTAAGGGCAATTCTGTTTCCTCTTTCCAGCTCCAACACCTCAATGTGATCTTTTCTCTCTCAAGTACGTGCATGTGTATCATTTGACGAATAAAAAAAAAAAAAACCTAAAACTAAAACTAAACCAGTTTACAATGATTTTCTGGGGTCAGAGGATGGCTTATTTAATTTGGACCTATATCCATATTGAATGCAGCAATTCCCACCATGCAAAATGCTAGACTTTTACTCTGAATCCATTGTTCATTCTTCTGTTCTTTGTCTTCCTGTATCTTCGCAACAACCTGTAGCATTAACTGTCTGTCCGCTGCAATGGCACTTTGTTGTTACATTTTTCATTCTCTCCTGGCTCCATTGGAACATGCCCATCTTCCACAAGAGGCACTGTTTGGTTATCGTATGAAACCATGTGGGGGATGGTCATGAGAAGGTTTAAGGCAGGTTTGTGCTGTGGATACCTGTACCACGCTGTGGGAATGGTTCTTCTACATTCAAATCCTCTTCAATGTGCCCTTTTGGAGATACATGTTTTCATCTTGAAACAGGCAAGAGTGTCATTCTGATGACTTCACTTGTTCTATAGGTCTCTTCCAACATGGTCCACACTTGTTTCTGTGGACTCCAAGTACATGAGTCCGTCTTGGGCTTTAGGTTCTAGGGTGTAGAGTATGCCTTTGGTACTTTTTCAATTTTGAATATTGGGAGGTCATTTTTTCATGATTTCTGGAGACGCTAGAGGTACTCGTGTCCTCCCTCTTGAAGACTCCAGATATATCTTTGGCATGCTTGCGGGTGCTACCCATGAGGTTTGCATGGGTGGTCTTTCCCTAGTTTGATGCACCCTGATTGGGTGGGAGAACCATACACATGTGAGGAACAGGAAGTTCCTCTGCTGAGTCTTTTTTTGAGACCTGATTCATTCTTGGACTTACGTGGGTAAGGTAGAATGGTGGATTCTTGCTTTTCTCCGGAGTCCACATGGGTGGTGCTGACAGTCACGACAATAGACTATGAATTTGACCATGGAGATAGTACCACCAACTCGCTTCACAGGCGGCTCCAGCAGTTTGGGAGGGCTTGGGATCCTCATGGCCCACCCATGACTACTACAGCCAAGTGTAAATCAGATGTGGTTTGGGAAGGAGTGGTTTCTCTGACCTCAAAGCTATGTGACATCACAAAAACTGGCATCACGAAATCAGCAGTCCCTCTCACATAGCATTTGTGTCTTATGGCTTTAGGTAGAAACATGGGAAAGGACATAAAATAGCCCCATGAGCCTGATCAAGAACTCAGGTTGTCTTGTTGTGTTGATGTCCCACTTCCCCTTTCTAGACAAAGAGAAAAGAAAATGATGTTCGGGATACCATCCTTTAGACCAATATTTCTCCATAGATGGCAAGGATTTCCTATTTCCACTGCAATGTCTATAAATCTCAAGAAACTGTGAGGCCTCTTGGGTATCATCAGCTCTCTGTAAGCTTTATCATGCTGTGTGTGAGAGAGTCCTTTCTCAGCGAATTTTCCCTATGGGTTGGTGAAAACTAAGGGATGGAAAGTTCCTTTTCAAGGAAAAATTTTAGGGCATGGGTGTATTGTGCTATCTGTGTTTTCATCTCCTACTGTTTGAAAACACTAGTCATAAGGGATTATGACTCTGTCTACCTGCTTTTACCTTAAACACCTTTGCAAATGCTTTAAGGAGCATGACATTCTGCATGAGAGCTAACGCTGAAGGAAGAGCCTGGGACAGCCCTTTTTGTCATCATTAGTTTATGCTACCTGCTGTACTAATAGGTATAGCCATGTTGACCAATTCACTTAAATTAAGGGAAAAGAGTGGCGTATATCAATGACCTCCAATCCCCACTGGAGTGGAACTGTGGATTAAGCTGCAATACCCTTGCAAAACCTAGTGAATAAAGGAGGTGTGGTGCATATTGGCAACAGAGTATTTGTCAGACACAAAAGAGGATGAACCCCTGGTTATTGCATTGACAATAATTTCACAGAAGTGTGTGTTGAGAAATGAAAAAGCCAAGCATAAAAAGGAGAATTCATTGTGTTTTCCCTCCTATGTGCCCAGGAGGAATATCATGACCCTTAAAAGATGGAAGGAAAAACCGAACGGGGTGAAGTCAGAGAAGGAGACAAACCAGGAGTGTCTCAGGACTCTGAGAATCAAGCTGAGTGTAACAGAATAGAGAGACATGCAGGAAATGAGGACCTGGATAATCGGTGTTGAGGAGTTGTGGCATATCTTAGGATGAGCACTAGAGTATATATGGAACTAGAGATTCAGCAAATTCTCTGTGTTAAACATATGATGGGCTCATCAACAGAATAAAAAAATAATAAAAAGAAAAATAAACTGGCCCTTTCAAAAGCAGATGAAGACACATAGAGAAAAAGAATTAATTATATTTTTATTATCTTTACTTAGTAAAAAAGCATGGAATTTGTTCCCTATAATATCCTTATCTGAATTCGTTCTTTATACTTGAAAAGTAGAGTCTACCCGCCACCTACATTTCTGGAATTGATGAGATGAAACATTGCCTTCATTAAATTTATAGAAGTGTTGACCAGGAAAATGATTTGGATCTGGCCTTCTGTTCTTTGGCAGGTGTTTGATTACTGATTCAAACGATTTAGTCACTAATAGAGAGCTCAGATGTTGTAGGGTTTCTTACCTAATCTTGGGAATTGATATGTGTCTTGGAATTTATCATTTTTTCTTGTTCTTAGATTTCCTGGCATAATTTTGGAGAGGGGTCTTTTAGGGTTTTTTTTTTCCCTTTCTATAAATTCTCATGTGGTCTCGTACTTTCACTTGCATACTTGTCTCCCTGTATTGTCCAGATAATGGCTTTTCTCTTTTGTAAAAGTTTGTTAAAGTTCTTTTCTTCTTTTTCTAGTTCCTTAAGGCATAAAGCTAGGTTGCTTATTTTTGGATATGATGAGGATGTTTTGACATCATCACATAACGTTCTTCACTTTCCTTTGTTCAAGGTCATTTCTGATTTTCTTTCTTTGATTGGTTGATAGTTTGGGTGTGTGTTGTGTTTCCACTTATTAGTGTCTGGCTGTGTTTCCCTTTCATAAGTGATTTCTTTCCATTTTCATACCTTCATGGTCATAGGTAAACAAGATAGGATTTGAATTCTCTTCCATTAATGATGACTTAATTTGGACTCCAGCATACGATCTGTGAAAGAAAAAGTTAGGTCAACCCTTGGGAAGAACTTCCCTTACGGTCCTCAGAGACACAATCTAACTGTTGTATCCCCAAAGCTCAGGTAGTACAGACAGCTCAAGATGACATCTGATATTCCTTACCAGCTTTCATTGGATGATCTGTCCTGTGCTGAAAGTGGATAACATAGTCCACAACAATATTGGCTTGAGGTCCCCATCTCCCTTCCTTTCTGTAAATATGCTTCCAACATTTAGATACACCCATGTTGGGGGTGTATATGCTGCCATTTTTCCAAGTTTCTGATGTTTTGAAACTCCATCAAGACAAAGCAGTTTCCAGTAATCTTTTGTGTCTCAAAGGCATAAAATCTCTATATCTGCCATAGGTACAATCACTTTTTCTCTCTTCTCCTTGCCAATTGTATAACCTATGTCTTCCCAATTTCTTTACATTCAAGCTGTGCGTATCTTTATAGTGGAAGGAAATTTCTATTCACAACATAAGGTTGAACTTGTTAAGTCTTTGCTGTTTTTTTGTGGGCCATTTTGCCTTTTTATTTTCTTTTCTTTTTTTCTTTTCTTTTCTTTTTTTTTTTTTTTTTAATTTCATCAAGTCCAAAAATGTTTTGTACGGACGGGAAAATTTATCCTGAACACTAAAACTAATTATTGATAAGTAGGAGGTTAACTTTCTATTTGGTTGGTTTCTGACTTGGATTTTCTGTGCCTTTCCCCTTTATGGTATTTTTTGTGAGTTTGCTTCCTTTAGGGCGATTCCTTACATCTTCTCCATGATTTTTGTGTCTCCTTTGTGTGTGTGTGTGTGTGTGTGTGTGTGTGTGTGTGTGTGTGTCTGTGTGTGTTCACATAACACTTACAGCTAAATTTCAAGAGATAGGAATTTGTTCTTTCATGGATAGCAATTCAATTTGACATGCCATGAACACTCACATTCCATCATTTTCAACTCCATTTCCTACAAAGAATGTCAACTTTTGTCCTCTTTTATAAACATGTATTCTCACAAACCTGCCTTCAAACAAAAACCACATTTTGTGTGTCAGGTTAGAAAAGTGTGGTTTGTTCATTTTTCCCTTGCTTTTTCCCATATCTCTTGACTACCATGAGAAGTAAAATCGTATGTTATTTGTATTTCTGAGACTGATAGATGTGACATAGCCCAGTGCTCTCCACAACACTGCCACATGTGGCAAGTGGCAAGAATTCATTCTTGCATATGCCTCAGTAAGAATCTGCTGTGACTTTGAAGGACAGTGAGGTGGTAGTAATATCTGAGAAATCAGCTTTGTCTTCGCCATGAATAAAACTGGAAGATGACCTCGTCAACTGCAACTTGGCGGAAATTGACGTGAAGCCTACAAAGTAAACGCCACAGCAAAAGAGAAAAAAAGTCAGAGGGGCTATGGGAGAAGATTGGAGACATGGATCAGGAAATACATGGGAGTTTGTTGCATCAGAAGGCAGTGAGCCAATGCAAAAGACAAAGGCACAGGAGGGCATAGCTCACTGGGAACCTACAAGGAGCACGTTTTCCAAAACCATTGGCTGTGACTAGCAGCAACTCTAAATGGCATGAGTTCTTGCCAACAAGGTCTCACGAGTCTGGGAGATTTCAGATAGCAGGCTGGGCAGCCATCGATTTGAGAAAACACTGTTTATCTCCTGGTGAGGACACCAACAAGTAACTAGGTGCTGACAGCCTGGAAACCACGATCAGAGACAATACCAGCAGACACCGTGGGAAGATGGTGGATTTTGGCACTGCATCCGTGAGAGTCAGTGCTTATGGAGATGACTCAATGGGGGCACAAAAAATTTTGGACTCTCGCACCAGGAGTATCAAGACTGAGCTACTGGCCAAAGTCAGGACGTTGAAGACATTAGCTGCCTAAACTGCAAATACAAAATCCCAACCGTAGAACACTTGGGGGACTGCCTTCCTCAATCCACGTTGCTTAGTCCCAGGAGAACAGATTCTCCCATAGGGGACTAGAACAAAGCCCTGCCCAAGGCTCTCTTCTGACCACAAAATTCTGAAAGCCTTCCTGATGTTTAATTGGTTGAGCCTCTCCTTTCACAAGCACAACAAAGCTTAGCAAGCTAAACCTCAGCATATTCAGCCCAGACCCCCAACACACAAAATGGCAGGCAGGGAGAACCTCTGCAGATGACGGGCCTCAAGGACAGGGGAAAGCTACAACACAACAGCAGAATGCATGCATGCTACACACACACCCGATACTCCTTCAAAGGCCAGCCTTTGTGTACTCCTTGATCTCTTCTTTCTAAAGAAATTACACTCAGGCTGGGAAACAGAATGGGTTCCTCAAACATAGAAAAGAGGAAGAGACCTAGATCCAATGAAAAGATGGAAGAATTAATTGATGCTGAGGAAAAAGAAGAGGAAATGATCATGGTCAGGCAATCGGAGTGAAACCTCTACATATAACACGCCTGATGGAGGATTGAAATCAGCATCCAGGGTAATCTGTGTACATCAGAAAACATAGAAGATATCAGGGAGTATCGAACCACAGAGATAAAACTGACAGAAATAAAATAAAATAAAATAAAAATAAAATAAAATAAAGATTTCCTGATGAAAGATTCGTAGGATACTGGATGCAAAGTCCAGGAAGCTCGCAGAAGCTGAGGATAAAATTAGTGACCTGGAAGAAAAAGACTAGAAAGTAAGGAAATAAATCCAAAGAGAGAAGGAAAAATGATAGAATATGACAAAGAGCTTAGAGAAGTCTTCGACTCCAAGGAATGGAAAAAGGTGCCAATTGTAAGTAAACTTGGAGCGAGAGGAAAAAAGAGGGCTGAACATTTCTTAAAGAATTTAGGGTCAAAAATGTCCCTCTTCCGGGATTAGAAAGAGAGATCAGGATTCAAAGGCACAGAGGACTCCAATCACCATCAACAGAAGCAGAGCAACACAAGACATATTTTCATTCCTCCTACAAAAGCTAGCAGTGGAGTAATTTTTTTTACTCAAATATGCATGGGAGAGTAGTTTGTCCATTGCAAAGTCATTGACTTCAAGAGGACAAGCTCTACCAGCCCTAGAAGCAAGTCAGAGAAAGCAAGCAACACCAGTGCAAACTAAAATCTGTATCCCCTGCATTACTGAACAATGACAAAGAAGTGGTTCTTGTCTCAAACTTGGGGGTATTAAGTAGAGCAAGACTGGGTCCTGAGTGTGTCTGTCAGTTCAGAGGCGGATTCAGCTCCACTCATGATCTTATGGTCATGGCATTGATTCTGGTCTCAGGTTCCCTGCTCAGGGGCAAATCAGCTTCTCCCTCTCGAGTTCCACCTCTTGACTGTAATCTCTCTCTCTCTCTCCCTCTCTCTTTCTCTCTATCAAGTTTTTGCATGTGCATAGTTTGACAGAAAGCAAAAACAAAACCAGTGTACCAGGATTTACTGGTGCCAGAGGGTGTTTTATTTAATTTGGACTTAGGTCCCTATAGAACGCTATACAGAGCGTTATACAGAACGCTATACAGAGCCAGGTACAGAGCATCTCCGACTATCCTAAAATGCCAGACCTTTGCTATGGACTCCCTTGTTTATTCTCTGGTTCCTTGTCTTCCTGTACTCCTTCACAACCTGTAGAGGATGCTGTCTGAACCACTGTAATGGTTGTTGAGCCATTGTTCATCCTCTCCTGGCTCCACTAGAACATGCCCATCTTCTGCAAGAGGCACTGTTTCCTTATTGCATGAAACCATTTGGGGGATGGTCATGAGAAGGTTAAGGCAGGCTTGTGCTGCCACATCTCCATTCAGTTCCCCAGAGGGTAGCAGCACCACCTGTGGGCATGCTCAAAGTTCTTCGACATTTGAATCCTCTTCAATGTGTCTTTTGGACATACAAGCTGTCATCCTGAAACGGGCATTAAAATCTTTCAGATGGCTTCACTTGGGCTATGGATCTCTTCCAACATGCTCCATGCTTGCTCCTGTGGACTCCAAGTATATGAGTCCGTCCTGGACCTAAGGTTCTAGGGTGTAGAGTCTGTGTTTGGTGCTTGAATAGATTTGGAGAATGGGAGGCTGTTTTGGCCGATTTCTGGAGATGCTAGAGGTTCTCCTGTTCTCACTGTTGAAGACTCCAGACAAGTTTTGGCATGGTTGTGGATGTTCCCTTTGAGCTTTCCCTTGTCAGAAACGCCGTGATTGGGTGGAGGGCCATACACATTTGAGGGACATGGAGATTTTCCCCTGAGTCTTTGTTTTAGACCTAATTCTTTCTTGGCCTTTTGTGGGAGAGGTGGGGTGGTGGATTCTTACCTTTCTCCAGAGTCCAAATGGCTAGTGCTGACTGTCATGACAATAGGTTATGAATTTAGCCATGGAGAAAGTAACACCATTGCGATTTGCAAAATGCCTTGGTGAGAGATCGAGGCAACAACAGCAGTTTGTGAGGCCTTGGGATCCTCTTGGCCCACCCATGTCTATTACAGCCAAGTATAGATCAGGTGTGGTTTGGGGTGGAGTGATTGCTAGGACCTCAAATCTTTGTGATATCACAAAAACTGGCTTCACTAAAGCAGAAGTCTCTCTCAAATGGCCTTTGTGTCCTATGGCTTAGGTAGGTAGGACCAGAAAGGATAGAAAAAGACCTCATGAGCCTGATCAATAAATACAAGTAGTCTTGTGTGTTAATGTCCCTTCCCCTTTCTAGACAAAGAGAAAAGAAAATGATGTTAAGGCTATCATCCTTTAGACCAATATTTCTCCATAGATGGCAAGGATTTTCTATTTCCACTGCAATTTCCAAAGATATCAAGAGAACGTGAGCCCTCTTGGATATCATCAGCTTTCTGTGAGGTTTGTCATCCTCTGGGTGAGAAAGTCCTTTCTCAGCGTCTTTTCCCTATGGGTCAGTGAAGACTAAGGGATGGAAAATCCCTTTTCTAGAAAAAATGTTTGTGCATGGGTGTATTGTGCTTTCATCTCCTACTGTTCAAAAACACTCTCTATTTGCTCTTATGGGATTATGGATCTGTCTACCTGCTTTTACTTTAAACACCTTTGCAAAGGCTTCAAGGAGTGTGAGAGCTAATGCTGAAGGAAGATCCCTGGACAGCACTCCTTGTCATCATTAATTAACTCTACCAGCTGCAGTGATGGGTATAGCCATTTTGACTAATGCTCTTAAATCAGAGGAAAAGTAATGGCCTAAGTCGATGACCTACAATGCCCACTCGAGCAGAACTGTGGATTGAGCTGCAATGTCCTTGAAAAAACTAGTGGATAAAGAAGGTGTGTTTCGTAATGATAGAGGGTATTCTTCAGCCATCAGGGAGTATGAATCACTGGTACTTCCATTGACATGAATTTCACAGGACTGGGTGTTGTGAACTGAAAAAGGCAAGCAGACAAATGGGAATTCCTTATGGTTCCCTCCTATGTGCCCCAGGAGGAATACCATGGCCCTTAGTAGAAGGATGGGAAAACTGAAAGGGGTGAAGAGGAGACAAACCAGGAGTGATTCTGGACTCAAAAAACCAAGCTGAGGGTTACAGAAAAGAGAGACACAACGGGATTGAGGAAACTGGCTAATGGGTGTTGAGGAGATGTGGCATATCTTAGGATGAACACTAAACCGTATTTGTAACTAAAGCTTCAGCGAATTCTCTGTCCTAAACATATGATGGATGAAAGGATGGCTTCCTCAACAGGAAAAAAAAAAAATTTGTTCTTCCAAAAGCAGATGAATACAGAGAGAGAAAAGGAAAGAATTATATTTTTATTATCTTTACTTATTAAAAAGGCATGGAATTTATTCCCTATAATGTCTTTAATTGGGTCTTTATACATTTAAAGTAGAGTCGACCGGCCTCCTCCATTTCTGAAATCGATTGGTGTATTTTTTTGCCTGCTGATTGGTGTGTTTGAGGTCTGGGCTGAATATGCAGATATTTAGCTTGGTGGGCTCTGGAATGCTTCTGAAAGGAGACGTTCAACCAACTCAACAGCGTGATGGACTGCAGAATGCTGTGGTCAGGAGAGATCATGTGGACAGGAATTTCTTCTAGTCCCCTATGGGAGAATCTGTTCTCCAGGGACTAAGTAACTTGGACTGAGTAAGGCAGTCCCCCAAGTGTTCCATGGTTGGGATTTCGTGTTTGCAGTTTAGGCAGCTAATGTCCACACCTTCCTGTCTTTGGCCAGTAGCTAAGTCCTCATGCTGCTAGTACAAAAGCCCAAAATTTCTTGTGCCCGTATCGAGTCATCTCCCCGAACACTGTCTCTCACGGATGCACTGCCCGAACCCACCATCTTCCCACTGTGTCTCCTGATATTGTATCTGATTATGGTTTCCAGGCTGTCTGCACCTGGTTGCTTGTTGGTGTCCGTTTCAGGAGAAACACAGTATTCTCTGAAATTGCTGCTTGTGGATTCCCAGTGTGCTCTGCTCTCCTGCTCCTTTGTCTTTTGCATTGGCTCACTGGCCTCTGACACACCAACTGCCCAAGTCTCCCCTAAGCCATGTCTCCAATATTCTCCATAGTCTCTGTGACTTCTTTTCTCTTTTGCTGTAAAGTTTACTTTGTAGGCTTCAGGTCAATTTACGCCAGGTTGCAGTTGATGTGGTCATCTTCCAGTTGTGTTCATGGCTGAAGACAAGCCTAAAGTTCTCAAAAACTACTACTATCTCACTGTCCACCAAAGGCACCACAAAATCTTACCAAGCCATAAGCAAGAATGAATTCTAGCCACTTGCGTTATGTGTCAGTGTTGTGGAGAGCATTGGGCTACGTCACATCTATTAGTCTCAGAAATCAAATAACATATGATTTCACTTCTCATGATAGTCAAGAGACATGGGAAAATGCAAGGCAAAAATGGACGAAACACATGATTCTAACCAGGCACACAAAATGTGGTTTTTGTTTGAAGGTAGGTTTGTGAGAATACATGTTTATAAAAGAGGACAAAAGGTAATATTTCTTGTAGGAAATGGGGTTAAAAGTGATGGAATGTGAATTTCCAAGGCATGTCAAATTGAATCACTATCTATAAAAGACCAACTTCCTATCACTTGAAATTTAATTTTGTGTTATGTGAACACACACAGACAACAACACACACACACACACAGGAGACACACAAAAGATGAGGAGGAAGTGAAGAATTGCACTAATGGAAGCAAACTCTCAAAAATACCACAAAAGGGAAAGGCACAGAGAATCTAGTCAGAAATCAATCAAAATAGAAAGTTATCATCCTACCTATCCATAATTAGTTTATATTCAGGATAAATTCTCCCATCAGTACAAGCAGATTGTTGGGCTGGATGAAAATTAAAAAACAAAACAAAACAAACAAACAAACAAACATAAAACGGTAAAAATGGTCCACAAGAAAACAACAAAAACGTAACAAGCTCGTCCTTATGTTGTGAATAGAGATTTCCTTTGACTATAAAGATACATATAGCTTGAAAGTGAAGGAATTGGGAAGACATATGTTATGCAATTGGCAAGGAGAAGAAAGCCAAAGAGATGGTGTCTATGACAATTGGAGAGATTTTATGCCTTCGAGAGACAAAAGATTACCAGAAGGTGTTTTGTATTGATGGAGCATAAAACATAAAAAACGTGGAAAAATCGCCAACATATACACCACCAACATGGATATATCTAAATGTTGGAAGCATATTAACAGAAAGGATGGAAGATGGGGACTTCATTCCAATATTGTTGGGGACTACAATATCCACTTTCAGCACAGAACGGATCATCCAGATGGAAAGTTGGTAAGGAATAACAGACGTATTCATGTATTGTCTACATCACCTAAGCTTAGGTGGTACTTGCCTAAGATTGTGTCTCTGAGGACCATAAGAGAAGTTCTTCCCAAGGGCAGGCCAAATTTTGTCTATCATATATCCTGTGCTGGAGTCTAAATCTAGTCGTAATTAATGGAAGATAATTCAAATCCTATCTTGTATACTTATGACCATGACGATATGAAAACGAAAAGAAATCACTTATGAAAGGGAACTCAGCCAGAAACTAATAAGTGGAAAACACAACACACTCCCCAAATAGCAATGAATCAAAGAAAGAAAATCAGAAATTACATTGAAAAAAGGAAAGTCAAAAAACTAATAGGATGATGTCAAAACATCTTATGTGAAAGAACATAGTGCTAAATGTGTGCATTTCCAAAAATTAAACACACACACACACACACACACACACACACACACACACACACACACACACAGGCAACCTAACTTAATGCCCTAAGGAATTAGGAAAAAAAAAAAGGAACTTTTACACACTTGAACAAACTGAAGGGACCATTACCTGGATAATACAAGGAGACAATCATATAGTTGAAAGTATGAGTCAACATGACAACTGATAGCAAAGGAAAAAAAAAAAGAAAAAACCCTAAAAGACCCCTTTACAAAATTATGCCAACAAATCTAAGAAGAAAAGAAAAGGATAAATTTCTTTTCCTAAAGAAATTACCCTCAGGCTAGAAAACAGAATGGGCTTTTTGAATACAGAGAAGACAGATGATTTATTTATTTTGGGCCTAGGTACACTATGAAAGGCAGCCAGGTAGAGAGAACTTCCCACCATCATAAAATGCCAGACCTTCTCTCTGAGCTCCGTTGCTCATTCTCCTGTTCTTTGTCTTCCTGGATCTTTTCACCAACCTGTAGCATCCGCTGTCTGTCACACTGTAATGGACCCTGTTTGACACATTGTTCATCCTCTTCTGGCTCCATTTCAACATGCCTATCTTCTGCAAGAGGTATTGTTTGCTTATCACATGAAACCATTTGGGGGATGGTCATGAGAGGGTTAAGGGTGTCTTGTGCTGCCACATCTCCATGCAGTTCCCCAGGTGGTAGCAGTACCACATTGTGGGCATGCTCAAGGTTCTTCGACATTTGAATTCTCTTCAATACATCCTTTGGAGATACAAACTGTTATTCTGAAACGGCCATAGAAGTCTTTCAGATGGCTTCACTTGGGCGATGGGTCTCTTCCAACATGCTCCATGCTTGCTTCTGTGGACTCCAAATGCATGAGTCTGTCCTGGACCTAAGGTTCTAGGGTGTAGAGTATGCATTTGTTGCATTGTCAGTTTTGAAGATTGGGAGTCCATTTTGGCATGATTTCTGGAGAAGCTGGAGGTACTCGTGTCCTCCCTGTTCTAGACTCCAGACATTTCTTTGGTACAGTTGTGGGTATTCCCTTTGAGCTTTCCTTGGGTGGCCCTTCTCCTGGTCAGAAGCACCTGATTGGGTGGGTGAACCATACCCATGTCCAGGGTGCGGATTTCCTCCCCTGAGGCTTTGTTTGAGTCCTGGTTGTTTCTTGGCCTGCCGTGGCTAAGATGGAATGGTGGATGCTTGCCTTTCTCTGGAGTCCAGAGGGCTGGTGCTGACAGTCAAGACCAAAGAGTACGAATTCAGTGAAGAGAAGGTGACACTGACTTGCTTTGTAAACTGCCTTGGTGAGAGACGCACGTAACTCCAGTGGTTTGGGAGGGCTTGGGATACTCTTGGCCCACCCATGACTACTCCAGCCAAGTGCAACGATCAGGCATCAGTTGAAGAGGAGTGGTTGCTATGACCTCAAAGGTTTGTGACATCACATAAGCTGGCTTCCCTGAAGCACCCGTCCCTATCCCATAACCCATAAAGTCCTATGGCTTTAGTTAGAAAGCCCCAGGAAATACAGAAATAGAGCCCTGTGAGCCTGATCAAGAACTCCGGCTGTATTGTGTGTTAATATCGACTTCCTCTTTCTAGACAAGGAGAAAAGAAAATGACGTTCAATATACCATCCTTTTGGCCAACATTTCCCCAGAGACGGCATGGTGTTCCTATTTTCACTACAATTTCTAGAGATCTCAAGAAACAGTGAGGCTTCTTTGGGTATCAACAGCTGTCCTTGGGTTTGTCATTCTGAGGTTGAGAGAGTCCCTTCTCAGTGTCTTTTCCTTATGGGTCAGTGATGACTAAGGGATGGAAAGTCCATTTTCAAGGAAAAAGTTTAGGGCATGGATATATTGTGCTGTCTGTGTTCTCATCTACTAGTGTTTTAAAATATGAGTTATAAGGGATTAGGGCTCTTTCTATCTGATTTTCCTTAAACACCTTTGCAAAATCTTTAAGGAGAGTGACTTTCTGCATCAGAGCTAACTCTTAAGGAAGAGTCCTGGACAGGGCCCATTGTTATCATTAGTTAATTCTACTTGTGGTAACGGGTGTAGACATGTTGACCAATCACTTTAATCAGAGGAAAAGTGATGGCCTATATTGAGGACCTGCAATGTTCACTTGAGCAGAACTGTGGATTGAGCAGCAATGCCCTTGCAAAGACTTGTGGATAAAGATCCTCAGCTATCACGGAGGATGAACCCCTGGCCCTTACATTGACATTAATGTCTTGACTGGGTGATGTGAAATTAAAAAGGCAAGCATACCAAAGGAAATATTATATGTTCCCTCATATGTGCTCCAGGAGGAATACCATGGCCCTTAGTAAAGGAAGGGAAAACTGAAGGGGAAGAATTC
The DNA here is from genome assembly GCF_964662115.1 of Mustela nivalis. NCBI lineage: Eukaryota > Metazoa > Chordata > Mammalia > Carnivora > Mustelidae > Mustela > Mustela nivalis. The sequence goes on from NC_139041.1 coordinate 25,750,581, forward strand.
AGAGAAGGAGACAAACCAAGAGTGACTCAGGACTCTGAGAACCATGCTGAGTGTTGCAGAAAAGATAGACATGCAGGGAACTGCTTAATGGGTATTCAGGAGGGGTGGCATATATTAGGAGGAGCTCTAGGTCGTATATGAAGCTAAAGCATCCATGAATACTCTGTCAAAAACGGATGATGGATAAGAGGCTGGCTTCCTCAACAGAACAAAAAAAATTTTTAAAGAAAAACAATCTGTCACTTTCAAAACCAGATGAAGACACAGAGAGAAAAGGAAAGAATTATATTTTATTATCTTTAATTATTGAAATGACATGGAATTTGTTTCCTAAAATGTCCTTATCCTAATTGGGTACTTATACTTGTAATTTAGAGTCTACCCACCACCTCCATTTGTGGAACTGGTGAGAAGAAATGACATTGACGTCACTAAATGTCTAGACGAGCTGCCCAGGAAAATGATTTGGACCTGGCCTTCTGTGTGTTGACAGGTTTTTAATTACTGCTTCAAATGTTTTAGTCACTAGTAGAGAGCTTAGACTTTGTAGGTTTCCTGACCTAATCTTAGGAGTTGATATGTGTCTGGGAATTTATCCTTTTCTCTCTGTTCTTGGATTTGCTAGCATAATTATGTAGCCTGGTCTTTTAGGTTATAATTTTTTTCCCTCTATCAGTTGTCGTGAGGTTTCATATTTTCAACTGTGTGCTTGTCTCTGTTTTATGCAGGTAATTGCTCCTCCAGTTTGTTAACATTTTCAAAACTGATGTGTGAGTTCTCCTGATTTTTTCCTATTGGTTTGTTTGTATTTCCTTTATTTTGATAATCATATGTATTATTTCATTTTTTCTGTTAACTTTGGAGTTTAGTTCTTCTTCTTCTTTTTCCTTCCGTCTTCCAGTTAAGTTTCTTTTTTCTGGTGTTTTTAATTTTTAGAAATACACTCATTTAACCCTATATTGTTTCCCATAATATGCTTTGGCATGATTCCATAAGTTTCTTTACTTTCCCTTGTTCATGGCATTTTCTGATTTTCATTTGGATTATCTTTCTTTGATTCAAAGCTAGTTTACGAGTGTATTGTGTTTTACACCTATGAGTGTCTGGCTGTGTTTCCCATTCATAAGTGATTTCTATCCATTTTCATACCTCCGAGCTCATAAGTATAGAAGAGAAGATTTGTATTTTCTTAAATTAATTACGACTTGATTTGGACTCCAGTAAACGATCTGTGATAGACAAAGTTAGTTCTGCCCTTGGGAAGAACTCCTCTTAAGGTCCTCAGAGAATACAATCTTACAGATGTATCCCCATAGCTCAGGTGGTCTAGAGAGCCCATGAGGACGTCTATTATTCCTTACCACCTTTCCATCCTTATGATTTCTGAAAGTGGATATTGTAGTCCTCAACAATATTGTTTGAGGTTCCCCTCTCCCTTCCTTTCTGTAAATATGCTTCCAACATTTAGATACATCCATGTTGGTGCTGTATATTCTGGCAATTCTTCCAAGTTTCGGATGTTTTATGCTCCATCAATACAAAACACCTTCTGGTAATCATTTTTGTCTCGAAGGCATAACATCACTATCTGCCATAAGCACAATCACTTTGGCTCTCTTCTTGCCAATTGCATAACAAATGTCTTCCCAATTCCTTCACTTTCTTGCTATGTGTATCTTTATACTCAAAGGAAACCTCCTATGGGCAACAGAAGGTAGAGTTTGTTTATCTTTTGTTGTTTTCTTGTAGACCATTTTGACTCCCCCCCTTTTTAAATTTCATCCAGTCCAACAATCTGTTTGCAGTAATGGGAGATTTTAGTCCTGAATACTTGAACGAATTATTGATAGGTAAGATGTTACCTTTCTCATTTTCATTGGTTTCCGACTTGGATTCTCTGTGCCTTTCCCTTTATGGTATTTTCTTTGGGGTTTGCTTCATTAGTGCGATTCCTCATCTTTCCCATCTTTTGCATGTCTTACGTGTGTGTGTGTGTGTGTGTGTGTGTGTGTGTGTGTGTTGTCTGTGTGTATTCACATAAAACTTACAATTAAATTTTAAGAAATAGGAAGTTGGTCTTTTATGGATAGCAATTCAATTTGATATGCCTATAAACTCACATTCCATCACTTTCAGGCACATTTCCTCACAGAATGTCATCCTTTGTCCTTTTTGATACACTCGTATTATCACAAACCTGCTTTCAAACAAACACCACATTTTGTGGCCTGATTATAGTCGTATTTTGGCCATATTCAAGCTAGGTGTATCTTTAGAGTTGAAGGAAATCTCCTATGGACGACAGAACGACAAGCTTGTTTAGTTTTTGTTGTTTTCTTGTTGAAATTTTTTGCCTTTTTTTCTTTTAAATATTCATCTTTCTAATAATCTGTTTATAGGGATAGGAGAATGTAGTCCTGAATACTTTAACTAATTATTGATAGGTAAGGTGTTAACGTTCTCATTTTCATTGTTTTCTGACCTGGATTCTCTGTGCCTTTCCCCTTCTTGATATTTTCTTTGTTGTTCCCTTCCTTTAGAGTAATTCCTCACTCCCTCCACATCTTTTGTGTGTCTTATCTGTGTGTGTGTGTGTGTGTGTGTGTGTGTGTGTGTGTGTGTGTTGTCTGTGTGTGTTTCACATAACACTTAGAATGAAATATCAAGATTTAGAAATTTAGTCTTTTAAGGATAGCAATTCTATTTTCTATGCCTTGAAATATCACACTCCATCACTTTCAGCCACATTTCTTGCAAAGAATGTCCCATGTAGTCCACTTTCATAAACACGTATTTTTACTAACCTGTGTTCAAACAAACAACAACTTTTGGGTGCCTGATAAGAGTGGCATTCTTTGTCCCCTTTTCACTTGCTTTTTCCTAATCCATGCAAAGATCCTACCAAGAAGAAGAATTTCAGACCAATATCAATGATGAATATGGATGCTAAGATTCTCAACAAGATTCTAGCCAACAGGATCCAAAAACACATAAAAAGATTATCCAACATGACCAGGTGGGATTCATCTCTGGGCTACAAGGATGGTTCAACATTCGCAATTAATTAATGTTATAGAAATAATTAAAAGAGAAGAGAAAAGAACCACATGGTCCTCTCAATTGATGCAGAAAAAGCATTTGACAAAATCCAGCATCCATTTCTGATCAAAATGCTTCAAAGTACAGGGATAGAGGGAACATTCCTGAACTTCATCAAATCTATGAAAGACCCACAGCAACCATCATCCTTCAAGGGAAAAAGCGTGCAGCCTTCCCTTTGAAATCAGGAACACGACAAAGATGCCCACTCTCACCACTCTTGCTCAACATAGTATTAGAAATCCTAGAAAAAACAATCAGAAAAAAAAGAGAAGTAAAGGTATCCAAATTGGCAATGAAAAAGTGAAACTCTCTCTTCGCAGATGGCATGATTCTTTATATGGGAAACCCAAAAGACTCCACCCCCAAACTACTAAAACTCATACAACAATTCAGCAACATGGAAGGATACATAGTCAATGTACAGAAATCAGTGGCTTCTTATACACTAACAATGAAAATACAGAAAGGGAAATTAGACAATAGATTCCATTTAATATAGCACCAAGAACCATCACACATCTTGGAATAAACCTTATCAAGGAGGTAAAGGATCTGTATTCGAGGAATTAAAGAATGCTCATGAAATAATTTGAAGAAGACACAAAAAGATGGAAGACCATTCTATGCTCTTGGATCGCAAGAAAAAACATCATTAAAATATCTATACTGACTAGAGCAATCTATACTTTTAATGCCATTCTGATCAAAATTCCACCAGTATTTTTCAAAGAGCTGGAGCAAATAATCCCAAAATTTGTATGGAATCAGAAGAGACACTGAATCACTAAGGAAATCTTGAAAAACAAAACCAAAACTGGGGCCATCACATTACATGATCTCAGGATTTACGATAAAGCTGTGGTCACCAAGACAGCATGGTCCTGACATAAAAACAGACACATAGACCAGTGGAATGGAGTAAGGAGCCGAGATATAAACCCTCAACTCTATGCTCAAATTATCTTTGGCAAAACAGGAAAAAATATACAGTGGACAAAAAGTCTCTTCGATAAATAGTGCTGGTAATACTGGACAGCTATATGCAGAAGAATAAAATTCGACAATTCTCTTACACCTTACACAAACATAAAGTCAAAATGGATAAAGGACCTCAACATGAGACAGGAATCCATCAGAATCTTAGAGAAGATCATAGGTAGTAACCTCTTCGATATAAGCCACAGCAACTTCTTTCAAGATATGTCTCCAAAGGCAAAGGAAACAAAAGTGAACATGAACTTTTGGGACTTCATCAAGATCAAAAGCTTTTGCACAGCAAAGGCAACAGTCAACAACACAAAGAGGAAACCCACGGAATGGGAGAAGAAAATTGTAAATGACAGTACAGACAAAAGATTGATATCCAGGATCTATGAAGTACTCCTCAAACTCAACACACATAATACAGACAATCATTATTAAAAAAATGGGCTGAAGACATAAACAGACACTTCTCCAAGGAAAACCTACAAACGGCTATCAGACACATGAAAAAATGTTCATCATCACTAGCCATCAGGAATATTCAAATGAAAACGGCTTTGAGATGCCACCTTACACCAGTTAGAATGGCCTAAATTAGCAAGACAGGAAACAACATGTGTGGGGGAGGATGTGGAGAAAGGGGAACCCTCTTACACTGTTGGTGGGAATGCAATTTGGTGCAGCCAGTTTGGAGAACAGCATGGAGATTCTTCAAGAAATTAAAAATAGAGCTTGCCTAAGAGCCTGCAATTGCAGTAGTGGGAATTTACCCCAATGGTACAGATGTAGTGAAAAGACGGTCCATCTGTACCCCAATGTTTATAACAGCAATGGCCACGGTCGACAAACTGTGGAAAGAACCAAGATGCCCTTCAAAGGATGAATGGATAAGGAAGATGTGGTCCATATACACTACATAATACTTACGTAATATGAAGTATTATGCCTCCATTAGAATACACAAATACACAACTTTTGTAGCAACATGTATGGAACTGGAGGAGATTATGCTGAGTGAAATAAGTCAAGTAGAGAGAGTCAATTATCATACAGTTTCACTTATTTGTGGAGCATAACAAATGACATGGTAAACAAGGGGAGATGGAGAGGTGAAGGGAGTTGAAGAAAATTAGAAGGGGAGGTAAAACATGAGAGACTATGGACTCTGAAAAACAATCTCAGGGTTTTTAATGGGTGGGGGTTGGGAGGTTGGGAGAACCAGGTGGTGGGTATGAGAGAAGCATAGTGTGTGGTGCAAAAACAATGAATATTGTTATGCTGAAAGAAAATTAAAAATAAAGAAAAAGAATTAAGTGTTATGTGAAACGCACATCAACACACACACACACACACACACACACACACAGAAAATATGGGGAGGAAGTAAGGAATCCCACTAAAGGAGGCAAACCCCAAAGAAAATAATACTTGGAAAGGCAAAGAGAATTCAAATCAGAAAACATCCAAAATGAGAAAGTTTACTCCTTACCTATCAATATTTAGTCCATGTATTCAGGACTAAGTTCTCCTATCACTACAAACACATTGTTGGACTTGATGAAAATGTGAAAAAAAAAAAAGAGGCAAAGAATGTCAATTAGAAAAGAACAAAAACAAAATGAGCATGAACATATGTTGCCCATAGGAGATTTCTTTTGACTATAAAGGTACACATAGCCTGAAAGTAAAGGAATTTTGAAGACATTGGTTATACAATTGGCAAGGAGAAGAGAGCAAAAGTGATTGTGCCTATGGCAGATAGAGTGATTTTGACTTTGAGAGACAAAAGATTACGGGAAGGTGTTTTGTCTTGTTGAAGCATCTAAACATCAGAAATTAGGAAGAATTGCTAACATACACACCACAAACATGGATGTATCTAAATGTTGGAAGCAAATTAACAGAAAGGAAGAAATATCAGGACCACAATTTAATATTGTCAAGAACGACGATATCCACTTTCAGCACAGGACAGATCACCCAGAGGGAAAGATGATAAAGGATAAAAGACGTCATCATGGGCTCTCTAGACCACCTGAGCTTTGGCGAAACATGCAGAAGATAGTGTATCTGAGGACCATAAGAGAAGTTCTTTCCAAGGGCAGACCTAGTATTGTCTATCACAGATTCTGTGCTGGAGTCCAAATCCAGTGGTAATTAATAGAAGAGAATTCAAAACCTATCTGGTATACTTCTGACCTCAAAGATAGGAAAAGGAAAGAAACTGCCTACGAATGGGAAACACAGCAGGACACTTATGGGTAGAAAAACAACACAATCCCGAACTAGCAATGTGTCAAAGAAGGACAATCAAAGGAAAATAAGAAAGTACCATAAACAAAGGAAAGTAAAGGAACTTATGGTCTGAAGCCAACATATTTTTGGGGAAAGAATATAGGGTTAAGTGCATTTATCTTCAAAATCAAAAACACACACACACAAAAAAAGGTAACCAACCGATGGCTTAAAGTACTAGAAAAAGTGAAATGAATTCCAAAGTGAACAGAAAAACAGAAATAAAACATATGATCATTGAAATAAAAGAAGTACAAACAAACTAATAGGAAAAATTCAGGAGAACTCACACGTCATTTTTCAAAAATTTAAGAAACTGAAGGAGCCAATACCTGGATAAAACGGGGAGAAAAGCATACAGCTGAAAGTATGAGAACACAAGACAACTGATAGAAAAGAAAAAATAACCTAAAAGTCCCTTCTACACAATTATGCCAGAAAACCCAAAAACTGTGAGAAAAGAATAAATTCGAAGACACTTATCAACTCCCAAGATAAGGTCAGGAAACCTACAAAATCTGAGCTCCCTAGTAATGCTTAAAGCATTTGAAGCTGTAATAAAATATCTCCCAACCCACAGAATGTCAAGTCCAAATCATTGTCCTGGTCAACACTTCTAGACATTGAAAGAAGGATATGTCGTTTCTTCTCACAAATGCCAGAAATGGAGGTGGATGGTAGACTCTAGTTTACAAGTATAAAGACCCAATTCAGATAAGGACATTACAGGAAACAATTCAGTGTTATTTTAATAAGTAAAGTTAATAAAAATATAATCCTTGGAGAGACAGGATGGCGGAGAAGTAGGAGGAGGTGCCCATTCAACCTGCACCCTAAAGTGTGCTGATTACCTTCCAAATATCTCCAATCACCCACGAAATCAGTCTGAGATCAGAATTATACAGGTCTGGATCTCTACTGGATCAGAAGAAACCAGTGGGCAGGTAAAGCGGAGTGGGAAAGATGGACTGATTTTAGAAGATAAACAAAAGGGGGATGGAGCCACCAGAGGCGACCCTTTGGAAAGTAATATCACAATACAAGAGTGCTCTGTGCCTGGGGACCAGCATTAACTCGGGAGTCTGGTAGAAAGCACTCAAAAAGAGCAAAAGATCACGGGGGGTGGGTGAATTGTGGGAATCAGGGTGTTAGGGTTGGGGCTCAAGTCCCCAGACCTAGGACAGCCATCCCTGGTGCAGAGCCAGAGAGAGTGCGGCAGAGAAACCAGGTCTGGTTTCTGAACCACCAGTGAGCCTGAGAGTGTGTGCTGCCGGCTCCCATGAGGGTATGGGAGCCTCGCCAGCCAACAGAAGCACAGCCTTTTTGCAGTCCCCACCCATGTACCTTGCTGTCCATCAGAGTACAAGTCGTGCCCCGTTCCCTCCCCTGAGAGAGGTGCACAAAAGTGCCAGCCCGGTGCTCTTGACCTGAAAGACCAGGCACTCCCAGCCCAGGCCAGTGGGAAAATCTCAGTATGTGATCACTGCTTGGAACTTCTCTGGCAGTCTGGAGCTGCCCAGAGAGCCAACGGTGCCATGGATTTGGTTACAAGCAAAAAATCCTGAGTCCCCAGCAACCCTGACTGGGAACCTCTCTACCAGCGGCCAAGGGGGTATTTATATGGGCTCCACAGCCACACTGAGGCTTATTTCTGAGAGGAAGGTCAGCGTGAAGTTTGCTTTCCTCTAAACCTACAAAAACCATCAAAAGCAGTCAAGGCAAGAGAGAAAAACAAAAGTGAACAAATATAAAAACCTCTGAAAACAAAAGCCTGAAAAAAACAGTTTCCTCAGAGCCCACCCTCTTGAGGGAGGCGGGAGGACTTAGTTGAGAGAACTTCAGAACTGAAAACCCACGTTGCAGTCCCCTCCCCCAGAAAACCAACTGGGAAAGGGAAAAAAAAAAGACTACAAGAAAACAACCACCACCACTTCATAGGACAATTTTCCCACTATTCTGGCTCATTGTTTAAATATAGATAATTTTTATTATTATATAGATAATTTAACCTATTTATAGTCACAGTGAGATGTCCAGTACATCAAATTCCAAAATAACCTTATAACCTGAACTTTTTGATGCATAAACCTGTGTTTTCCTTTTGTATTTCTATTTTTTAAATTTCTTTTTTTAAATTTTAGTTTAGTTTAGTTTATTCCTTTTTAATTTTTATTTTCTAATATTCATATAGAGTTAAACTTCAAGGTAATCACCTTTCCCCAATTAATTCCACCCCTATAGGTAAACCAATTCCTAATGCTCGCTTATCTTAGGAAAGTTGAGTCCTTTAACGAAGATATCAAGATACGTCCAGGAAGAATCAAAACAAACTTCCTCACCCACACTGAGAATTTACAACCACTCTCCCAACTTTTTCTTCCACCAGTATTTCTGTGTTTTTGTGTTTGTCCTGATAGTACATAAATCTTACACTCAGGGTTCTTTTTGACGAGGTTCTTCCTTTATTTGCATATATTTTTTTCTCTTGTCATATAGTTTTATCAGTCTTTCTGTTTGTCTGTGTTGTTTGTATATTTCATAAATCTTACCTTAGGGCCCATTTGGGCTTAACCTTCCCTTTTATCTTGCCTATCTCCCTCTCTCTTTTTTTTTCTTTTCCTTTTATTTTTCCTCTCATTTGGGTGTGGAGCCCTGATTGCTCAGAAGCATTCCAGGGTGCACCTTGACTGAACCACAGTCGATACACACAGCTACACCCGTTCAGCCATCTCTCACCAAAATGACTAGGAGGAGGAATGCCCAACAGAAGAAAAATAGAGAGGATTGACCTTCTGCAACAGAGCTAATGGCTATCAACATAGACAATATGTCAGAAAGATAATTCAGGCTAACAATTATCCAAGCAATAGCTAGGTTGGAGAAAGCAATGGGTGACCAAACGGAATTGATTATGGCGGAACTGAAAATGACCAGAGATCATGTTTTCAATATTAGGGAAGAGCTGAAAGATACCAGGGATGAGCTTCACAATGCTCTCAATGAGTTCCAAATTTAATCTAAATTCTCTCAATGCTAGAGTAACTGAGACAGAAGATAGAAGTAGTATCTGGAGGACAAACAGATAGAGAGAAAAGATCAGGAGGAAGCCTGGAACAAACAGCTTAGAAACCAAAAACAGAATCAGGGAAATAAATTATGCCATGAAATATTCCAACGTCAGAATTATTGGAATCCCTGAAGGGGAGGAGAAAGGAAGAAGTCTAGAAGATATAGTGGAACAAGTTCTTTATGAAAATTTTCCGAATCTCATGAATGGAACTAGCAGTTATGTACTAGAGACCAAAAGGTTTCCCCCCAAGATTACAGATTCTCGAAAGTCCTCGAGGCACCTAATAGTAAGAATGAAGAATTATAATTGTAGGCAGAACCTCTTGAAAGCAGCTAGGAAAAGAAGATCCTTACATACAGAGGATATCCCATCAAAATAATGTCAGACCTGTCCATAGAGACCTGGCAATCCAGAAAGGGCTGGCAAGATATATTCAGGGCACTGAATGAGAAGACATGCAGCCAAGAAACTTTATCCAGCAAGACTGACATTCAAAATGGAAGGAGAGATCAAGAATTACCAGGACGGGCAAGGCTTAAAAGACTATGCAACCACCAAGCCGATACTGCAGGAAATTTTAAGGGGGCTTCTTTAAAGGAGGAAAAAGCCCAAGAATAGCATTGAACAGAAATATAAAGACAATCTACAGAAAGAAAGACCTCAAAGGTAACACGATGTCAATAAAAACGTATCTATCCATAATCACCCTCAATGTGAATGGCCTAAATGCGCCCATAAAACGGCACAGGGTTTCAACTGGATAAAACGACAGGAACCATCCATATGTTGTCTACAAGAGACCCATTTTGAACCTAAAAATACCCCAGACTGAATGTGAAGGAATGGAGAAGAATCTTTCATGCCAACAGGCCTCAAAAAACGGCTGGGGTAGTGATTCTCATATCAGACAAATTAAATTTTAAACTAAAGACTGTAGTCAGAGATCCAGAAGGACACTACATCATTCTTAAAGGGACTATCTACCAAGATGACCTAACAATTGTAAATATCTATGACCCAATTATGGGAGCAGCCAATTACATAAGAAAACTGTTAATCAAGATAAAGAGTCATATTGATAGGAATACACAAATTGTTGGATATCTTAACACGCCTCTCTTGTAAATAGACAGATCATCGAAGCAGAAAATCAATAATGAAACAAGAGCATTGAATGACACATTGGACCAGATGGACTTCATAGATATATACAGAACATTCCACCCTAAAACAACAGAATACTCATTCTTCTCAAGTGCACATGGAACTTTCTCCAGAATAGAACACATACTGGGGCACAAATCTGGACTCAACTGATACCAAAGAATGAGATTATTTCCTGCACATTCTCAGGTCACAATGCTTTGAAACTGGAGCTCAATCACAAGGAAAAGTTCTGAAGGTACTCAAACACCTGGAAGCTAAAGACCACGTTGCTTAAGAATGCTTGGATCAACCAGGAAATCAAGGAAGAACTGAAAGAATTCATGGAAACCAATGACAATGAAGACACTTTGATCCAAAACCTATAGGATACAGCAAAGGCAGTCTTAAGGGGGAAATACATAGCCATCCAAGCCTCCCTCAAAAAAAAAATTGAAAAATCCAGAACACAGCACCTGTCTCTACACCTTAAAGAACTGGAGAGTCAACACCAAATCAAACAAACTCCACACATAAGAAGGGAAGTAATCAAGATTAGAGCTGAGATTGATGAGGTAGAAACCAGAGATACGATTGAACGTATCAATGAAACTAGAAGCTGGTTTTTTGAAAGAATTATTAAGATTGATAAACCATTGGTTACACTATTCAAAAAGAAAAGAGACAAAGCTCAAATACATAAAATTATGAATGAAAAGGGGGAGATCACAACAAACACCAAGGAATTAGAAACAATCATCAGAAGTTATATGCCAATAAGCTAAGGAAACTGGATGAAATGGATGCATTTCTGGAAAACTATAAACTCCCAAAATTGAATTAGTAAGAAATTGACAACCTGAATAGACCAATATCTAGTAACGAGATTGAAGTGATGATCAAAAACCTCCCAAAAAACAAGTGCCCAGGACCTGATGGATTCCCCGGAAATTCTACCAACTTTCAAAGAAGAAATAACACCTCTTCTCCTGAAGCTGTTTCAAAAAATTGAAGCAGAAGGAAAAATTCCTGACTCATTCTATGAAGTCAGCATTATCCTGATCCCCAAACCAGGCAAAGACCTTAACCAAAAGGAGAATTTCAGACGAATATCACTGATGAATATGGATGCTAAAATTCTCAACAGGATCCTAGCAAACGGGATCCAACAGCATATTAAAAAGATTATCCACCATGACCATGTGGGATTCATCCCTGGGCTAAAAGGTTGGTTCAACATTAGCAAATCAATCAATGTGATAGAACAAATTAATAAGAGAAGAGAGAAGAACCACATGGTCCTCTCAATTGATGCAGAAAAAGCATTTGACAAAATCCAGCATCTGTTCCTGATTAAAACGCTTCAAGTATAGGGATAGAGGGAGCATTCCTGAACTTCATCAAATCTGTCTATGAAAGACCCACAGCAAATATCATAGTCAATGGAAAAAAGCTTGCAGCTTTGCCCTTAAGATCAGGAACACAACAAGGGTGACCACTCTCGCCACTGTTGTTCAACATAGTATTAGAAGTCCTAGCAACAGCAATCAGACAACAAAGCGAAATAAAATGTATCCAAATTGTTAATAAAGAAGTGAAACTCTCTCTATTTGCAGATGACATGATTCTTTATATGGAAAACTCAAAAGACTTTACCCCCAAGGTGCGCCTGGGTGGCTCAGTGGGTTAAAACGTCTGCCTTCGGCTCAGTTCATGATCTCACGGTCCTGGGATCGAGCCCCATAAGAGGCTCTCTGCTCAGCTGGGAGCCTGCTTCCTCCACTCTCTGCCAGACTCTCTGCCTAATTGTGAGCTCCATCTGTCAAATAAATAAATAAAAATCTAAAAAAAAAAAAAAAAAAGGACCCACCCCCAAACTACTAGAACTCATACAGCAATTCAGCAACGTGGCAGGATACAAAGTCAGTGTACAGAAATCAGTGGCTTTCTTATACACTAAGAATGAAAATACAGAAAGGGAAATTAAAAAATCAATTCCATTTACTATAGCACCAAGAACCATAAGATCCTGGGTATAAACCTAACCAAAGAGGTAAAGGATCTGTACTCAAGGAACTACAGAACACTCATGAAATAAATTAAAGAAGATACAAAAATATGGAAGACAGTTCCATGCTCTTGGATCGGAAGAATAAACATTGTTAAAATGTCTATACTGTCTAGAGCAATCTATACATTTAATGCTATTCCGATCAAAATTCCACCGGTATTCTTCTAAGAGCTGGAGGAAATAATCCTAAAATTTCTATGGAATCAGAAGAGATCCCGAATTTCTAAGGAAATGTTGAAAAACAAAAATAAAACAGGGGGTGTCACGTTACCTGATTTCAAGCTTTACTACAAAGCTGTGATTACCAAGACAGCATGGTACTGGCATAAAAACAGACACATTGACTAGTAGAACAGAGTAGAGAGCCCAGATATGGACCCTCAAATCTATGGTCAAATAATATTCGACAAAACAGGAAAACATATACAGTGGAAAAAAAAGACAGTCTCTTCAATAAATGGTGCTGGGGAAGCTGGGCAGCTATATGTAGAAGAATGAAACTCAACTGTTCTCTTACACCGTACACAAAGATAAACTCAAAATGGATAAAAGTCCTCAATGTGAAACAGGAATCCATCAGAATCCTAGAGGATAACATAGGCAGTAATCTCTTCGATATCAGCCACAGCAACTTCTTTCAAGATATGTCTCCAAAGGCAAAGGATACAAAAGCAAAGATGAGAAGCAAGACAGGAATCAACATGTGTTGGAGAGGATGTGGAGAAAGGGGAACCTTCTTCCATGTTGGTGGGAATGCAAGTTGGTGCAGCCTTTTTGGAGAACAGTGTGGATATTTCTCAATAAATTAAAAATAGAACTTCCCTATGATCCTGCAATAGCACTCCTGGGTATTTACCCCAAGGATACACATGTAGTAAGAGAAAGGCCATCTGTACCCCAATGTTTATAGCAGCAATGGCCACGGTCGCCAAACTGTGGAAAGAACCGAGATGCCCTTCAATGGATTAATGGATAAGGAAGATGTGGTCCATATACACTATGGAGTTATGCCTCCATCAGAAAGGACAAATACACAACTTTTGTAGCAACATGGACGGGACTGGAAGAAATTATGCTGAGTGAAATAAGTGAAGCAGAGAGAGTCAATTATCATATGGTTTCACTTATTTGTGGAGCATAACAAAAAGCATGGAGGACATGGGGAGTTAGAGAGAAGGGGCTTGGGGTAAATTGGAAGGGGAGGTGAATCATGAGAGATTATGGACTCTGAAAATCAATCTGAGGGGTTTGAGGTGGGGGGTTGGAAGTTTGGGGCACCAGGTGGTGGGTATTATAGAGGGCACAGATTGCATGGAGCACTGGGTTTGGTGAAAAAATAATTATACTCTTATGCTGATAATAAATAAATAAATAAATAGATAGATAGATAAATAAATAAATAAATAAATAAATAAATAAATAAATAAAAATATATTTATAATCTTTTCCTTTACTCTGTCTTTCTTAATCTGCTTTGGAAAGGGCCAGTTTATTTTTATTTTGATTTTTTGCTATGTTGAGAAAGTAGGCCTATCATCCACCATCCAGTTTTGACAGAGTATTCACGGATGCTTTAGTTCCATATAACCTTGTGCTCCTTTTAACACATGCCACAACTCCTCAAACCCACTAGCCTGTTCCCTCATACCCTGCATGTCCCTCTTTTCTGTAACTCTCAGCCTGGTTCTCAGAGTCTGTAGTCACCCCTGGTTTCTCTCCTTCTATAACTTCTTCTCCTTCAGCTTTCCTTCCTTCTACTAAGGCCCATGGTATTCCTTCTGGGGCACATATGAGAGAAGCCATATGATATTTCCCTTTGTCTGCTTGCCTTTTCATTTAGCAACACCCAGTCCTGTGGCATTGATATTAATTCAAGTAGCGGGTGTTCATCCTCCCTTGTGCCTGAGGAACACTGTGTTGTCAATATGGACTATACTTTATTTATCCACTAGTCTTTGCAAGGACATTGTGGCTCAATCAACAGTTCTGTTCGAGGGGGCATTGCAGGCCATCAATATAGGCCATTTCTTTTCCTCTGATTAAAGAGACTTGGTCAACATTGGTATACCCATTACCACAGCAGATAGAGTTAACTAATGATGACAAAGAATGATGTCCAGGGATCTTCCTTAAGGGTTAGCTATCATGGTGAATGTCAATCTCCTTGAAGCTTTTGCAAAGGTGTTTAAGGTAAAACCATGTAGACAGAGCCCTAATCCCTTATGACTAGGTTTCAGAACACTAGGAGATGAGGACACATATAGCACAATATATCCATCCTCTAACCTTTTTTCTTAGAAGGGACTTTCCATCCCTTAGTCATACCTGATCCATAAGGAAAAGAAACTGATAAAGGACTCTTTCTTACCCACAGAATGACAAACCTCACAGAGAATGGATAATACCCAAGAGACCTCACAGTTTCTTGAAATATCTACAAATTGCAGTGGAAATAGGAATATACTCTTGTCTCTGGAGAAATATTGGCCTAAAAAATGGTATACTGAATGTCATTTTCTTTTCTCTTTCTCTAGAAAGGGGACATGGGATATAAACACACAAGACAACCTGAGTTCTTGATCAATCTCAGAGAGCTCTTTTTCTATCCTTCTCAGGACTTAGTACTTAAAGCCATAGGACTCAGAGGACATGAGAGAGGGACCACTGTTCAGTGAAGCCAGTTCTATGATGTCACCAAGCTTAGAGGTCATAGAAACCTCTCGTAGTCAACACACACCTGAACACTACACTTGGCTGGAGTACTCTTGGGTGGGACAAGAGGATCCCAAGCCCTCCCAAACCACTGGAGCCACCCGTCTCTCACCTAGAAAGTTTGTGAAGTGAGTCGGTGTACCTTCTCCATGGCCGAATTAATAGTCTTTGGTCGAGACTGTCAGCACCAGCCTTCTGGTCTCTGGAGAATGGCAAGAATCCACCATTCCATCTTACCCATGATAAGCCAAGAAAGAATCATGCGTCAAAAAATTACTCAGAGAAAGAACTCCACGCCCCTCACATGCCTAAGGTCCACCCACCCAATCAGGGCGCTACTGACCAGGAAAAGGGCCACCAGAGTAAAGCTACCAGGGAACAACCACAACCATGCCAAAAACATGTCTGGAGTCTTCAACAGCGAAGACATGAATAACCCTAGCGTCTTCATACACCATGCCAAAATGGCCTTCCAATCTTCAAAAGTGACCAAGCACCAAAGGCAGTCTTACACCCTAGAACCTGAGGTCCATGATAGACTCATGTACTTGGAGTCCACAGACGCAAGCGTGGAGCATGATGGAAGAGACCCATAGCCCAAGTGAAGCCATCTGAAAGACTTTCGTGCCCATTTCAGAATGAAAACATGTATCTCCAAAAGGATGCAAGAAAGAGGATTCGAATGTGGAAGAACCTTGAGCATTCCTACAGGAAGGAGCAGCTACCCTCTGGGGAACAGAATGGACATGTGGCAGCACAAACCAGTATTAATCATATCATGACTATTCCTTAAATGTCTTTATGCAATAACCAAACAGTGCCTCTTGCAGAAGATGGGCATGTTCTAAAGGAGCAAGGAGAGAATGAAAAATGAGACAACAAAGGGCCATTACAGCGGGACAGACAGGGGGCGCTACAGGTTGGTGTGAAGATCCAGGACAACAAAGAATAGGAGAATGAACAAGGGAGCTCAGAGCTATGATCTGGCATTTAGAATGGTGGGAGGTGCTCTGTATCTGTCTGCATTCCATAGGGACCTAAATCCAAATTAAATAAAAACATTTTCTGGCCCCAGTAAATCCTTGTAAACACTTTTTGTTTCTGTTTTTGTTTTTTGGTCAAAATATGTGCATGCACGTATTTGACAGAGAGACAAGGAGATCAAAATCAGGGGGCAGAGCTGGAGAGAGAGAAGCTTACTTGTCCCTGAGCATGGAACCTGAGACCAGAGTTGATGCCATAACCCTGGGATCATGAGTTGAGCTGAAAGCCGCCTCTGAACTGATGGAAACACGCCATGACCCAATCTCTGTCTTCTTAATACCTCCTAGTTCTAGACAAGAACCACTGTTCTGTCATTGTTCAGAAATGCAGGGGATACGGATTTTGGCTTGGGCTGGTGTTGCTTGCTCTATCCGACCTGCTTCAAGAGCTGGTATAGCTTGTCCTCTTGACGTCAGTGATTTGGCTATGGATAATTGACTCTCCCAAATATATTTGGGTAAACAGAATTCCCCCATTAATATCTCTTGCAGGGGAATGACATGATGTCTTGTGTTGCACTGCTTCTGTTCACAGTGATGGCTCACGTCTGTGCCTCTGAATCTGGATCTCTGTTTCTTGTCCAATAAGAGGGACATTTTCAGCTTTGATTTTTCAAATAAATGTTCAGCACTCTTTTTTTTTTCTCTCATTCGTAGTTCTCCTAAAATAGGTACTTTTTTCCATTTTTTGGAGTCGCTGACTTCCCTAAGCTCATGTCATGTTTCATCATTCTCCATTATCTCTCTGGATTTGCTTCCATATTTTCCAGTATTTGTCTTCCAGATCACTAATTTGATCCTTTGCTTCTGTAGGTTCTTGGCCTTTGCATCCAGTCTGCTACCAATCTTTTCATCAGGGACCCTTTATTTTCTTTTTTTTTTTAATCACTTTTATCTCTGTGGTTCAAGACTCCCTGATGTCTTCTTTGTTTATCCTCTAACAGAGAATATCCTGGCTGCTTCTTTCAATCTTCCATTGGACATGTTACATGTAGAAGTTTCACTCCGATTGTCTGGACATGATTTTTTCTTGTTCTCTTTCCTCGAATTCAATTGATTCTTCTAACTTTTCATTGGATCTAGGGTCTGTCATCTTTTCTTTATTGAAAAAGCCCATTCTCTTTCATAGCCGGAGCGTTAATTATTTAGGATGATGAAATCATGTAGTGCCTAAGGGCTGGCCCTAGAGGGAGTCTCAGTGTGTGTGGCATGGATGCCATCTGCTGTTGTGTTGTAACTGTCCCCTGTTCATAAAGCCCATCATCTGCAGAGGCTCTCCTTGCCTGCTGATTTGGGTCTGGGCTGAATATGCTGAGGTTTAGGGTGGTGGGTTCTGGTGTGCCTGTGAAAGGAGATGTTCAACCAACTCAAAAGATCAAAGCCCTGCAGAATGTGGTGGTCAGAAGAGAGCATGTGGGCAGGGCCTTCTTCTAGTCCCCTATTGGAGAGTCTGTTCTCCTGGGACTAAGCAACTTGGACTGAGGAAGGCAGTTCCCCAAGTGTTCCACGGTTGGGATTTCATGTTTTCAGGTTAGGCAGCTAATGTCCTCACAGTCCTATCTTTAGTCAGTTGCTCCGTCTTTAAGCTGCTGGTGTGAGAGCCCAAAATTTCTTGTCTTTCCATCGAGTTATCTCCACAAACACTGCTTCTCATTGATATACTTCCAGAACACACAATCTTCCCTCTGTGTCACCTGGTTTCCAGGCTGTCTGCAGTTCGTCACTTGTTGTTGTCCTTTTCAGGAAAAAAAAAAAAAAACAAAACAGTGTTCTCTCGAATCGACATGTGCTAAGGATGAAGATCTGAAAAACCAGACTCAAGACACTTCTTTGGCAAGAACTCGTGCCATTCAGACCCTCTGCTGGTCACAGCCAATGGCATTGGGAAACCTGCTTCTTGTAGGTTCCGTGTGCTCCTCTCTCCTGTGCCTTTGTCCTTTCCACTGTCTCTCTGCCCCTGAAGCACCAACCACCCAAGTCTCCCCTAAGCCATGTCTCCAGTCTTCTCCCAAAGTCTCTGTGACTACTTCTCTCTTTGGTGTAGAGTTTGTCCTGTAAACTTCAGGTTCATTTCCTCCATGTTGCATTTGATGGGGTAATCTTCCAATTATTTTCCTGGCTAAAGACAAACCTGAAGTCCCAGACACTAACTACTACCATCTTACTGTCCTCCAAAGGCACAGCAGACTCGTACCCAGCCACAAGCAAGAATTCATTCTTGCCACTTGCATCATGTTGCAGAATTGTGGAGAGCATTGGCCCATGTCAAATCTATCAGTCTCAGAAAGACAAATAACATACGATTTCACTCTCTCATGGTAGTCAAGGAACATGTGAAAAAGCAAGAGAAAACAGATCAAACAGTACGCCTCTAACCAGGCACCCAAAATGTGGTTTTTGTTTGAAGGCAGGTTAGTGAGAATACATGATTATAAAAGTGGACAAAAGGAACAATCTTTGCAGGAAATGTGGCAGAAAGAGATGGAATGTGAGTTTTTAAGGCATATCAAGTTAAATTGTTATCCTTAAAAGACCAACTTCTTATCTCTTAAAATTTTATTATAAGTGTTATGTGAAACACACACAGACAACAACCACAGACAGACACACACACACACACACACAAGTCACACATAAGATGGTGAGGAAGTGAGGATGTGGATTAAAGGAAGCATATCCCAAAGAATATATGCTAAATGGAATATTCACAGTGAATCCAAGTCAGAAAACAATGAAAATGAGAAAGTAAATTCCATATCTATCAATAATTAGTTAAAATATTCAGGACTAAATTTTTCTATACCTATAAACAGATTATTGGAAGGATGAAAATAAAAAAAAAAAAGAAAAAGAAAGGCAAAAAAAGGTCAACAAGAAAACAGCAAAAACAAAAGAAGCTCAACCTCATGTTGCCCATAGGAGATTTCCTTCAACTACAAAGTTACACAGAGCTTAAAATTGAAGGAATTGGGAAGGCATAGGTTATGCAATTGGCATAAAGAGAGCCAAAGTGATGGTGCCTATAGCAGATAGAGAGATTTTATTCCTTCAAGGGACAAAAGATTACCAGAAGTTGATTTGTCTTGATGGAGCATCAAAACATCAGAAACGTGGAAGGATTGCCACATATACACCACCAAGGTGGTTGTATCTAAATGTTAGAAGCATATTAACAGAAAGGAAGAAAGATGGGGACCACAATCCAATATTGTTGAGTACTATGATATCCACTTACAGAGCAGGAGTGATCATCTGGTCCAGGTGATCATCCGGTGGTAAGGAATAACAGATGTCATCATGGGCTCTCTAGACCACCTGAGCTTTGGGGAAACATGCATAAGATTGTGTCTCTGAGGCCCATAAGAGAAGTTCTTCCCAAGGGCATACCTAACAGTGTCCTCATAGATCCTGTGTTGGAATACAAATTCAGTCATAATTAATTGAAGTGAATTCAAATCTTATCCTGTATACTTATAATTATGCAGGCATGAAAATGGATACAAATCACATACGAATGGAAAACACAGCCAGTCACTAATAGGTGGAAAACACAACACACTCCTGAACTAGCAATGAGTCAAAGAAAGAAAATCAAAAGGAAAATCAGAAAGTACCTTGAACAAAGAAAATAAAGAAACTTATGGGATGAGGCCAAAACATATTATGGGGAAAGAATATATTTAAATGAATTTATTTCCAAAAATTTACAGCACCAATAAAAAGCAACCTAACCGATGGCATAAGAAACTAGAAAAAGATGAAACAAATTCCAAAGTGAACAGAAAAAAGGAAATAGTACATAGGATAATTGAAATAAAAGAAATACAGCAAACCAATAGGAAAAATTCAGAACTCACACATCAGTTTTGAAAACTTAAACGAACTCCAGGAGCCATTACCTGGATTAAACAGTGAGACAAGCATACAGCTGAAAGTATGAGACAACATGACAACTTCTAGGAAAAAAAAAATTAAAAGACACCTACATAATTGTGCCAGCAAATCTAAAAACTAAGAGTAAAGAGTAACTTCCAGGACACATATCAACTACCCACGATAAAGTCAGGAACCCTACAAAATCTGAGCTCTCTAGTAGTTACTATAGCGTTTGAAGCAGTAATCAAACACCTGCCAACACCCAGAAGGTCAGGTCCAAATCATTGTCCTTGTAATCTCATTTAGACATTTAATGAAGGCAAAGTTGTATCTTCTCAATGATTCCAGAAATGGAGGAGGCGTGTATACTCTAATTTACAAGAATAAAGACCCAATTCAGATAAGGACATTATTAAAAACAAATTCCATGCATTTTAAAGAGGCGTGGTTAATAAAAATATAATCCTTTCCTTTTCTCTGTCTGTCTTCATCTGCTTTGGAAAGGACCAGTTTGTTTTTATATTACTTTTTTCTAATGTTGACGAAGTAGGCCTCACATCCATCAGATGTTTTTGACAGAGTATTCACGGATACTTTAGTACCATATACAACCTGGTACTCCTCCTAATATATGCCACAACTCCTCAACACCCATTGGCCAATTTCCTCATTCCCTGCATGTCTCTCTTTCCTGTAACCCTCAGCTTGTTTCCTCAGAGTCCTGAGTCACTCCTGGTTTTTCTCTGACTTCTTCCCCTTCAGTTATCCTAAGTTTCTACTAAGGGCCGTGGTATTCCTCCTGGGGCACATATGAGAGAAGCCATGTGATATTTTCCTTTGTCTTCTTGCCTTTTTCATTTTGCATCACCCAGTCCTGTGGCATTCATGTCAATGCAAGTACCAGGGGTTCATCCTCCCTGATGGCTGAGGAATACTCTTTTGCCAATATGGACCACACCTTCTTTATCACTAGTATTTGCAAGAGCATTGTGGTTCAAACCACAGTTCTGCTCGAGTAGGAACTGCAGGCCATCGATACAGACCTTTCCTTTTACTCTGATTAAAGAGACTTGGTCAGGATGCCTGGGTGGCTCAGTGGGTTAAGCCTCTGCCTTCGGCTCAGGTCATGATCTCAGAGTCCTCGGATTGAGTCCCGCATCTGCCTCTCTGATGAGCAGAGAGCCTGCTTTCCTCTCTCTCTCTCTGCCTGCCTCTCCATCTACTTGTGATTTCTCTCTGTCAAATAAATAAATAAAATCTTTAAAAAAAAGAGAGAGAGATTTGGTCAACATATCTATATCCATTACTACATCAGGTAAAGTTAACTAATGACGACAAGGAGTGCTGTCCAGGGGTCTTCGTTAAGGGTGAGCTATCATGTAAGTGTCACTCACCTTGAAGTCTTTGCAAAGGTGTTTAAGGTTAAACCAGATAGACAGAGTCCTAATCCATTATGATTCATGTTTCAGAACACTAAGCAATGGGGTCACAGACAGCACAATACATCCATTCCCTAACATTTTTCCTTGAAAAGGGACTTTTCAACCCTTAGTAATCCCTGACCATAAGGAAAAAATGCTGAAAAGGACTCTCTCACCAACAGGATGACATATCTCACAGAGAGCTGATGATACCCGAGAGGCCTCTCAGCATCTTGAGATCTCTAGAAATTGCAGTAGAAATAGGAAAACCTTGCCATTTCTGGAGAATTGTTGGCCTAAAGAATGGTATACCAAATGTCATTTTCTTTTCTCTTTCTCTAGAAAGGGGAAGTGGGAAATTAACACACAAGACAACATGAGTTCTTGATCAATCTCAGAGGGCTCTTTTTCTGTCTTTCCTGGGGATCTCTACCTAAAGCCATAGGAACCAAAATCATGAAAGAGGGACTGCTGATTCAGGATAGCCAAATTCTGTGATGTCACAAAGCTTTGAGGTCATAGCAACCACTCTTCGCCAAACCACACCTGATCAGTACACTTGGCTGGGGTAGTCATGGGTGGGCCAAAAAGATCTTAAGCCCTTCCCAACCGCTGGAGCTTCCTGGGTCTCTCACCAAGGCAGATTGCAAAGCAAGTTGGTTTCACTTTTTCCGTGGCTGAATTTGTACTCTTGACAGTCACGACTGTCACCACCAGCCCTTTGCACTCTGGACAAAGGCAAGAATCCACTATTAGTTATTACCGAGGATAGGCCAAGAAAGAATCAAGCATCAATGACTCATGGGAGGAACTCCATGTCCCACACAGGGCTCTGGTCCTCCCACTGAACCAGGGTGCTTCTAACCAGGAAAAGGGCCACCCAAGGAAAACTCCCAGGAAACACCCACAACCATACCAAGGACATGTCTGAAGTCTTCAACAGCAAGGACATGAGTAACCCTAGTGTACCTAGACATCGTTCCAAAATGGCCTCACAATCTTCAAAACTGAGCAAGCACCAAAGGCAGACTCTACACCCGAGAACCTAAGGCACAGGATGGACTCATGTACTTGGAATCCACAGGAGCATGAGTGGAGCATGTTGGAAGAGAATCATAGCCCACGTGAAGCCACCTGAAAGACATTCGTGCCTGTTTCAGGGTGACAACTTGTATTTTCAAAAGGACACATTGAGGATCTGTGAGCATTCCCCCAGAGTGGTTCGGCTATGCTCTGAGGAGCTGAATGGAGATGGGGCAGCACAAGACTGCCTTAACACTCTCAAGACCATCCCCAAAATGGTTTCATGCTATAACCAAAAAGTGCCTCTTGCTGAAAATGGACTTGTAATGGAGCAAGGAAAGGATGAACAATGTGGCAAAAAGGAGCCACTACACCAGGCCAGACAGAGGATGCTAAAGATTGGTGAGGAGATACATAAAGAAAAAGAAGAGCAGAATGAACAAAGGAGATCAGAATGACAGTCTGGTATTTTAGGATGGGGGGAGGTGCTCTTCATTCCATAGGAACATAAATCCAAATTAAATAAATCATCCTCTGGCCACAGTCAATCCTTGTACACTGTTTTAATTTGTCTGTATGTTTGTTTTGGTTTGGTTTTGGTTTTTATCAATATAAGGACATCCACGTATTTGACAGAGAGACAGGGAGATCACAATCAGGGGATGGAGCTGGAGAGGAAGAAGCGAACTTGCTCCTAATCAGGGAACATGAGACCAGAGTCAAAGCCATGACCTTGGGATCAAGAGTTGAGCTGAAGACCGCCTCTGTACTGATGGACACACCACAGGCCCCATCTTTGTCTTCTTAAAACCTCGGAGTTCTATATAAGTACCACGGCTCTGTCATTGTTCTGAAATGCAAGGGGGTACAGTTTTTGGTTTTGGCTGGTGTTGTTTGCCTATCTGACATGCTTCAAGAGCTGGTATAGCTTGTCGTCTTGAAGTCAGTGACTTCACTAAGGACAAACTATTCTCTCGAGCATATTTGGGTAAAGTGAATTCCTCCATTTCTAGCTTTTGCAGGGGGAATGACACTATGTCTAGTGTTGCATTGCTTCTATTGATGTAGATGGGACACCTCTGTGCCTCTGAATCTGGATCTCTGTTTCTGCTCACAGATGAGAGACATTTTCAGCTCTGATTTCTTTAAGAAATGTTCAGCACTCTTTTTTGGTCTCACTCCTAGTTCTCTTACAATAGGCCCCTATTTCCATTCCTTGGAGTCGATGACTTCCCTAAGCTTTTCGTCATGTTCCATCATTCTTCTTTCACTCTCTGGATTTGCTTCATTATATTCCAGTATTTGTCTTCTAGATCACTAATTGGATCCTCTGCTTCTGCAGATTCCTGGACTTTTTATCCAGTTTGCTTCCAATTCTTTCATCAGGTGCACCTTATTTTATTATTTTAATCAATTTTATCTCTGTGGTTTGAGCCTCCCTGATGTCTTCTGTGTTTTTCTGATGTACAGTGAGTATTTTGGCTGCTGCTTTCAATCTTCCATCGGGCGTCTTAATTTAGAGGTTTCACATCAATTGCCTGGACATGATCATTTCTTGTTCTTTTTCTTTGGCATCCAATGATTCTTCCATCTTTGCATTGGATACAGGTCTTTGTCTTCTTTTCTTTATTCAAAAAGCCCATTCTTTTTTCTACCATGAGAGTAAATTCTTTAGGATGACGAGATCATGGAATGCTGAAGGGCTGGCCTTGAGGGAGTCTCAGATGTGTGTGGCAGCATGCCCTCTGCTCTTGTGTTGTGGACGTCCCGTGTCCTTGAAGCCAGCCATCTGCAGAGGTTCTCCTTGACTGTCATATGGAGTATATGGTGTCTGGACTGAATATTGTGAGGTTTAGCTTAGTGGGCTCCAGTGTGACTGTGAAAGACTTTCAACCAACTCAACAGAATGAAGGCCTGTAGAATGCTGTGATCAGGAGAAAGCATGTGGTCAGTGCTTTCTTCTAATCCCTTACAGGAGTCTGTACTCCCGGAACAAAGCAACTTGGACTGAGGAAGGCAGTCGCCCCAGTGTTCCATGGTCAGGACTTTGTGTTTGCAGGTTTCCACTTGCATTGGGAAAATACTTCTTGGGCTTATCCAGTGTGTTCCTCCTCTCTCCTGTGCCTTTATACTTTACATTGTCTCACTGCCCTCTGAAGCACAAAATGCACACTTTTCCGCTAAGCCATGTCTCCAGTCTTCTCCCAAAGTCTCTGTGATTTCTCTTCTCTTTTACAGTGAGTTTGCTTTGTAGGCTTCAGGACCATTTCCACAATCTTGCAATTGATGGGGTAATATTTCAGTTGTGTTCCTGGCTGAAGACAAGCCTGGAGTCCAGAATCTACTACCATCTCACTGTCCTCCAAAAGCACTGCAGACTCTTGCCCAGCCATAACCAAGAATGAATTCTTGTCACTTGCCTCATGTGACGGAACTGTTGAGAGCATTGGGCGACGTCATATCTATCTGTCTCAGAAAGACAAATAACATACGATTTCAATCTCTCATAGTAGTCAAGGAAAATGTGAAAAACAAGGGAAAAGGGCACAAACAATAACTCTAAGCAGGAACCCAAAATTCGGTGTTTCTTTCAAGACAGGTTAGTGAGAATATGTATTTATAAAAGAGGACTAAATGGGATATTCCATTCAGGAAAATGGCTGAAAGTGATGGAATGTGTGTTTTCAAGGCATTGAAAATTGAATTGCTATTCATAAAAGACCAACTTCCTATCATTATAAGTGTTATGTGAAACACACACAGACAACACACACAAAAAACACACATATACACACACAAGTCACACAAAAGATGGGGAGAAAGTGAGGATCGGAGAAAGGAGGCAAACCCTAAAAAAATACAATAAAGGGGAAAGGCACAGAGAATACAAGTCAGAAAAGAAATAAATGAGAAAGTTAACTCCTTGCCTATCAATAATTAACGTAAATTCTAACATTCTAATTAACGTCTAAATTCTACTATCTCTATAAACCTATTGTTGAAAAGATAAATTAAAAAAAAGTAAAAAGGAAAAACAGACAACAAGAAAACAACAAAATTTAAAAAAAAGCTTGGAGGGGAGGAGTCAAGATGGCAGAGAAGTAGCAAGCTGAGACTGCTTCAGCTAGCCTGAGATCAGCTAGATAGCTTATCTAAAGATTGCAAACACCTGAAAATCCATCAGCAGATCGAAGAGAAGAAGAACAGCAATTCTGGAAACAGAAAAACAACCACTTTCTGAAAGGTAGGACCGGCGGAGAAGTGAATCCAAAGTGACGGGAAGATAGACCCCGGGGGGAGGGGCCGGAACCCGGCAAGCAGCGGAGCAACCGCGCACAAAATCAGGACTTTTAAAAGTCTGTTCCGCTGAGGGACATTGCTCCAGAGGCTAAACCGGGGCGAAGCCCATGCGTGGCCTCAGGTCCCGCAGGGTCACAGAAGGATCGGGGGTGTCTGAGTGTCGCAGAGCTTGCGGGTATTGAAACGGGAAAGCCGGCTACAGAGACAGAGCCAAGAGTAAGCTCACAGCTTGGTGTTACCATAAACCGGTCGCAGGCTTAGTGAGCTCGGAGCGCGGCCGGAGGTCAGGCAGACAGGAGTAACTGGGCGCTGTTCTCTGAGGGCGCACTGAGGAGTGGGGCCCTGGTCTCTCGGCTCCTCCGGGCCGGAGACCAGGAGGCCGCCATTTGTATTCCCGTCCTCCGGAACTCTACGGAAAGCACTCAGGGAACAAAAGCTCCTGAAAGCAAACCCGAGCGGATTACTCACC
Source organism: Mustela nivalis (assembly GCF_964662115.1). Lineage (NCBI taxonomy): Eukaryota > Metazoa > Chordata > Mammalia > Carnivora > Mustelidae > Mustela > Mustela nivalis. The sequence goes on from NC_139041.1 coordinate 25,777,090, forward strand.
CCAGCCCAGGTAAGGGCGGTGTAATATCGCCTGGGGCAAAACCACTTGAGAATCACTACAACAGGCCCCTCCCCCAGAAGATCAACAAGCAATCCAGCCAAGACCAAGTTCACCTACCAAGGAGTGCGGTTTCAATACCAAGGAGAGCAGCAGAATTCCAGAGGAGGAGAAAGCCAAGCACGGAACTCATGGCTTTTTCCCTGTGATTTATTTTAGTCTTGCAGTTAATTTAATTTTTTCTTTTTCATTTTTTTTTCTCGCCTTCAGGTAAATTTTTTTTTAACTGTTACCTTTATCTTTTTTAACGATTTTTTACTAGTTAATCTAATATATGTATTTTTTTTCTTTTTTACATTTTTCTTAGGAGTTTTCTTTTTTTAAAAATTATTTTCTTTTCTTTTTTTTTCTTTTTGATTTTTTTTTTCTTTCTTCCATTTTGAACCTCTTTTTATCCCCTTTCTCCCCACTCACGATTTTGGATCTCTTCTAATTTGGTTAAAGCATATTTTCCTGGGGTTGTTGCCACCCTTTTAGTATTTTACTTGCCCCTTCATTTACTCTTATCTGGACAAAATGACAAGACGTAAAAATTCAACACAAAAAAAAAGAACAAGAGGCAGTACCGAAGGCTAGGGACCTAATCAATACAGACATCGGTAATATGTCAGATATAGAGTTCAGAATGACAATCTCAAGGTTATAGCTGGGCTCGAAAAGGCATGGAAGATATTAGAGAAACCCTCTCGAGAGATATAAAAGCCCTTTCTGGAGAAATAAAAGAACTAAAATCTAACCAAGTTGAAATCAAAAAAGCTATTAATGAAGTGCAATAAAAAATGGAGGCTCTAACTGCTAGGATAAATGAGGCAGAAGAAAGAATTAGTGATATAGAAGACCAAATGACAGAGAATAAAGAAGCTGAGCAAAAGAGGGACAAACAGCTACTGGACCACGAGGGGAGAATTCGAGAGATAAGTGACACCATAAGACGAAAGAACATTAGAATAATTGGGATTCCAGAAGAAGAAGAAAGAGAGAAGGGAGCAGAAGGTATACTGGAGAGAATTAATGGGGAGAATTTCCCCAATATGGCAAAGGGAATGAGCATCAAAATTCAGGAGGTTCAGAGAATGCCTCTCAAAATCAATAAGAATAAGCCCACACCCGGTCACCTAATAGTAAAATTTGCAAGTCTCAGTGACAAAGAGAAAATCCTGAAAGCAGCCCGGGAAAAGAAGTCTGTAACATACAATGGTAAAAATATTAGATTGGCAACTGACTTATCCACAGAGACCTGGCAGGCCAGAAAGAGCTGGCATGATATTTTCAGAGCACTAAACGTGAAAAACATGCAGCCAAGAATAATATATCCAGCTAGGCTATCATTGAAAATAGAAGGAGAGATTAAAACCTTCCAGGACAAACAAAAACTGAAAGAATTTGCAAACACCAAACCAGCTCTACAGGAAATATTGAAAGGGATCCTCTTAGCAAAGAGAGAGCCTACAAGTGGTAGATCAGAAAGGAACAGAGACCATATACAGTAACAGTCACCTTACAGGCAATACAATGGCACTAAATTCATATCTCTCAATAGTTACACTGAATGTGAATGGGCTCAATGCCCCTGTAAAAAGACAAAGGGTATCAGAATGGATAAAAAAACAAAACCCATCTATATGTTGAATCCAAAAAACTCATTTTAAGCCCGAAGACACCTCCAGATTTAAAGTGAGGGGGTGGAAAAGAATTTACCATGCTAATGGACATCAGAAGAAAGCAGGAGTGGCAATCCTTATATCAGATCAATTAGATTTTAAGCCGAAGACTATAATAAGAGATGAGGAAGGACACTATATCATACTCAAAGGGTCTGTCCACCAAGAAGATTTAACAATTTTAAATATCTATGCCCCCAACGTGGGAGCAGCCAACTATATAAACCAATTAATAACAAAATCAAAGAAACACATCAACAATAATGCAATAATAGTAGGGGACTTTAACACTCCCCTCACTGAAATGGACAGATCATCCAAGCAAAAGATCAGCAAGGAAATAAAGGCCTTAAATGACACATTGGACCAGATGGACATCACAGATATATTCAGAATATTTCATCCCAAAGCAACAGAATACACATTCTTCTCTAGTGCACATGGAACATTCTCCAGAATAGATTACATCCTCGGTCCTAAATCAGGACTCAACTGGTATCAAAAGATTGGGATCATTCCCTGCATATTTTCAGACCGCAATGCTCTAAAACTAGAACTCAACCACAAAAGGAAGTTTGGAAAGAACCCAAATACATGGAGAACATGTATCCTTTAAAGAATGAATGGGTCAAACCGGGAAATTAAAGAAGAATTGAAAAAAAAATCATGGAAACAAATGATAATGAAAATACAATGGTTCAAAATGTGTGGGATACAACAAAGGCAGTCCTGAGAGGAAAATATATAGCAGTACAAGCCTTTCTCAAGAAACAAGAAAGGTCTCAGGTACACAACCTAACCCTACACCTAAAGGAGCTGGAGAAAGAACAAGAAAGAAACCCTAAGCCCAGCAGGAGAAGAGAAATCATAAAGATCAGAGCAGAAATCAATGAAATAGAAACCAAGAAGACAATAGAACAAATCAACGAAACTAGGAGCTGGTTCTTTGAAAGAATTAATAAAATTGATAAACCCCTGGCCCGACTTATCAAAATGAAAAGAGAAAGGACCCAAATAAATAAAATCATGAATTAAAGAGGAGAGATCACAACTAACACCAAAGAAATACAAACTATTATAAGAACATACTATGAGCAACTCTACGCCAATAAATTTGACAATCTGGAAGAAATGGATGAATTCCTAGAAACATATAAATTACCACAACTGAACCAGGAAGAAATAGAAATCCTGAACAGACCCATAACCAGTAAGGAGATTGAAACAGTCATTAAAAATCTCCAAACAAACAAAAGCCCAAGGCCAGACGGCTTCCCCGGGGGAATTCTACTAAACATTTAAAGAAGAACTAATTCCTATTCTCCTGAAACTGTTCCAAAAAATAGAAATGGAAGGAAAACTTCCAAACTCATTTTATGAGGCCAGCATCACCTTGATCCCAAAACCAGACAAGGATCCCACCAAAAAAGAGAGCTATAGACTGATATCCTTGATGAACTCAGATGCGAAAATACTCAACAAAATACTAGCCAATAGGATTCAACAGTACATTAAAAAGATTATTCACCACGACCAAGTGGGATTTATTCCAGGGCTGCAAGGTTGGTTCAACATCCGCAAATCAGTCAATGTGATACAGCACATCAATAAAAGAAAGAACAAGAACCATATGATACTCTCAATAGATGCTGATTAAGCATTTGACAAACTACAGCATCCTTTCCTGATCAAAACTCTTCAAAGTGTAGGGATAGAGGGCACATATCTCAATATCACCAAAGCCATCTATGAAAAACCTACTGCAAATATCATTCTCAATGGAGAAAAACTGAAAGCTTTTCCGCTAAGGTCAGGAACACGGCAGGGATGTCCATTATCCCCACTGCTATTCAACATAGTACTAGAGGTCCTAGCCTCAGCAATCAGACAACAAAAGGAAATTAAAGGCATCCAAATCGGCAAAGAAGAAGTCAAATTATCACTCTTCACAGATGATATGATACTACATGTGGAAAACCCAAAACTCCACTCCAAAACTGCTAGAACTTATACAGGAATTCAGTAATGTGTCAGGATACAAAATCAATGCACAGAAATCAGTTGCATTTCTCTACACCAACAGCAAGACAGAAGAAAGAGATATTAAGGAGTCAATCCCATTTACAATTGCATCCAAAACCATAAGATACCTAGGAATAAACCTATCCAAAGAGACACAGAATCTATACTCAGAAAACTATAAAGTACTCATGAAAAAAATTGAGGAAGACACAAAGAAATGGAAAAATGTTCCATGCTCCTGGATTAGAAGAATAAATATTGTGAAAATGTCTATGCTACCTAAAGCAATCTACACATTTAATGCAATTCCTATCAAAGTACCATCCATCTTTTTCAAAGAAATGGAACAAATAATGCTAAAATTTATATGGAACCAGAAAAGACCTCGAATAGCCAAAGGGATATTGCAAAAGAAAGCCAACAACTCTACAGTCAACTAATCTTCGACAAAGCAGGAAAGAATGTCCAATGGAAAAAAGACAGCCTCATCAATAAATGGTGCTTGGAAAATTGGACAGTCACATGCAGGAAAATGAAATTGGACCATTTCCTTACACCACACACAAAAATAGACTTAAAATGGATGAAGGACCTCAATGTGCGAAAGGAATCCATGAAAATCCTTGAGGAGAACACAAGCAGCAACCTCTTCGACCTCTGCCGCAGCAACATCTTCCTAGAAACAATGCAAAAGGCAAGGGAAGCAAGGGAAAAAATGAACTATTGGGATTTCATCAAGATCAAAAGCTTTTGCACAGCAAAGGAAACAGTTAACAAAATCAAAAGACAACTGACAGAATGGGAGAAGATATTTGCAAATGACATATCAGATAAAGGACTAGTGTCCAGAATCTATAAAGAACTTAGCAATCTCAACACCCAAAGAACAAATAATCCAATCAAGCAATGGGCAGAGGACATGAACAGACATTTCTGCAAAGAAGACATCCACATGGCGAACGGACACATGAAAAAGTGCTCCATATCACTCGGCATCAGGGAAATACAAATCAAAACCACAATGAGATATCACCTCACACCAGTCAGAATGGCTAAAATCAACAAGTCAGGAAATGACAGATGCTGGTGAGGATGCGGAGAAAGGGGAACCCTCCTACACTGTTGGTGGAAATGCAAGCTGGTGCAGCCACTCTGGAAAACAGCATGGAGGTTCCTCAAAATGTTGAAAATAGAACTTCCCTATGACCCAGCAATTGCACTATTGGGTATTTACCCTAAAGATACAAATGTGGTGATCCAAAGGGGCACATGCACCTGAATGTTTATAGCAGCAATGTCCACAATAGCCAAACTATGGAAAGAACCTAGATGTCCATCCACAGATAAATGGATCAAGAAGATGTGGTATATATATATACAATGGAATACTATGCAGCCATCAAAAGAAATGAAATCTTGCCATTTGCAACAACATGGATGGAACTAGAGAGTATCATGCTTAGCGAAATAAGTCAAGCAGAGAAAGACAACTATCATATGATCTCCCTGATATGAGGAAGTGGTGATGCAACATGGAGGCTTAAGTGGGTAGGAGAAGAATAAATGAAACAAGATGGGATTGGGAGAGAGACAAAACATAAGTGACTCTTAATCTCACAAAACAAACTGAGGGTTGCTGGGGGGAGGGGGTTTGGGAGAAGGGGATGGGATTATGGACATTGGGGAGGGTATGTGCTTTGGTGAGTGCTGTGAAGTGTGTAAACCTCTTGATTCACAGACCTGTACCCCGGGGATAAAAATATATGTTTATAAAAAATAAAAAATTTAAATGTTAAAAAAAAATGCTTGACCTATGTTGGCCATTATTTCTTTCGAGTATAAAGATACACATAGCTTAAAAGTAAATGAATTGGGAAGACATAGGTTATGCAACTGACAAGGAGAAGGTAGCCAAAGTGATGGTGCCTATGGAAGATAGAGCAATTTTAACCCTTCAAGAGAAAAATGATTGCCGGAAGGTGTTTTTTCTTGATGCATCTTCCAAACATCATTAACTTGGAAGAATTGCCACATATACACCACCAACCCGGGTGTATCTAAATCTTGGAAGCATATTAACAGAAAGAAAATGAGATGGAAACCACATTCCAATATTGTTGGGGACTACTATATCCACTTTCAGCACAGGATAGATTATCTGGAGCAAATGTGGTAAGGAATAACAGACGTCATCATGGGCTCTCTAGACCACCTGGGCTTTAGGGAAACATGCATAAGATTGTGTCTCTGAGGACCATAAGAGAAGTTGTTTCCAAGGGCATCATCGATTTTATGCTGGAGTCCAAATCCAGTCATAAATAATAGAAGAGAATTCAAATCCTAACTTGTAACTTATGACCACGAGTATATGAAAATAGAAATAAATTACTTATGAATGGGAAACAGAGCCTGACACTAATAGGCGGAAAACACAACACACTCTCAAACTAGCAGTGAGTCAAGGAAGGACAAGCAAAAGGAAAATCAGAAAGCACCTTGAACAAAGGAAAGTAAAGAACCTTATGGGATGATGCCAAAACACTTTATGGGAAAAGAATATAGGGCTAAATGCGTTTATTTCCAAAAACTAAAAACACCGAAAAACAGCAATCTAAATGATGGCATAAGGGATTAGGAAAAGATTAAATGAACTCCAAAGTGAATAGAAAAAATGAGATAATACATATGATCATTGAAATAAAAGAATTACACAGGGACCAATAGGAAAAATTCAGGAAACTCACACGTCAGTTTTGAAAACTTCAACAAACTGGAGGAGCCACTACCTGGATAAAACAGGGAGACAAGCACACATTTGAAAGTATGAAAACACATGACAACTGACAGAAAGGAAAAAAATAACCTAAAAGACCCCTCTACACAATTATATCAGCAAATCCAAGATCTGTGAGAAAAAGATAAATTCCAATACATATCAACTTCCAAGGTTAGGTCAGGAACCTACAAAATCTGAGCTTCCTAGTAGTGACTTAAGCGTTTGAGGCAGTAATCACACACCTCCCAACAACAGAAGGTCACGTCCAAATTATCTTCCTGGTCAACTCTTCTAGACATTTAATAAAGGTAATGTCTTTTTTTCTCATCATTCCAGAAATGGAGGATGCGGGGAGAGTCTAATATTCAAGTATAAAGACCCAATTCAGATAAGAACATTATGGAAACATATTCCATGCCTTTTTTTTTTTTATAATCATATATTTTTATCCCCCGGGGTACAGGTCTGTGAATTGCCAGGTTTACACACTTCACAGCACTCATCAAAGTACATTATTCCAGGCCTTTTAAATGAGTAAATATAATAAACATATAATTAATTCCTTTTCTCTTTCTGTCTTCACCTGCTTTGGAAAGGGCCAATTTGTTTTTATTTTAATTTTTTGTTATGTTGAGGAATTAGGCCTATCCATCATACGTTTTTCACAGAGGATTCATGGATACTTCAGTTCCATATACGACCTAGTGCTCCTCCTAATATATGCCACAACTCCTCAACACCCATTAGCCAGTTCCCTCATTCCCTCCATGTCTCTCCTGTAACGCTCAGCTTGTTTACTCAGAGTCCTGAGTAACTCCTTGTTTGTCTCCTTCTCTGATTTCTTCCCTTTCAGTTTTTCCTTCTTTCTACTAAGGCCCATGGTATTCCTTCTGGGCACATATGAAAGAAGCCATATGACATTCCCTTTGGAAATACTGGAAAAAAGGCAGCTGTCTTTTTCATTTCGCATCATGCAATCGTGTGGCATTCATGTCAATGCAAGTATGAGGGTTTCATCCTCCCTGACGACTGAGGAATACTCTGTTACCAATATGGACCACACCTTCTTTATCCACTAGTCTTTGCAAGGGCATTGCAGATCAATCCACAGTTCTGCTCGAGTGGACACTGCTGGCCATCGATATAGGATGTCCCTTTTCCTCTGTTTAAAGAGACTTGGTCAGCATGTCTATACCGGTTACCACAACACTTACAGTTAACTAATGATGACAACAGCTGCTGTCCAGGACTCTCCTTAAGAGTTAGCTCTGATGCAGAATGTCAATCTCTTTAAAAAATTTGCAATGGCGCGTAAGTTAAAACCAGGTATACAGAGCCCTAATCCCTTATGATTCATGTTTCAGAACACTAGCAGATGAGAACACAGACAGCACAGTACATCCATGCCCTAACGTTGTTTTTTGAAAAGGGACTTTCTGTCCCTTAGTCTTCCCTGACCCATAAGGAAAAGACACTTAGAAAAGACTCTCACCCACAGAATGACAAACCTCACAAAGAGGTGATGATACACAAGAGGCATCCCTGTTTCTTGAGATCTTTATAAATTGAAGTGGAAATAGGAAAATCTTGCTGTCTCTGGAAAATGTTGGCCCAAAGAATGGTGTACTGAATGTCATTTTCTTTTCCCTTTGTCTAGAAAGGAGAAATGGGAAATTAACACACAAGACAACCTGATTTCTTGATCAATCTCAGAGGGCTCTTTTTCTGTCTTCCTGATGCATAGTACCTAAAGCCATAGGACCCGAAGGTAATAAGAGAGGACAGCTGTTTCAGTGAAGCCAACTTCTGTGATGTCACAAAGGTTTGAGGTCATAGAAACCACTCCTCCTCACCACAAGCCTGATTACTACTCCAGGCTGGAGTAGTCATGGGTGGGCAAAGAGGATCCCAAGCCCTCCCAAACCGCTGGAGCCACCTGGGTTTCTCACTAAGGCAGTTGCAAAGCGAGTTGGTGTCACCTTCTCCATGGCCAAATTAGTAGTCTTTGGTCATTACTGCCACCACCAGCACTCTGGACTCTGGAGAAAGGCAAGAATCCACCATTCCACCTTACCCACGAAAGGCCAAGAAAGAATCAGTTCAAACAATGACTCAAGGGAAGAACACCATGGCCCGCACATGTCTATAGTTCTCCCACCCAATCAGGGTGCTACTGACCAGGAAAAGTGCCACCAAGAAAAGCTCCCAGGGATCACCCACAACCATGCCAAAGATATATCTGCAGTCTTCAAGAGGAGGACACGAGTAACCCTTGCATCTCCAGACACTGTGCCAAAACAGACTCCCAATCTTCAAAAGTGACCAAGAATTAAAGGCAGACCCTACACCCAATAACCTGAGGCCCAGGTCGGATTCATGTACTTGGAGTCCACAAAAGGAAGCGTGGAGTTCATTGGAAGAGAACCATAGCCCAAGTAAAACCATCTGAAAGACATTCCTGCCCGTTTCAGAATGACAACATGTATCTCCAGAAGGATGCAAGAAAGAGAATTTGAGTATTGCAGAACCTTGAGCATTCCCACAGAGTGGGGCAGCTACCCTCTGGGGAACTGAATGGAAATATGGTAGCACAATCCTGCCTTAACCCTCTTATGACCATTGTTTCATGCAATAGCCGAACAGTGCCTCTTTTGGAAGATGGGCATGTTCTATTGGAACAATGTGACAACAAAGGGCCACTACAGTGGGACAGACAGTGGATGTTAGAGGTTGGTGAGGAGATACAGGAACACGAAGAGGTACAGAATGTCTAAATGACTAAAGATGAAAAGGAGTGCTGTCCAGGGCTCTTCCTTAAGTGTTAGCTATCATGGAGAATTTCACTCTCCTTGAAGCCTTTGCAAAGGTGTTTAACATAAAACGAGGTAGACAGAGCCCTAAACCCTTATGACTCATGTTTCAGAACACTAGGAGATGAGGACACAGACAGCATAATACATCCATGACCTAACATTTTTCCTTGATTTTGACCTTGCCTTCATGTGTTGGGAGGTGTTTGATTATGCTTCAAACACTTTATTCACGACTTGAGAGCTCAGATTTTGTAGGTTACCTGAGCTAACCTTGGTAGTTGATATGTGTCTTGTAATATATCTTTTTCTCTCAGTTATTAGATTTGCTGGCATAATTGTGTAGAGGGGTCTTTTAGGTTATTATTTTTTTCCTTTCTGTCAGTTGTCATGTGGTCTCATACTTTCAACTGTATCCTTGTCTCTGTTTTATCCAGGTAATGCCTCCTCCAGTTTGTTAACGTTTTCAAAACTGATGTGTGAGTTCACCTGATTTTTTGGTACTGGTTTGTTTGTATTTCTTTTATTTCGATGATCATGTTTTATTTTATTCTTTCTCTTAACTTTGGAGTTCGTTTTTTCTTGTTGTATTTCCTTATAGAATCAAGTTAGGTGTTTTTAGTTTCTGGAAATACACTCATTTTACCTTATATTTTTCCCCATAAAATGATTTGGCATCATCTCATAAGTTTTTTGACTTTTCTTTGTTCATGGTACTTTCTGATTTTGTGTGTGTGTGTGTGTGTGTGTGTGTGTGTGTGTGTGTGTGTGTGTTTGTTTCATATAACACTTAAAATAAAATTTCAAGAGATAGGAAGTCGCTCTCTTTTGGATAGCAATTCAATTTGATATGTCTAGAAAACTGACATTCCATCACTTTCAGCCACATTTCCTACAAGTTATGTCCCATTTAGCTCTGTTTTATAAACACGTATTCTCACTAACCGGCCTTCAAAGAAACACACAACTTTGTGTGCCTGGTTAGAGTCATATTGTTTGTCCCCTTTTCAAATGTTTCTTGACTACCATGAAAGAGTGAAATCGTATGTTATTTGTCTTTCTGAGACTGATAGATATGACGAAGCCCAATGCTCACCACAACGTTACCACATGAGGGAGGTGGCAAAAATTTATTCATGCTTATGGCTGTGTAAGAGTCTGCAGTGCCTTTGGAGGAAAGAGGGATGGTGGTAGTATCTGGGAACTCCAGGCTTGTCTTCAGCCATGAACAAAACCTGAAGATTACCAAAGATTACCAAAACCTGAAGAATTGAGGGACAGCCTTTCTCAGTCCAAGTTGCTTAGTCCCAAGAGAACAGACTCTCCCATAGGGATCTAAAAGAAAGCCTTGCCCACATGCTCTCCCCTGACCACAGCATACCTTCATTCTGTTGCATTGTTTGAGCGTCTCATTTCACAGGCACACCAAAGCCCACCAAGCTAAACCTCACCCTATTCAGCCCAGCAACCAAACACCCCAAACAGCAGGCAAGGAGAACCTCTGCAGATGACTGGCCTAAAGGACACGGGACAGCCACAACATAACAGCAGAGGGCATGCATGACACACACACCGGAGACTCCTTTAAGGGTCAGCCCTTGCTCACTCCATGATCTCTTCTCTTAAAGAAATTACCCTCAGGCTAAAAAACACAATGGGCTTTTTCCAATATAGAGAAAAAAGACAGAGATATAGATCCAATGCAAAGATGGAAAAATCAATTGATGCCAAGAGAAAAAAACAAAACTAAACAAAACAAAAACAAAAACAAGAAATGATCTTGGCCAGGCAATCGAAGGGAAACCTGTACACATAACATGCCCAAGGGAGGATTGAAAGCCGTGGCCAGGATACTCACTTTACGTCAGAAAACACAGAAGGCATCACATAGACTCGAACCACATAGATAAAAAGTGTTAAAAAATAAAATAAAGTAAAATAAACTGTCCCTGATGAAAAGACTGTGAACAGAATGGATGCAAAGTCCAGGAAGCTGGCAGAAGATGAGGATCAAATTAGTGACCTGGAAGACTAATACTGGAAAATAAGGAAGCAACCAAAGAGAGAAGGAAGAATGTTGGAACATGAAAATGTGCTTATGGAAATCATCGACTCCAGGGAATGGAAAGAGGTGCCTATTGTAAGAGATCTAGGAGTGAAAGAAAAAAGAGGGCCAAACATCTCCTTGAGAAATCAGAGATGAAAATGACCCTCATCTGGGAGGAGAAACAGAGATACAGATTCAAAGCTCCTGAGTAGGTTCCCTGCTCAGGGGCAAGTCAGCTTCTCCCTCTCCAGCTCTACCCCATAATTGTGATCTTTCTGTCTCTCTGTCAAATATGTGCACATGCATCATTTGATAAGAAAACAAACACAAAAACAAAGAGTTTACAAGGATTTACCTGGGCCAGAGGATGGTTTATTTAATTTGGACATAGGTCCCTAAGGAATGCAACTTTTGCTCTGAGCTTCCTTGTTCATACTCTGGTTAATTCTGTCAACTTTAACTTCTGTTAACTGTTCATTTTCTGTTAACTTGTTAACTCATTTATGTCTCGAAGGCATAAAATCTCTCTATCTGCCAAAAGCACAATCACTTTGGCTCTCTTCCCCTTGCCAGTTGCATAAACTATGACTTACCAATTCCTTCACTATTAAACTGTATGTATCTTTAGGGTCAAAGAAAATATCTTATGGGCAAGAGAGCAGTGGTTCTTGTCTAGAACTAGGAGGTATTAAGAAGACAGAGATTGGGTCGTGGGGTGTGTCCATCAGTTCAGAGGCGGCTTTCAGCTCAACTCATGTTCCCTGGGTCATGGCATCAACTCAGGTCTCAGGTTCCCTGCTCAGGGACAAGTCTGATTCTCTCTCTCCAGCTCCACCTCCTGAGTGTGATCTGTCTCTTTGTCAAATACATGCATGTGCATCGTTTGAAACACACACACACACACACACACACACACACACACACACACACACACACAACCAAAAAAAGTTTACAAGGATTTACTGGGGCCAGAGGATGGTTTATTTAACTTGGATCTAGGTCCCAATGTATTGCAGCCAGGTACAGAGCACCTATGTCCATCCTAAAATGTAAGACTTCGCTCTGTGCTCCCTTGTTCATTCTCTTGTTGTTTGTCTTCTGGATCTCCTCACCTACCTGTAGCATCCACTGTCTGTCCCACTGTAATGGCTCTTTGTTGTCACATTGTTCAACCTCTCTTGGCTCCATTAGTACATGCCCGTCTTCTGCAAGAGGCATTGTTCGGTTATCACATGAAACCATTTGGGGGATGGTAATGAGAGGGCTAAGGAAGAATTGTGCTGCCACAACGCCATTCAGTTCCCCCAGAGGGTAGTTGCACCACCCTGTGGGCATGCTCAATATTCTTCGTCATTCGAATCGTCTTCAGTGAGGACTTTTGGAGATACATGTTGTCATTATAAAACGGGCACATCTTTCAGATGGCTTCACTTGGGCTATGGGTCTTTTCCAACATGCTCCACGCTTACTCATGTGGACTCCAAATACATGCGTCCATTCTGGACCTCACGTTCTATTTTGTAGAGTCTGCATTTGGAGCTTTGTCAGTTTTAAGGATTGGGAGGCTGTTTTGCCATGTTTTCTTGAGATGCTAGAAGTACTCGAGTCCTTTCTTTTGAAGACTCCATACATGTGTTTGGCATGGTTGTGGGTGTTCCCTGGGGACTCTCCATGGTTGGTCCTTTACTTAGTCAGAAGCACCCTGACTGGCTGGGAGGACCATAACGGTGTGTGGGGCGTGGTGTTCCTCCCCTGAGACTTACTTTTACTCCTTCTTGGCCTTCTGTGAGTAAAATGAAATGGTGAATTCTTGTCTTTCTCCAGGGCTGGTGCTGACAGTCATGACCAAAGACTACATTTTCGGCCATGGAAAAGGTGACACTGACTCGCTTCGCAATCTGCCTTGGTGAGAAACCCAGGCGGCTCCAGCGGTTTGCAAGGGCTTGGGATCCTCTTGGCCCACTTATGACTACTCCAGCCAAGTGTAGTGATCAGGCATGACTATGACCTCAAAGTTTTGTCAATTCACAGAAGCTCACTTCGCTGAAATAGCAGTCCCTTTCTACCTTTGAGTCCTATGACTTCGGAGAAGCCCTTGGAAGGAGAGAAAAAGAGCCCTCTGAGCCTGATCAAGAACTCATGTTGTCTTGTGTGTTAATTTCCAACTTCCCCTTTCTAGACAAAGAGAAAAAAAACGACAATTTGTATACCATCCTTTGGGCCAACATTTCTCCAGAGTAGGCAAGGTTTTCCTATTTCCACTGCAATTTCTAGAGATACCAGTAAACAATGAGGATCTCGGGTATCATCAGATCACTGTGGGCTTTGTCATCCTGTGGGTGAAAGAGTCCTTTCTCAGTGTCTTTTCGCTATGGGCCAGTGATGTCTAAGAGACAGAAAGTCCTTTTTCAAGGAAAATGGTTAGGTCATGGATGTATTGTGCTCTCTATGTGTCCTCATCTCCAACTGTTCTGAAACACTAGTCATTAGGGATTACAGCTCTCTCTACCTGGTTTTACCTTAAACATCTTGGCAAATGCCCAAGGAAAATAACATTCTATATGAGAGCTAGCCCTTAAGGAAGAGCCCTGGACAGCATTCCCTTTCATCAAGTTAACCCTACCTGTTGTGGAAATGGGCATAGACATGTTGACCAAGTTTCTTCAGTCAGAGGAAAAGGAACTGCATTTATCAATGGCCTGCAATACCCACTGGAGCAGAACTTTGAATTGAGTGGCAACACCTTTGCAAAGACTAGAGGATAAAGAAGCTGTGGTCCATATTCGAAATAGAGTATTCCTCAGTCATCAGGGAGGATGACTGGTACTGGTACTTGCATTGACATGAATGGCACAAGAATGGCTGATGCAAATGAAAAAGGCAAGTGGACAAATGGCAATATCATATAGCTTCCCTCGTATGTGCCCCAGGAGGAATACCTTGGCCCTCAGTAAAGGAAGGGAAATACCATGGCCCTTAGTAAAGGAAGGGAAAACTTCAGGGGAAGAAGTCAGAGAAGAAGGCAAGCCAGGGGTGACTCAGCAATCTTAGAAACAAGCTTAGGGTTACAGAAAATTGAGACATGCTGGGAATGAGGGAACTGGTTAATGGGTGTTGAGGAGTTGTGGCATATATTAAGATGGGCACTGCATCATATATGGAACTAAAGCCTCTGTGAATACTCTGTCAAAGACAAATGATAGATGATAGGCTGCCTTCATCAACATATGAAAAAAAACTAAAATAAATACAAACTGGCCCTTTCAAAACCAGATGAAGACAGACCAAGAATAGGACATAATTATTAATTTATTATTTTTACTTGTTAAAATGGCATGGAATTTGTTTACTATTATGTTCTTATCTGAATTGGGTCCTTATACTTGTAAATTAGAGTCTACCCGCCTCCTCCATTTCTGGAATCAATGAGAAGAAATGACATTGCCTTCATTAAACATCTAGAAATGTTGGCCAGGAAAATGATTTCAACCTGGTTTTCTGTGTGTTTGGAGGTGTTTGATTACTGCTTCAAATGCTTTAGTCACTAATAGAGACCTCATATATTATAGTTTTCCTGACCTAATCTTGGGATTTGATATGTGTCTTGGAATAAATCCTTTTCTCTCAGTTCTTGGATCCTTAGCTCTGTTGCAGAATGCCCATCCTCTGTATTTTCCTTATATTAGGCATGCCTCCTCCTAGTCATTTTGTTGAGAGAAAACTGAATGGATACAGAAGGATGTATTGACAGTGGTGCAGTCAAGAAGCACCCTGGAAAGCTTCTGAGAAATCAGAATTTCCCACAGAAATGAGAGAAAAAGAAAATAAAGAGCGAGAGAAAGAGAGAGTCAGTAATAAAAGGGAAGACAAAAGAGAAGGTTCAGCCCAAATGGGCCCCAAGGGACAATTTATGAAGTATGCAAACAAAAACAGACAGACAAAAAGACTGATAAAATATATTACCAGGAAGAAAAAATATATATAAGCATATAAGGGAAGAACCTCATCATAAACAACTCCAAGTATAAGATTTATATACTATCAGTACAAACACAAAAAACACAGAAACACTGGCGAAAGAAAAAGGTGGCAGAGTGGTTAAAAATTCTCAGCATGGATGAGAAAGGTTATTTTAATTCTTCCTGGATGCATCTTGATATCGTTAATAAAAAACTCAATGTTCCTAAGATAAAAGGGTTTAAAAAATTGGTTTACATATAGAGTAGCATTCATTGGGGAATGGGGATTACATTGAAGGTTAACTCTATATGAACATATGAAAATAAAAATAAAAAAAGAATAAACTAGACTAAACTAAACTAATTTTTTTAAAAATTGAAAAAAATAAAAATGCAAAAGGAAACCACAAGTGTATGTATCAAAAAAGTTCAGGTTAGAAGGTTATTATGGAATTTGTTATACTGGAGATCTCAGTGTGATGGTAAATAGTTTAAAAGATTATCTATATAAAACAAATGAACCAGAAAAGTGGGTACAAGTTAAAAATGAAAGTTTTATCTATGAAGTAGTGGTGGTTGTTATCTTGTAGTCTTTTTTTTTTTTTATTTCCTGGTTGGTTTTCTGAGGGAAGAGCCTGCCATTGGGATTTTTAATGAAGTTCCGTGAGTTAAGTCCTCCCTCCACCCTCAAGATGATAGGCTCTGAGGAAACTGTATTTTTCAGGCTTTTGTTATTTGGAAAGTTTTATGTTTCTTCAATTATTTTATTCCACCTTGACTGCTTTTGTTGGTTTTTGGAGATTTAGAGGAAAGCAAACAGCACCCCGACCTCATTCTCAGAGAGAAACCTCAGTCTGCTCCCCTGTGGGTGCTGCATTTTCTCAAGAATTCCCCCTTGGAAACTTGCAGACCAGGTTTTGAGTCATGGTCTGGCGGGCTGCAGGATCTTATGCTTGTACCCAAAAGCATGGCAGCGGTGGCTTCCTGGGCAGTTCCAGACCGCCAGAGAGGTTCCGAGCAGCAATCACACACTGAGATGTTCCCACAGGCCCAGGCTAGGAGTGCCTGGTTTTTCTGGGTCTAAGAGCGCTGTGCTTGAGAGAATCTCTCTCAGTGGAGGGTGTGGGTTGCACACATCTCAGGTTCTGATACAGGGCGCGGGTGCGAGAGCCCAAGGCTGGCCTTCATGCACCTCTCTCAGGGGACTGTGAGGGGTGCGTGTGTCTCAGAATCTGTTACCAATTCTTGGCATTCTGCTGCCTGGCGAGGCTCCCAGCCCATCACAGGAGACAGACCCGATGCGTTCTCGAGCACGTTGGCAGTTTAGGGACCAAAACTTGGTTTCTCAACCACACTTTCTCTGACACAGTGCCAGGGAAGCGTATACTAAGTAAGGGGCTTAAAATCCTGTCTTTAGCCACCCAATACCCACAATTTACCTCCGTGATCGTTTTCTCTTTTTAAGTGCTTTCAAACAGACTCCATGTTAATGCTGGTCCCCAGATGCAAAGCACTCTTGTATTGGGGTATTACTTTCCAATCCGTCAGCTCTGGTGGCTCCCTCCCTATCTTGTTTTTTGGTCAATATCAGTCTGACATTCCCACTCTGCATTACATGCACACTGGCGTCTTCTGACCTGGTAGGGATCCAGACATGTATAATTCTGACCTCAGGCTGATTTCATGGGTGATCAGAGTTCTTTGATAGGTAATCAGCTGACTTTAGGGTACAGGTTGAAACGGTGCCTATTCCTATTTCCCCACCATCTTGTCTCATCTCACATAACACTTAAAATGAAATTTCAAGAGATACAAAGTCAGTCTTTTTTGAATAGCAGTTCAATTTGATACGCCTTGAAAACTCAAATTTCAGCACTTTCAGCCATATTTCCTGCAAAGAATGTTCCATTTAGTCCTCTTTAATAAACACGTATTCTCACTAAATTTCCTTCAAAGAAAAACAAAATTTTGTGTGTCTGGTTCGAGTCATATTGTTTGTCCCTTTTCCCCTTGCATATTCACATGTTTCTTGACTACCATGAGTGAGTGAAATCATACGCCATTTGTTTCTGAGACTGAATAATAGATGTACCATAGCCCAATGCACTCTACAACTCTACATGAGGCAAGTGGCAAGAATTCATTCTTGCTTATGCCTTGGGAAGAGTCTTCTGTGCCTCTGGAGGACAGTGAGATGGTAGTAGTGTCTGGGAACTTCAGGCTTGTTTTCAGCCTTGAACACAACTGGAACTTGGTGGAAATTAACCCAAAGCTGGCAAATCAAACTCCACACCAAAAGAGAAAAGAATTCACAGAGACTATGTGAGAAGATTGGAAAAATGGCTTAGGGAGAGGTGGGCGGTTGATGATTCAGAGGTTAGTGAACAAATGCAAAATAGAAATGCACAAGGGAGAGGAGCACATTGGAAACACATGAGGAGCATGTTACCCAATGCTATTGGAAGTGACTAGCAGAGGATCTGAATGGCACAAATTCTTGCCAACAAATTGCCTTGAGGCCTGGAGACTTCAGATCAGCAGGCTTGGCAGACATCAACTCGAAATAACACTGAGTTTCTCCTGGAGAGAACGCCAACAAGTAACCAGGTGCAGACAGCCTAGAAACAATACCAGGAGACACAGTGGGATGATGGTGGGTTCTGGCAGTGTATCCATGAGAGGCCGTGTTTATTTAGATGACTCCATGGGGGCAAAAGAAAATTTGCGCTCTTGCCACAGCAGCACAAAGATTGAGCTACTGGTCAAAGACAGGATGGTGAGGACATTAGCTGCCTAACTTGCAAACATGAAGTCCCAATGTGAAACAAAGGGGGGACTGCCTTTCTCAGTACATGTTGTGTAGTCCCAGGAGAGCAGACTCTCCCATAGGGAACTAGAAGAAATCCTTGCCAAAGTGTCATCCTTGGACGAAAATATTCTGCAGGTCTTCAATCTGTTGAGTTGGTTGAACGTCTCCTTTCACAGGTACACCAGATCCCAGCAAGTTAAACCTCACCATATTCAGCCCAGACCCCAAACACTGCAAACAGCAGTTGACTCTCTGCAGCAGACTGACCTCAAGGAGAGGGGTCAGCCACATTACAAAAGCAGAGGGCATGTATGCCACACACACAATGTAGACTCACTCAAGGGCCAGCCCTTGGGCACTCCATGATTTCTTTTTCCTAAAGAAATACCCTCAGGCTAGAAAACAGAATGCTCTTTTCGAATACAGAGAAAAAGACAGAGACCTAGACCCAACGCAAAGGAAGCTGGCAGAAGCGGAAGATCAAATTAGTGACCTGGAAGACAAACCTTGAAAATAAGGAAGCAAGGCCAAAAAGAGATGGAAGAATGATGGAACATGACAATGAGCTTAGGGAAATCTTCAACTCCAAGAAATGGTAAGAAGTTCCTATTGTAGGAGAACTAGGAGCAAGAGAATAATAAAGGCCAAACATTTCATCAAGAAATCAGAGCTGAAAATATCTCTCATCTGGAAACAGAAATGGAGATCAAGATTCAGAGACACAGAGGACTCCCATCACCATCAACAGAGCAGAGAAACAGAATACATAGTGTCATACCCCCTGCAAGACCTAGAAAGGGAGGAAATATTGTTACCCAAATATTTGTGGGAGAGTAGTTTGGCCATAGCCAAGTCACTGCTACAAGACGACAAGCTATACCAGCTCCTGAAGCAGGTCATATAGAACAAGCAACACCAGTCCAAGCCAAAACCCATAACCCCTGCATTTCTGAACAATGACAGAGCTGAGGTTCTTGTCTAGAATTCTGAGCTATTAAGAAGACAAAGATTGGGTGCCAGGGTGTGTCCATCAGTTCAGAGGCGGCCTTCAGCTCAGCTTATCTCAGGTTCATGGCATTGACTCTGGTCTCAGGTTCCCTGCTCAGGGGCAAGTCTGTTTCCCCTCCCCAACTCCACCCCTTGAGTGTGATCTATCTCTCTCTCAAGTACATGCATGTGCATCATTTGACTAAAAAAAAAAATAGAAAAAACACAAGTTTACAATGATTTACTGGGGCCAGGGGGTGGTTTATTTATTTTGGACCTATGTCCCTTTGCAATGCAGCCAGGTACAGAACATCTCCCACCATCCTAAAATGCCTGACCTTTGCTCTATGCTCCCTTGTTCATTCTCTTCTTTGTCTTCCTGTATCTCCTCACCAACCTGTAGCATCCATTGTCTGTCCCACTGTATGGCCCTTTGTTGTCACATTGTTCATCCTCTCCTGGCTCAATTAGAACATTCTCATCCTTCTTAAGAGGCACTCTTTGCTTAAAGCATGAAGCCATTTGGGGATAGTAATAAGAGGGTTAAGGCAGGCTTTTGCTGCCATACCTCCATTCAGTTCCCCAGAGGTAGCTGCACCACCCTGTGAGAATGCTCAAGTTTCTTTGACATTTGAATCCTCTTCAATGCATCCTTTTGGAGATACACGTTTTCGTCTTGAAACTGGGAACAGTGTCTTTCAGATGGCTTCACTTGTGCTATAGGTCTCTTCTAACATACTCCACACTAGCTCCTGTGGAGTCCAAGTACATAAGTCCATCATGGACATAGGGTTTTAGGGTGTAAGGTCTTCCTTTGGTGCTTGGTCAGTTTTGAAGCTGTTTTGGTACGATTTCTGGAAACACTAGAGGTACTCAAGGCCTCGCTGTTGAGATGCCAGACATATCTTTGGCAAAGCTGCGGGTGTACCCTGTGAGGTTTCCTTGCGTGGCCTTTTCCTAGTCAGAAGCTCCCTGATTGGGTGAGTAGACCATACCCTTGTGCGGGACATTGAGTTCCTTCCCTGAGGCTTTGTTTGATAACTGATTCTTTCTTGCTCTTTTGTGGGTAGGATGGAATGGTGGATTCTTGCCTTTCTCTGGAGTCCATATCCCTGGTGCAGACTGTCACAACTATAGACTATGAATTCGGCCATGGAGAAAGTGACACCAGCTCGCTTCGCAAACTGACTTGGTGAGAGACCCAGGTGGCTCCAGCGGTTTGGGAGGGTTTGGGATAATCTTGGCCGACCCATGACTACTACAGCCAAGTGTAGATTAGGCTTGATTTGGGTAGTAGTTGTTGCTATGACCTCAAAGCTTTGTGACATCACAGAAGCTGGCTTCACTGAAACAGCAGTTCCTCTTCCATGATCTTTGAGTTCTATAGATTTAGGTAGGATGCCCTAGGAAGGACTAAGAAGAGCCCTCTGAGCCCGATCAATTACTCAGGTTGTCTTGTGTTAATTTCAAACTTCCCTTCTAGACAAAGAGAAAAAAAATTGACGTTCAGTATACCATCCTTTAGGTCAACATTTCTCCAGAGATGGCAAGGTTTTAATATTTACACTGCAATTTCTAGAGATCTCAGTAAACAATGAGGACTCTTGGGTATCATCACCTCTCTGTTGGGTTTGTCATCCTGTGCGTGAAAGAGTCCTTTCTCAGCGTCTTTTACCTATGGGTAAGTGATGAATAAGTAAAGAAAGTCCCTTTTCAAGAAATGTATTAGGGCATGGATGTACTGTGGTATCTGTGTTTTTATTTCCTACTGCTCGGAAACACTAGTCATAAGGGATTAGGGCTCTGTCTACCTGGTTTTACCTTAAACACTTTTGTAAAGGCTTCAAGGGAAGTGACATTCTCCATGATAGCTAACCCTTAAGGAAGAGACCTGTACCACACTCTGTCTCATCTTTAGTTAACTCTACCTTCTGTGGGAATGGGTATAGACATGTTGACCAAGTCTCTTTAATCAGAGGAAAAGGAACGGCCTATATCCATGGCCTGCAATGCCCCCTGAACAGAACTGTGGATTGCCCTGCAATGCCATTGCAAAGACTAGTGGATAATGAAGGTGTGGCCCATATTGGCAACAGAGTATTCCTCAGCCATCGTCTGGTACTTGGCATTGGCATGAATGCTACAGGACTGGGTGATGCAAAATGAAAGAGGCAAGCAGACAAAGGAAAATATCATATGGCTTCCCTCCTATTGGCCCCAGGAGGAATACCATAGCCCTTAGTAAATGGAGGGGAAAACTGAAGGGGAAGAAGTCAGAGAAGGAGACAAACCAGGCGTGACTCAGGTCTCTGAGAACTAAGCGGTGGGTAACCGTAAAAAGAGACATGCAGGGAATCTGGGATCTGGCGTGGGTATTGAGGAGTTGTGGCTTATCTTAGGATGAACACTAGGTCATATATGGAACTAAAGGAGCCACACATGCTTTTTCAAAAATGTATGATGCGTGATGGGCTGGCTTCCTCAACATACAAAAAAAAAAAAAAAAATTAAAATAAAAACAAACTGACGCTTTCCAAAGCAGATGAGGACAGACAGAAAAAATGAAGGAATTATTTTTTTTTATTATTGTTACTTATTAAAACAGCATGGAATTTGTTTCCTATAATGTCCTTATCTGAATTCGGTCTTTATAGTTTTACAGTACAGACTACTGGCCCCTTCCATTTCTGGAATCTATTTGAAGAAACAACATTGCCTTCAATAAATGTCTACAAGTGTTGACCAGGAAAATGATTTGAATCTGGACTTCTGTGTGATGTGAGTTGTTTGATTATGCTTCAAATGCTTTAGTCACTAGTAGAGAGTTCAGATTTTGTAGGGTTTCTGACCTAATCTGGGAGTTGATATGTGTCTTGGAATTTATTCTTTTCTCTCCATTCTTGGATTTGGTGGCATAATTTTTTAAAGAGGTCTTTTAGGTTATTTTTTCCCATTCTATAAGATGTCATGTGGTCTCATACTTTCAGCTGTATGCTTGTCTCCCTGTTTTATCCAAGGAATGGCTCCTCCACTTTGTAAATTTTCAAAACTGACTTGTGAGTTCTCCTAAATTTTTCCTATTGGACTCTTTGTATTTCTTTTATTTCAATGATCCTATGTATTATTTTATTTTTTCTGTTAACTTTGTAGTTTATTTCTTCTTTATTTAGCTCCTTATATTGTCAAGTTAGGTTAATTTTTAAGGTGTTTTTAATTTTTGGAAATACACGCATTTAACACTATATTCTTTCCTGATAAAATTTTTTGACCTCATCCCAAAAGTTTCTTTACTTTCTTTTGTTAAAGGTATTTTCTGATTTTATTTCTTTGATTCATTGCTACTTCAGGAGTGTGTTGTGTTTTCCACCTATTAGTGTCCGGATGTGTTTCTTTTTCATAAGTGATTTCTTTCCATTTTCATACATTCGTGGTCATAAGTACACCTGATAGAAAGTGAATTCTCTTCTATTAGTTAAGTCTAGCATTGGACTCCAGCACAGGGTCTGTGATAGACAATGCTAGGTCAGCCTTTGGGAAGAACTTATTGTATGGTCCTCAGAGACACAATCTTATGCATGTTTCCCCAAAGCTCAGGTGATCTAGAGAGCCCATGTTGATGTCTATTATTCCTTACCACCTTTCCATCTGGATGATTTGTCCTGTGCTGAAAGTGGATATCGTAGTCTTCAACAATATTGGAATGTGCTGACCATCTCCCTTCCATTCTGTTAATATGTTTCCAACATTTAGATACACCCATGTTGGTGGTGTGTATGTTAACAATTCGTCCAAGTTTCTGATGTTTGATGCTATATCAAGATAAAACACCTTCCGGTAATCTTTTGTCTCTGGCAGGCATAAAACCTCTCTATCTGCCATAGACACAATGACTTTGGCTCTCTTCTCCTTGTCAATTGCATAAGCAATGTCTTCTAATTCCCTCACTTTAAAGCTATGTGTATCTTTGTAGTCGAAAGAAATCTTCTATGGGCAACATATGTTCGAGCTTGTTTTGTTAAATTTCTTTTTTTGTTGACCTTTTTTGCCTTTCTAAATTCAATTTTCTTCCAGTCCAACAATATGTTTGTAGTCATAGGAGACTTAGTCCCGAATACTAACTTATAATAATACTAACTTATTATTGATGGGCAAGGTGTTACCTTTCTCATTTTGGTTGGTTTCTGACGTGGATTCTCTTTGCCTTTCCCCTTTATGGAATTTTCTTTTGGGTTTGCTTCCTTTGGTGTGATTCCTCACTTTCTTCCAATCTTTTGTGTGTTTTCTGTGTGTGTGTCTTCTGTGTGTGTGTGTGTTGATTGTGTATTTTACATAACACTTATTTTTAATTTTTTTTCTTCTGAATAATAGTATTTATTGTTTTTTCACCAGACCCCCTGCTCCAGAAATCCATTCCCTCTTTCATACCCACCACCTGGTTCTCCCACCCTCCAGTCCCTGCCCTTTCAAATACGCTAAGATTTATTTTTAGAGTCCACGGTCTCACCATTTAACTCCCCTTCCAATATCCCTCAACTCCCTTCACCTCTCCATCTCCCTTGTCCTCCATATTTGTAATGCTCCCCAAATAAGTGAAACCATATGATAACTGACTCTCTCTGCTTGACTTGTTTCACTCCGCATAATCTCTCCCAGTCCCGTCCATGTTGCTACAAGAGTTGGGCATTCATCCTTTCTGATGGTGGCATAGTACTCTATGGAGCATACGGACCACATTTTCCTTATCCATTCATCCACTGAAGGTCATCTTGCTTCTTTCCACAGTTAGGCGACCGTGGTCATGGCTAGTATAAACGTTGGGTACAGATGGCCCTTCTTTTCACTACATCTGTATCTTTAGGGTAAATACCCATTAGTGCAATGGCAGAGTCATGGGGAAGCTCTATTTTTAATTTCTTGAGGAATCTCCACACTGTTCTCCAAAGAGGCTGCACCAACTTGCATTCCAACCAACAGTGTAAGAGGGTTCCCCTTTCTCCACATCCTCTCCCACACATGTTGATTTTTGCCTTGCTAATTTTAGCCATTTTAATTGGTGTAAGGTGGTATCTCAATGTGGTTTTCATTGGAATCTTCCTGATGGCTCGTGATGATGAACATTTTTTCATGTGTCTGATAGCCATTTGTATGTCTTCATTTGACAAGTGCCTGTTAATATCTTCTGCCTATTTTTTTTTATATATATATGATTGTCTGTTTCCATGTGTTGAGTTTGAGGAGTTCTTTATAGGTCCTGGATATCGACCTTTTGTCTGTATTGTCATTTGCAAATATCTTCTCCCATTCTGTGGGTTGCCCCTATGTTTTCTTAAATGTTTCCTTTGCTGTGAAGAAGCTTTTGATCCTGATGAATTCCCAAAAGTTCATTTCACTTTTGTTTTCTTTGCCTTTGGAGACATATCTTGAAAGAAGTTGCTGTTGTTGATATCGAAGAGGTTACCCCCTATGTTCTCCTCTAGGATGCTGATGGATTCCTGTATCACATTGAGGTCTTTTATCCATTTTGAGTTTACCTTTGTGTACAATGTATGAGAATGGTTGAGTTTCATTCTTCTACATATAGCTGTCCCGTTTTCCCAGCACCATTTATTGAAAAGACTCTCTTTTTTTTCACTGTATATTTTTTTCCTGTTTTGTCGAAGATTATTTGCCCATACAGTTGAGGGTCCATATCTGGGCTCTGAACTCTGTTCCACTGGTCTATGTGTCTGTTTTTACGCCAGAACCATGCTGTCTTGGTTATCAGAGCTTTGTAGTAAAGCTTGAAATCAGGTAACATGATGCCCCCACTTTTATGTTTGTTTTTCAAGATTTCCTTAACAATTCGGGGTCTCTTGTAATTCCATAAAAATTTAGGATTATTTGCTCCCACTCTGAGAAATACAGTGAAATTTTTATCAGAATGGCATTAAAAGTATACATTGCTCTAGGCAGTATATACATTTTAACGATGTTTATTCTCCAATCCAAGAGCATGGATTGGTCTACCATCTTTTTCTGTCCTCTTCAATTTCTTTCATGAGTGTTCTGTAGTTCCTCGAGTACAGTTCATTTACCTCTTTGGTTGTGCTGCATTCTGTATGAGTTCTAGAAGTTTGGTTGTGCAGTATTTTGGGTTTTCCATATAAAGAATCATGTCATCTGGAAAGACAGAGAGTTTGATTTTTTCATTGCCCATTTGGATATCACTTATTTCTGTTTGTTGTCTGATTGCTCTTTCTAGGACCTCTAATAATATGTTGAAAAGGAGTGGTGAGAGTGGTCACCCTGTCATGTTTCTGATTTCAGCATGAAGGCAATAAGCTTTTTCCCATTAAAGGATGGTATTTGCTGTGGGTCTTTCATAGATAGATTTGAAATGTTCCCTCTATCCCTATACTTTGAAGTCTTTTAATCAGGAACGGATGCTGGATTTTGTCAAATGCTTTTTTTGCATCAATTGAGAAGAGCATGTGGTTCTTCTCTCTTCTCTTATTAATTTGTTATACCACATTGATAGATTTGCGAATGTTGACCCATCCTTGTAGCCCATGAATGAATCCCACCTGGTCATGGTGGAAAATCTTTTTAATGTGTTGTTGGACAATATTTGTTAGGATCTTGTTGGGAATCATAGCATACATATTTATCAGTGACATTGGTCTTTAATGTTCCTTTTTGGTAGGGTATTTGCCTGGATTGGGGATCAGGGTAAAGATGGATTCATAGAAATAATCTGGAAGTTTTCATTCTGCTTCATTTTTTGAAATAGCTTTAGGAGTATAGGTGTTATTTCTTTTTTGAAAGTTTTATAGCCTTCCCCAGGGAATCCATCAAGTCCTGGACTCTTGTTTTTTTGGATGTTTTTGATCACTGCTTCAAACTTGTTACTAGAAATTGGTCTATTCAGGTTGTCAATTTCTTCCTGGTTCAATTTTGGGAGTTTATAGTTTTCCAGGAATACATCCATTTCATCTAGTTTGATTAGCTTATTGGCATATAACTGTTGATAATAACTTCTGATTATTGTTTCTACTTCCTTGATGTTCATTGTGATCTCTCCCTTTTCACTCATAATTTTATGAATTTGGGTTTTCTCTTTCTTTTGGATTAGTGTGGCCAATGGTTTATCGATCTTATTGATTCTTTCAAAAAACCAGCTTCTAGTTTCATTCATACATTCTACTGTATCTCTGGTTTCTACCTCATTGATCTCAGCTCTAATATTGATGATTTACCTTCTTATGTGTGGAGTTGGTTTGATTTGTTGTGGATTATCCAGTTCTTTAAGGTGTAGAGACTGCTGGTGTGTTCCAGATTTTTCTAATTTGTTGAGGGAGGCTTGGATGGTGATGTATTTCCCCTTTAGGACTGCCTTTGCTGTATCCCATTGGTTTTGGACTGAAGTGTTTTCAATCTCATTGTTTTCCATGAATTGTTTTATTTCTTCTTTGATCTCATGGTTGATCCAAACATTCTTAGGCAAGGTGGTCTTTAGCCTCTACGTGTTTGAGTTCCTTCTGAACTTTTCATTGTGGTTGAGCTCCAGTTTATAAACATTGTGATCTGAGAACATGAAGGGAATATTCTCAGTCTTTTGGCATCGTTTGAGGCTTGTTTTGTGACCCAGTATGTGGTCTTTTCTTTTGAAGTTTCCATGTGCACTTGAGAAGAATGAGTATTCTGTTGTTTTAGGGTGGAATATTCTGTAATATATCTGTGAGGCCCGTCTGGTCAATGCTCTTGTTTCTTTATGGAATTTCTGCTTGGATGATCTGTCTATTTCTGAAAGAGGCGTGTTAAGATCTCTTACTATTAATCTATTAGTATCAGTATGACTCTATCTTGGCTAACAGTTTTATTATGTAATTGGCTGCTCCCATATTGGGGGCATAGATATTTACAGTTGTTAGATCATCTTGGTGATAGTTCCTTTAAGATTTATGTGGTGTTAGATTATCTTGGTGATAGTTCCTTTAAGATTTATGTGGTGTCCCTCTGTGTCTCTGACTACAGACTTTAGTTTAATATCTAATTTATCTGATATGAGCATCACTAGTTCAGCCTTCTTTTGAGGCCCATTGAATGAAAGATGCTTCTCCATCCCTTCACTTTCAGTCTGGGTGTATCTTTCCATTCAAAATGGGTCTCTCATAGACATCATTTGGATAAGTCCTTTCGTTATAACCAATCTGCAACCCTGTGTCATTTTATGGGTGCATTTAGACCATTCACATTGAGTGATTATTAATAGATATGTTTTTATTGACATCCTGTTAACCTTGAAGTCTTCCTTTCCGTAGTTTGTCTCTATATTTCTGTTCAATTCTATTCTTAGGAATTTTCCTCTTATATCCCCCCTTCATAATTCCTGTAGTGTTGTCCCCGTGGTTGCACAGTCTTTTAAGCCTTGCCATTATTGGAAACTCCTTATCTTTCCATCCATTTTGAATGTCAGTCTTGCTGTATAAGGTATTCTTGGCTCCATGTTCTTCTCATTTAGTGCCCTGAATATATCTTGCCAACCATTTCTGGCTTGTCAGGTTTCTGTGGACAGGCCTGACATGATCCTGATGGGCTTTCCTCTGTATTTAAGGAACCTCTATATCTTAGTGACTTTCAAGAGATTGTATCTACACTTATGATTTATCCATTTTACCTCTAGGTGCGTTGATTGTTTTTTTTTTTTTTTTCGAATCTATAATATTGGGTGGAGAAAGTTCAGCCTCTAATACATGAATGCTGGTTCCAATGCCGAGATTGGGTAAATTTTCATAAAGAGCTTGTTTCACTATATCTTCTAGACTTCTTTCTTTTTCCTCCCCTTCAGAGATTCCTATAATTCTGATGTTGGAAACTTTCATGGCATCATTTGTTTCCCTGCTTCTGTTTTCATGGCTTCTAAGCTGTTTGTTCCAGGCTTCCTCCCGATCCTTTCTTCCGATCTATTTGTCCTTGAGATCACTAATTCTATCTTCTTTTGCAGTTACCCTAGCTTTTATAGAATTTATATTAGATTGGAACTCGTTGAGAGCATTGTGAACCTCGTCCCTGTTGGCTTTCAGTTCTGCCCTATTCAATTCCATTTGGTCATCCATGACTTTCTGCAACCTAGCTATTGCCTGCATAATTGTGGGCCTGAATTCTCTTTCTGACATATTGTCTATGTTGATAGCCATTATCTCTGTTACAGAATGCCTATCCTCTGTATTTTTCTTCTGTTGCACATTCTTCTTCCTAGTCATTTTGGTGAGATGACTGAACGGATATAGATGGATGTATGACACAGTCAAAGTGCACCTTGGAATGCTTCTGAGTAGATCTGAATTCCCCAACAAAATGAGAGAAAAAAAAATTAAAGAGAGATACACAGGAAAAAAAGTGAAGATAAAAGAGAAGGTTTAGCCCAAATGGGGTCCTAAGGAAAGATTTATGTTTAAAAAAAAAAAAAAGATAAACAAAAAGGCTGATAAATGTATATGACAAGAGAAAATATTTCTCTTTTATTTACTTTTTCAGTCTTTTTGGTTATCTGTCTATATAGATGTAGATCTATATAGGGGTGAGAGGTGTGCCAGGTGGGTTTTCAGTCAATGATGTTCCCTGATTTAAGTCCTTCCGCCCCTCTCAAGGGGCTGGGCTCTGAGGAATCCTATTTTTCAAATGTTTGTTCTCTGGAGGTTCAGTTTTTTTCTCTTGCCTTGACTGCTTTTGATGATTTTGGAAATTTAGAGGAAAGCAAACTTCACCCTGTCCTCCCACTCAGAGCGAAGCCTCATTCTGCTCCCCTGAGGGTGCTGCAGAGCTCATATAAATTCCTCCTTGACCGCTGGCAGAACAGATTTTGAATTGCAGTCCCAGGGAATGCAGAATCTTCTGCTTATACCCAAAACCACAGCAGCAGCGTCTGTCTGGACAGCTCCAGACTGCCAGAGGTTCCAAGCAGTGAACCACAGAGAGATTTTCATGCTGGCCCGTGCTGGGAGTGCCTGATGTTTCTCTGTCTAAGAGTTCTGGGCTTGCAAGCACCTCTCTCAGGGGAGGGTGTGGGTCGAGTATGTCTCAGGCTGTGATACTAGGGCGTGGCTCTCAGAGCAATGAACTGGGCCTTCGCACACCTCTCTCAGGGGAGGATGAGGCTCTGTTTCAGGCTCTGTTAGCAAGTCTCATTGTTCTTCTGTCTGGCGAGTCTCCCACCCTCTAACAGGAGGCAGACCCCACACGATCATGTGTGCGCTGGTGGCTCAGGCACTAAGACCTGGTTTCTCCAACACACTTTCTTTGGCTCAGCCACAGGGGAGGCTGTACTGGGTCTGGGAACTTAAGCCCCTGTCCTGAGCCGACCTGATTCAAACAATTTACCTCCAATATCTTTTGTTCTTTTTGAGTGCTTTCAACCAGAGTCCAAGTTAATGCTGGTCCCCAGAGGCAGGGCACTCTTGTATTGGGGTATTACTTTCCAATTGGTAGCCTTGAGTGGGTTGCTTCCACTTTTGTTTATTTCAATATCAGTCCAATGTTCTCACTTCGCTTTTCTGGCCCACTGATGATTTCTGATCAATAGAGATCCAGACATGTATAATTCTGATTTCATGCTGATTTCATGGGTGATCAGAGTTCTTTGGTAGTAAATCACCTCACTTTGGGGTACAGGTTGAAACGGCATCCCTTTCTATTTCCCTGTCATCTTGACTCATCTCACATAACACTTATAATGAAATTTCAAGAGAAAGGATGTTGGCATTTTATGGATAGCAAATCAATTTCATATGCTTGAAAACTACATTCCATCACCTTCAGTCACATTTCCTTCAAAGAATGTCCCATTTAGTCCTCTTTTATAAACATGTATTCCCACTAACTTGCCTACAAAGAAAGACAAAATTTTGTGTCTGATTATAGTCATATTGCTTGTCACTTTTCCCCTCCCTTTTCACGTGTTTCTTTAGTACCATGAGACAGTGAAATCATTTGTTATTTGTCTTTGTGAGACTCAGAGATGTGACATAGCCCAATTCTCTCCACAACTTTGTCACATGAGGCAAGTGACAAGAATTCATTCTTCCTCATGGTTGGGTAAGAGTCTGTGGTGCTTTTGGAGGACAGTGAGATGGTAGTAGTGTCCGGGAACTCCAGGCTTGTTGTCAGCCATTTACACAACTGGAAGATGACTACATCAACTGTGACTTGGAGGAAGTTGATCTGATGCTTACAAAGTCAACTCCACATCAAAGAGAAAAGAAGTCGCAGAGACTATGGGAGAAGACTGGAGATATGGCTTAAGGAGAAATGGGAGGTTTGTGCTTCAAAAGGCAGTGGGACAATGCAAAAGACAATGACACAGGAGAGGAGAATACTAAGAACCGACAGGGAGCATGTTTTCCTATGCCACTTGCTGTGACAAGCAGAGTATCTGAATGGTATGAGTTCTTGCCAACAAAGGGTCTTGAGTCCAGAATTTTGAGACCATCAGCCTTGGCAGATATCATCTTGAGAGAACCCTGTGTTTCTCCTGGAGAGGACGCCAACAAGCAACCAGGTCCAGACAGCCTGGAGACCATGATCAGAGACAATACTAGGAGACACAGAGGAAAGATGATGGATTCTGGCAGTGCATCCGATCAAGGCAGTCTTCGTGGAGATGACTTGATGGGGGCAAAAGTAATTTGGGGCTCTCGCATAAGCAGCATAAAGACCAAACTACTGGCAAAGGGAGGACAGTGTGGACATTAATGCCTCATATACAGAAACGAAGTCCCAGCCATGGAACACCGGGGGGACTGATTTCCTGAGTCCTAGTTGCTAAGTCAAAGGAGAACAGACTCTCCAGTAGGGGACTGGAAGAAAGCCCTTCCCACATGCTCTCTCCTAACCACAGCATTCTTCAGGCATTTATTCTCTTAAATTGGTTGAACGTCTCCTTTCACAGGCAAACCAGTGCACACCAAACTAAACCTCACCATATTCAGCACAAAACAAAACACTGCTGCTTCCAGTCAGCGATGAGAGAAGAATTAGGCACAAACAAGTCAGCTGCAAAAGACTGGGAGCAGGGGACAACAGTTGAAAAGGACTGCTGCCACTAGCAACTCCACAGTCTCGCTTTTATTAGATAAAAATCAATAGCCACTAGAAGGACTGATGAAGGTCAAAGGTTAATCCTGTCTTGCAGACAAGCAAGAAGGAGGATAAAGTTTATAGTTAACCAAGCACATTCAAAGGACTCATCTAACTAACAATGAGCACTTCTGGGAAGAGAAAGGAGCAACAATGAAAAAGGGAAGCAGGTGGTTTTTGTTCCACCCTGAGTTGACCGGGCATTCCGGGTGTTCAGCTTCCCTGAAGCAGGTGGCCTTCCGCCCTGGGCAGGCCAGAAGTTCCTGGCTGCCTGGCTTCTGTAAAGGGGCAGCATTCCACCCTGAGCCAGCCGGGCATCCCCAGCTGCCCAGCTTCACGGTCGTACATCGTCCTTCTCCCCAACGACCTGTTGTCAGTATGAATATTTTTTAAGGCCATGTCTAAATGTGCTTGGCAACTAGTAAAATCCTCCAGGGGTTACAGTTTAAGTAACAAATTGTTCTGAGGGGCAGCATCAAGCCACTGAAATGGAAGGCAAAGAGAGCCCCTGCAGATAACTGCCTTAACGTCAGGGTACAGCCATAACACAACAGCAGATGGAATGCACCCCATACACACCTCAAACTTCCTCAATGGCCTGCCCTTCACCACTGCATGGTCTTGTATTCCTAAAGACATTACCTTCAGGGTAGAAAACCGAATGGGATTTGTGAATAGAGAGAAGAAGACATAGACCTGGATCCAATGCAAAGATGGAAGACTCAATTGATTCAGAGGAAAAAGAATAAGGAATGATCATGGCCAGGCAGTCTGTGAAACCTTAAATGTAACAAGCCCTATGGAGGATTGAAAGCAGCATCCAGCACTCACTGTACATCGGAAAACACAGAAGACATCAGGGAGTTTCAAACCACAAAGATAAAAGTGATAAAAAAATAAAATAGAGGGTCCCTGATGAAAAGATTGGTAGCAGACTGAATGAAAGGCCAGGAAGTTGGCAAAAGCAGAGGGTCACTTTAGTTACCTGAAAGAAAAAAACACTGAAAAATAAAGGAAGATAAGTAAAAGAGAGAAGGAAAAATGATGGAACATGACAATGAGCTTAGGGAAATCATCAACTCCAAGGAATATAAAGAGGTGCCTATGCTATGATACCTAGAAGGGAAAGAATAAAGAAGGCCAAATATTTCTTTGAGAAATCAGAGCTAAAAATGTCCCTCATCTGGGAGTACAAACAGAGCTCCATATTAAGAGGTACAGAGAACTCCCATCACCATCAACAGAAGCAGAGCACCTCAAGACATAGTGTCATTCCCCCTGCAAAAGATAGCAAGGGAGGAATTGTTACTCAAAAATGCATGGGAGAGTAGTTTTTCCGTGGCCAAGTCACTGACTTCAAGTCTACATGTTATAACAGCTCTCAAAGCAGGTCGGATAGAGCCAGCAACTCCAGCCCAAGCCAAAATCCGTATCCCCTGCACATCTAAACAATGACAGAGTAGTGGTTCTTGTCTAGAACTCAGAGCTATTAAGAATACAAATATTGGGTCCTGGGCTGTGTACATCAGTTCAGAAACAACCTTCAGCTCAGCTCATGATCCCAGGGTCATGGCCTCGTCTTTGATCTCAGGTCCCCTGCTGAGGGGCAAGTCTGATTCCCTTACCCATCTCCATCCCCTGAGTGTGATCTTCTGTCTCTCTCTCAAGTACATTCATGCACATCGTTTAACAAAAAAAAAAAAAAAAAAAAAAAAAAAAAGAAAGAAAGAAAGAAAGAAAAACAAAACTAGTTTACAATGATTTACTAGGGCTAGAGGTTTTTGCTCTCTTCTCCCTTGTTTATTCTCCAGTTCTTTGTCTTCCTGTATCTCCTAACCAACCTGTATCATTCACTGTCTGTTCTGCTATAGTGGCCCTTTGTTATCATATTGTTCATCCTTTCCTGGCTCCATTATAACATGTCCATTTTCTGCAAAAAGCACCATGTGGTTATTGCATGAAACCATTTGAGGGATGGCAATGAGAGGGTTAAGGCAGGCTTGTGCTTCCATATCTCCATTCAGTTCCCCAGAGGGTAGCTGCACCAAACTGCGGGAATGCTCAAGGTTCTTTGACATTTGAATCCTCTTCCATGTGTCTTTTGGAGAACACGTTTTACATCTTGAAACATGCAAGAGTGTCATTCAGATGGCTTCAATTGTGCTATCGGTCTCCTCCAACATGCTCCAAGCTTGCTCCTGTGGACTCCAAGTAAATGAGTCTGTCCGGGGACTCACATTCAAAGTGTAAAGTCTGACTTTGGTACTTGGTCAGTTTTGAAGATTGGGAGGCTGTCTGGCATGATTTCTTGAGACGCTAGAGGAAATCATATCCTCGCTGTGGACAACCCAGGCATATCTTTGGAAAGGTTGTGGGTGTTCCCTGTGAGGTTTCCTAGGCTGGCCTTTCCCTAGTCAGAAGTGCCCTGATTTGGTGGGAGGACCATACACATGTGCAGGACACGGATTCCTCCCTTGCGTCTCTGTTTGAGACCTGATTCATTCTTGGCCTTTTGTGGGTAAGATGGAATGGTGGGTATTTGTCTTTCTAAGGAGTCCAGATGGCTTTTGCTGACTGTCACGACAATAGACTACAAAAAATGCTGTGGATATTGTGACACTGACCCGTTTCACAGACTGACTTGGTGAGACCCAGGTGGCTACAGCTTTTGGGAGTGCTTGGGATCATCTTGGCTCACTCATGACTACTATCACCAAGTGTATATCAGGCATGGTTGTGGAGGAATGGTTGCTAAGACCTCAAATCTTTGTGACATCACCGAAGCTGGCTTCACTCTCATGACCTCCACTTTCATGACCTTTAATCCTATGGTTTTAGGTAGGAAGCCCCAGGAAGGACAGAAAAGGAGCCCTCTGAGCCTGATGAAAAACTCACTTTGTCTTGTGTGTTAACTTCCACTTTCCCTTTCTAGACAAAGAGAAAAGAAAATGATGTATGGCATACCATCTTTTAGTCCAACCTTTCTCCAGAGATGGCAAGGTTTTCCTATTTATACTGCAATTTCTAGAATTGTAAATAAACAGTGAGGCCTCTTGGGTATCATCAGCTCTCTGTGACGTTAGCATTCTGTGGGTTAGAGTGTTCTTGCTCAGAGTCTTTTACCTATGGGTCAGTGATGACTAAGGGACAGAAAGTCCCTTTTCAAGAAAAAAAAATTAGGGAATGGATGTATTGTGCTGTCTGTGTCCTTATCTCCTCGTGTTAAGAAATACTATTCATAAGTGATAAGGGCTCTATCTACCTGGCTTTACCTTGAACACCTTTGCAAAAGCTTAAAGGAGAGTGACATTCTGCATGATAGCTAAACCTTTAGGAAGAGCCCAGGAGAGCACTCCTTGTCATCAATAGTTAACTCTACCTGCTGTGGTAATGGGTATAGCAATTTTTCTAATTCTCTTTAATCAGAGGAAAAGGAATGGCCTATATCGATGGCCTGCAAGGTCCAATCGAGCAGAACTGTGGATTGAGCCACAATGCCCTTGCAAAGACTCGTGGATAAAGAAGGTGTGGTCCATATTAGCAACAGATTATTCTTCAACCATCAGGGAGGATGAATCCCTGGTACTTGCTTGACATGAATGCCACAGGACTGGGTGATGTGAAATGAAAAAGGCAAGCAGACAAAAGAAATATTATATGCTTTCTCTTATATGTGCCCCAAAAGGAATACCATGGGCATTAGTAGAAAGAAGAGAAAACTGAAAGATAAGAAGTCAGAGAAGGAGACAAATGAGAAGTGACTCAGGACTCTGAGGAACCAAGCTGAGGGTTACAGAAAAGAAAGAAATGCAGGGAATGTGGGAACTGGATAATGGGTGTTGAGGAGGTGTGGCATATATTAGGGGGAGCACTAGCTCGTATATGTAACTAAAGCATCCATGAATAATCTGTCAAAAACGTAT
This sequence comes from Mustela nivalis, assembly GCF_964662115.1. Classification (NCBI taxonomy): domain Eukaryota; kingdom Metazoa; phylum Chordata; class Mammalia; order Carnivora; family Mustelidae; genus Mustela; species Mustela nivalis. Next base: position 25,812,255 of record NC_139041.1, read on the forward strand.
GATGGATGATCGGCTGGCTTCCTCAACAGAACAAAAAATTAAAATAAAAACAGATGAAGATAGAGCAGATGAATATAGAGCAGATGAAGATAGAGAAAAGGAAAAATTATATTTTTTATTATTTTTACTTCTTAAAATGGCATGGAATTTGTATCCTATAATGTCCTTATCTGAATTGGGTCTTTATACTTGTAAAGAAGAGTCTCCACGTCTCCTCTATTTCTGGAATCAATGAGAAGAAACTACATTGCCTTTATTAAATGTCTAGAAGAGTTGACCAGGAAAATAATTTGGATGTGACCTTCTGTTATTCGGAGGTGATTGATTACTGCTTCAAACGCTTTAGTCACTAGTCCTGACCTAATATTGTGAGTTGATAAATTGATAAGTCTTCGAATTTATCCTTTTCCTCAGTGTTAGCATTTGCTGGCATAATTGTGTAGAGGGATCTTATAGGTTATTTTTTTTCCTTTCTATAAGTTGTCATGGGGTCTCAATTTCAGCTGTATGCTTGCCTCTCTGTTTAATCCAGGTAATGCCTCTTCCAGTTTGTTAAAGTTATCTAAACTGACGTCTGAGTTTTCCTGATTTTTTCTTATTTGTTTGTTTGTCTTTCTTTTATTTTGATGATCATATGTATTATTTCCTTATTTCTGTTAACTTTGAAGATTGATTCTTCTTTTTTTTTAAAATTTTTTATGGCATCATGTTAGGTTCATTTTTTTTCAATGTTTTTATTTTTCGATGTACACACATTTAATCCTGTATTCATTCCCCATAAAACATTTTGGCATCATCTTATAAGTTTCTTTACTTTTCTTTGTTCAAGGTACTTTCTGATTTTTCCTTTTGATTTTCTTTTTTTAATTCATTGCTAGTTCGGAAGTGTGTTGTGTTTTCCCCTAATAGTGTCTGGCTGTGTTTCCCATTCATAAGTGATTTTTTTTTTCTGTTTTCATAACTTCGTGATCATAAGTATACAGGATGGTAATTGAAATGTCTTCTATTAATGACGACTGGATTTGGACTCCAGTACAAGATCTGTGATAGACAAGGTAAGGTCTGCCCTAGGGAAGAAATTCTCTTATGGTCCTCAGAGACAGAATCTTATGCATGTTTCCCCAAAGCTCAGGTGGTCTAGAGAATCCATGATGACATATTTTATTCCATACCATCCTCACATCTGGATGATCTGTCCTGTGCTATGAGTGGATATCGTAGTTCCCAACAATATTAGATTGTGGTCCTAATCTCCCTTCCATTCTGATAATATGCTTCCAACATTTACATATACTCATGAAGATTTTGTTTATGTTGCAATTCTTCCATGTTTCTGATGTTTTGGTGCTTCATCAAGAAAAAACACCTTCCAATAATCTTTTGTCTCTCGAGGGATAAAATTTCTCTATCTGCCATAGGCACCATCACTTTGGGTCTCTTATCCTTGCCAATTGCACTACCTATGTTTTTGCTATTCCATCACTTTCAAGTTATGTGTATCTTTTTTTTTTAAAGATTTTATTTATTTATTTGACAGGCAGAGATCACAAGTAGGCAGAGAGGCAGGCAGAGAGAGAGAGGAGGAAGCAGGCTCCCCACTGAGCAGAGAGCCCTGGGATCATGACCTGAGCTAAAGGCAGAGGCTTTAACCCACTGTGCCACCCAGGTGCCCCATATGTGTATCTTTATAGTAGAAGGAAATCTCCTATGGCCAACATAAGGTCAAGCTGGTTTTGTTCTTGATGTTTTCTTGTTGACATTTTTTTCTTTTTTTTTCTTTTTTTTTTTAATTGTCATCCTTCCTACAATCTGTTTATAGGGATAGGAGAATTTACTACTGAATACTTCAATTAATTATTGATGGGTAAGGAGTTAACTTTCTCATTTTCTTTGTTTTCTTACATGGATTCTCTGTGCCTTCCCTATTTATGGTATTTTCTTTGGGGTTTGCTTCTTTTAGTGTGATTCCTCCTATCTTCCCCATCTTTTGTGTGTCTTCTGTGTGTGTGTGTGTGTGTGTGTGTGTGTGTGTGTGTGTATGTTGTCTCTATGTGTTTCACATAACACTTATAATGAAATATCAAGAGATAAGAATTTTCCTTTATGGATAGCAACTCAATTTGATATGCCTTGAAAACTCACATTCCATCACTTTCAGCCACATTTCCTGCAAAGAATGTCCCATTTAGTCCTCTTTTATAAACAAGTATTCACACTAACTTGCCTTCAAAAAAACACCAACTTTTTATTGCCTGGTTAGATTCATGTTGTTTGTCTCCTTTTACCTTGCTTTTTCACATGTTCCTTAACTAGCATGAGAGAGCAAAATCATATATTATTTGTGTTTCTGAGACTGATAGATGTGATGTAGGCCAATGCTTTCCATAGTTCTGCCAAAAGTCAGGTGGCAAAAATTCATTCTTGCTTATGTCTGGGTAAGAGTCTCTGGTGCTTTTGGAGGACAGTGAGATGGTAGTGGTTTCTGGAATCTCCAGGCTTATCTTCAGCCAGCAACACAACTGGGATATTACCACATCAAGTGCAACATGGTGAAAATTGACCTGAGGCCTACATATTAACTCCGAAGCAAAAGAGAAAAAGAAGTCACAGAAACTTTGGGAGAATGCTGGAGACATGGCTTAAAGGAGATGTGGGCAGTTGGTGTTTCACAGGGCAGTGAGATAACACAAAGAACAAAAGCACATGATAGAACACAAACTTGGAACCCACAAGAGCATGTTTCCTTATGCCAGTGCTTGTGACCATCAGAGGATCTGAATGGCATGAGTTTTTGCCAACAAATGGTCTTGAGTCCAGAGTTTTCAGATCATAAGGCTTGGAAGACATGGACTCGAGAGAACACTGTGTTTCTCCTTCAGAGGACACCAACAAGCAACCAGATGCAGATAGCCTGGAAAACATGATCAGACACAATCACAGGAGATACAGTGGGAAGATGTATCTAGCAGTGCATCTGTGAGAGGCAGTGTTCGTGGAGATGACTCAATGTGGGCACATGAAATTTTGGGCTCTAGCACCAGAAGCATAAGGCGGAGCTAATGGCCAAAGAGAATGGTGAGAACATTACCTGCTGAACTTGCAAACACGAAGTCCTTACCGTGAAACACAGGGGGTTACTGTCTTCCTCAGTCCAAGTTGCTTTTTCCCTGGAGAGCAGACTCTCCTGTAGGGGACTAGAAGAAAGCTCTTCTCACATGCTTTCTCCTGACCACAGCTTTCTACAGGCCTTCATTCTGTTGAGTTGGTTGAAGGTCTCCTTTCAATGGCTCACAAGATCCCACCAGGCTAAATCTCAGCATACTCAGCCCAGAAACCAAGCACTCCAAAATGCAGCCAAAGAGAGCTTCTGCAGATGATGGGCCTCAAGGACAGGGGACAGCCACAATGCAACAACAGAGGGCATGCATGCCACACACATTCAAGACTCCCTCAAGGGCCAGCACATGGGCAATCCATAATCTCATCATCCTAAAGAAATTACTCTCAGGGTTGAAAACAAAATGGGCTTTTGGAATAAAGAGAAAACGACAGAGAACTAGGTCCAATGCTAAGATGGAAGAATTATTAGACGCTGAGGAAAAAGAATGAGTAATGATAATGTCAAGGCAATCGAAGTTAAACGTCTACATGGAACACGCCCAATGGAAGATTGAAAGCAGCAGCTAGGATACTCACTGTACATCAAAAAAAAAAAAAACAAAAAAAAAACACAGAATACATCAGGAAGTCTCAAACCACAGAGATAAAAGTGATTAAAATAAGGAGTCTCGAGATGCCTGGGTGGCTCAGTTGGCTGGACGACTGCCTTCAGCTTAGGTCATGATCCCGGAGTCCCGAGATCGAGTCCTGCATTGGTCTCCCAGCTCCACGGGGAGTCTGCTTCTCTCTCTGACCTTCTCCTCGCTCATGTTCTCTCTCTCACTGTCTCTCTCTCAAATAAATAAATAAAATATTTTAAAAAAAGGAGTCTCTGATTAAAGTATTGGAAGCAAACTGGATTCAAAGGCCAGGAATCTGGCAGAAGAAGATTAAATTAGTGATCTGGAATACAAATACTGGACAATAAGGAAGAGAGAAGGAGGAATTATGGAACATGACAATGAATTTAGGGAACTTATTGATTCCAAGGAATGGAAAGAGGTGCCTATTGTAGGAGAACAAGAAGTGAAAGAAAAAAGAGGGCTGAACATTTCTTAGAGAAATCAGAGCTGAAAATATCCCTCATCTGGGAGCAGACACAGAGATCCAGATTCAGAGGCACAGAGGTGTCCCATCTACATCAACAGAAGCAGTGCAACACAAGACAGTGTCATCCCCCCTGGAAAAAATAGCAAGGAAGGAATTCTCTTTACCCAAATATGTAGGGGAGAGTAGTTTGTCCATAGCCAAGTCACTGACGTCAAGACGACTAGCTATACCGGCTCTCAAAGCAGGTCACATAGAGCAAGCAACACCATCCCAAGCCAAAATACATAACCCCTGCATTTCTGAACAATGACAGAGCAGTGGTACATGTCTAGAACTAGGAGGTATTAAGAAGACAACAAATGGGTCCTGTGGTGTGTCCATCAGTACAGAGGCAGCCTTCAGCTCAACTCATGATCCCAGGGTCATAGCATCAACTCTCATCTCGGGTTCCCTGCTCAGGAGCAAGTCTGCTTCTCCCTCTCCCATTCCATCCTCTGATTGTGATCTCCCTGTCTCTCTGTCAAATATGTTCATGGCAATGTTTTGACAAAAAACAAAAACAAACAAACAAATAAAAAAACAGTGTACAAGTATTAACTGGGGCCAGAGGATGGCTTATTTAATTTGGATTTAGGTCCCTATTGAATGCAGCCAGGTACAGATCACCTCCTACCATCATGAAATGCCAGACCATTGCTCTGAGCTCCTTTGTTCATTCTGTTCTTCATTGTCTTCCTTTATCTTCTTACTAACCTGTAGCATCTGCAGTCTGTCCCACTTTAGTGGCCCTTTTTTGTCACATTGTTCATCCTCTCAGTTCCATTAGAATATGTCCATCTTCCACTAGAGTCACTGTTCAGTTATCGCATGAAACCATTTGGGGAATGGTCATGAGGGAGTTAAGGCAGTCCTGTGCTGCCACATCTCCATTCATTTCCCCCAACGGTGTCTGCACCACCCAGTGGGAATGCTCAAGGTTCTGCAACATTTGAGTCCTATTCCTTGCGTCCTTTTGGAGATACATGTTGTCATCCTGAAATGGACACAAAAGTCTTTCAGATGGTTTCAATTGGGCTTTGGTTCTCTTCCAACATGAGAGAGGGACTGCTGCTTCAGTGAAGCCAGCTTGTGTGATATAACAAAGCTTTGAAGACATAGCAACCACTTCTCCCCAAACCATGCCTGATCACTACATGTGGCTGGAGTAGTCACGGGTGGTTGAAGAGGATCCAATGTCCTCCCAAACCACTGGAGCTGCCAGGGTCTCTCACAAAGGAAGTTTGTGAATTGAGTCAGTGTCACCTTCTCCATGGACGAATTTGTAGTCTTTGGTCCTGACGGTCAGCACCAGCTGGAGAAAGTCAGGAATCCACCATTCCATCTTACCACAGAAGGCCAAGAAATAATCAGGCTTCAAACTAAGTCTCAGGGGAGGAAATACATTCCCTGCACATGGGTATGGTCCTCATACCCAATCAGGGCGCTTCTGACAAGGAAAAGGGCCACCCAAGGAGAACTCACAGGAAACCCCCTACACCATTCCAAAGACATGTCTGCTTTCTTCAACTGCGAGGAAACGAGAACCTGGAGTGTCTCCAGAAATCATGCCAAAACGGACTGCCAAACTTTAAAACTGACCTTTCACCAAAGTCAGACTCTACACCCTAGACGCTGAGCCCAGGACAGACTCATGTACTTGGAGTCCACAGAAGCAAGAGTGGAGCATGTTGGAAGAGAACCATAGCCCAAGTAAATCCATCTGAAAGACTTATGTGCCCATTTCAGGATGACAGACTGTATCTCCAAAAGGACTCATTGAAGAGGATTTGAATGTCGAAGAAGCTTGAGCATCCCACAGGCTGGTGAAGCTACCTTCTGGGGAACTGAATGGAGATGTGGCAGCACAAGCCTGCTTCAACCCTCATGACCATCCCCCAAATGGTTTCATGCGATAAGCAAACAATGCCTTTCGTGGAACATGGTCATGTTCTAATGGAGCCAGAAGAGGATGAACAATGGGTTAAAAAGGGGCTATTACGTTTGGACAGACAGCGGAAGCTACAGATTGGTGAGGACATACAGGAAGACAAAAAACAGGAGAATGAACACGGGAGCTCAGAGAAAAGGTCTGACATTTTAGAATGTGGGGAGGTGTTCTATACCTGGCCGCATTCTATATGGACCTAAGTCCAAATTAAATAAATGATATTCTGGCCCCATTAAATCCTTGTAAGCTGTTTTGCTATTGTTTTTTATCAAAATATGGGCATGTACGTATTTGACAGAGTGACAGAGAAATCACAATCATGGGGTGGAGGTGGAGATGGAGAAGCAGTTTTATCCCTAGTCAGGGAACCCTTGGATCATGAGTTGAGCTGAAAACTGCCTCTGAACTGATGGCCACACACTGGTAGCCAATCTGTGTCTTCATAATACCTCATAGTTCTAGACAAGAACTACTGCTCTGTAATTGTTCAGAAATGCAGGGGATATGAATTTTTGCTTAGCCTAGTATTGCTTGTTCTATCTGACCTGCTTCAAGAGCTGTTATAGCTTGTCATCTTGAAGTCAGTGACTTCGCTATGGACAAACATTTTGCCCACGTGTACTTGAGTACAGTGAATTCATCCATTGCTAACTTTTGTAGGGGGAATGACACTATGTCTTGTGGTGCTCTGCTTCTGTGGATGGTGATGGGAGTCCTCTGTGCCTCTGAATCTGGATCTCTGTTTCTGCTCCCAGATGAGGGACATTTTCAGCTCTGATTTCTCAAAGAAATGCTCAGCCTATTTTTTTCTGCACTCCTAGTTCTCCAACAATAGGCAACTCTTTCCATTCCTTGGAGTCGATGACTTCCCTAAGCTCATTGTCATGTTCCATCATTCTTCCTCTGTTTTTGGATTTGCTTCTTTATTTTCTAGTCTTTTTCCTTCCAGGTCAATAATTTGATCTTCTGCTTCTGTCAGCTTCCTAGATTTTGCATCCAGTCTGCTACCAATCTTTTCATCAGAACTCTTTATTGTATATTATTTCATTTCATTTTATTTTTATCAATTTTATATCTGTGGTTCGAGACTCCCTGATACCTTCTGTGTCTTATGATGTACTGGTCCTCTGCTTTCAATCCACCATTGGGCATGTTACATGTAGAGGTTTCACTTCGATTATCTGGCCATTATCATTTCTTGTTCTTTTTACTTGGAATCAACTGATTATTCCATCTTGCATTGGATCTAGGTCTCTGACTTCACTGTATTCAAAAACCTATTCTGTTTTCTAGCTTGTGGGTAATTTCTTTGGGAAGAAGAGATCATGGAGTGCCCCAGGGCTGGCTCTTGAGGGAGTCTCAGGTGTGTGTGGCATGCATGCCCTCTCCTGTTGTGTTGTGGCTGATCCCTGTCCATGAGGCCTGTCATTGCAGAGGCTCTCCTTGCTTGCCCTTTGGTATGTTTGAAGTCTGGGGAAATATGCTGAGGTCTGGTTTGCCTATGAAAAGAGATGTTCAACCAACTCAAGAGAACAAAGACCTGCAGAATGCTGTGGTAAGGAGAGAGCTTGTGGGCAGGGCTTTCTTAAAGTTCCCTATGGAGGAGTCTGTTCTCCTGGGACTAAGCAACTTGGACTGAGGAAGACAGTCCCCAAGTATTCCACGGTTTGGATTTCATTTTTGCAGTTTAGGCAGCTAATGTCCTCACCGTCCTATCTTTGGCCAGTATCTCTGTCTTGATGCTGCTTCTGCAAGAGCCCAAAATTTCCTGTGCTCCCTCGAGTCATCTCCTTGAACACTGTTTCTATCTGATGCACTGCCAGAACCCACCATCCTCCAATTATATGTCCTGGTATTGTCTCTGATCGTGGTTTTCAGGGTGTCTTCACCTGCTTGCTTGTTGGTGTCCTCTGCTGGAGAAACACAGTGTTCTGTGGAGTCGATATCTGCCAAGTCTGCTGATCTGAAATCTCCAGTCCACCTGAGCCTTTGTTGGCAAGAACTCTTGCCATTCAAATCCTCCACTAGTCACAGCAATGGCATTGAGAAACGTGCTTCTTGTGAGTTCCCAGTTTGCTCTGCTGTAGTGTGCCTTTGTATTTTGCATTGGCTCAATGCCATCTAAAGCATCAACCATCCACATCTTCCCTGAGACATGTCTCCAATGTTCACCCACAGCCTTCTTTTCTCTTTTGCTTTGGAGTTTAATTTGTTGGCTTTAGGTCAATTTCCACCAAGTTGCAGTTGAAATGGTCATCTTCCATGGCTGAAGACAAGCCTGGAGTTCTCAGACACTACTACCGTCACACTGTCCTCCAAAGGCACTGCAGACTCATACCAAGGCATAAGCAAGAATGATTTCTTGCCACTTGCCTCAAGTGGCAGTGTTTTGGAGAGCATTGGGCTAAGTCACATCTATCAGTCTCAGAAAGACAAATAACATATGATTTCAGTCTCTCATGGTAGTCCAGAGACTTATGAAAAAGCAAGGAAAAAAGGGAAAAACAATATGTCTCTAACCAGGCACCAAAACTGTGGTGTTTGCTTGAAGGCAAAATTGTGAGAATTCCTGTTTATCAAAGAGGACAAAGGTGACATTCTTTGTAGGAAATGTGGCTGAAAGTGATGGAATGTGAGTTTTTAAGGCATGTCAAATTGAACTGCTATCTGTAAAAGACCGAATCCCTATCTCTTGAAATTTAATTATATGTGTTATGTGAAACACACATACACAACACACACACACACACACACACACTCACAGGCACAGATAAGACACACAAAAGTTGGGGAGGAAGTGAAGAATAGCACTAAAGGAAGCAAACCCCAAATAAAATATAATATAGGGGAAAAACACAGAGAATCCTAGTTAGAAATGAATGAAAATGAGAGAGTTACCTTTTTACCTATCAATAATTAGCTCAAGTATTCAGGACTAAACTTTCCTGTCATGATAAACAGATTGTTGGACTGGATGAAACTAAAAAAAGAAAAAAAAAGAAAAAAAAGAAGTGGTCTACAAGAAAACAACAAAAAGTAAACGAGCTGGACCTTCTGTTGCCAATAGGAGATTTCCTTTGACTCTAAATATATCCTTAGCTTGAAATTGAAGGAATTGGGAAGACATAGGTTATGCGATTGGCAAGGAGAAGAGAACAAAAGTGATTGTGCCTATGGTAGATAGAGATTTTATGCCTTCGAGAGACAAAAGATTACTGGAAGGTGTTTTGTCTAGATGGAACATCAAAACATCAAAAATTTGGGAATTGCCACCATATACACCATAAACATGGGTTTACCTAATGTTGGTAGCATATTTACAGCAAGGAAGGGAGATGATGACTTCAATCCAATATTGTTGGGGACTACAATATCCAGTTTCAGCACAGGACAGATCATCCAGTGGAAAGGTGGTTAGGAATAGCCGTCGTCCTCATGGATTCTCTAGACCACCTGAACGTTGGGGATACATGTATCAGATTGTGTCTCTGAAGACCATAAGAGACAAGGGCAGACCTAACTTTGTCTATCACAGATCGTGTGCTGGAGTCCAAATCAAGTCATAATTAATGGAAGAGAAATCAAATCCTATCTTGTATACTTATGGCCACCAAGGTATGAAAACGGATAGAAATCACATATGAATGGAATACCAAGCCAGACACTCATAGATGGAAAACACAACACACTCGTGAACTAGTAATGAATCAAAGACAGAAAATGAAAAGGAAAATTAGAAAGTGCCATGAACAAAGGAAAGTCAATAAACTAATGGGATGATGCCAAAACTTTTTACAGGGAAGCAATATATGATTAAATGCATGCATTTCCAAAAATTAAAAACAGAGATAAAGGCAACCATACTCTCACCATAACGAACTAGAAGAAGAAGAAAGAAATTCCAAGGTTAACAGAGAAAATGAAAAAAATATATATGCTTATAGAAATAAAGGAAATACAAACAAATCCATATGAAAAAAATCAGGAGAAATCGCACATCAGATTTGAAAATTTTAACAAACTGGAGGAGCCACTACCTGGATAAAACAGGGAGAAAAACACACAGCTGAAAGTGTGAGACCACATTACAACTTATAGAAAGGAAAAAAATAACCTCAAAGAACCCTCTACACAAATATGCCATCAAATCCAATAACTGAGAAAAAAGGATAATTCCAAAACACATATCAAGTCCCAAGATACGTCAGAACCTACAAAATCTGAGCTCCCCAGTAGTGACTAAATCATTTGAAGCAGTAATCAAACACCTGCCAACAAACAGAAGGCAAGGTCCAAATTATTTTCCTCATAAACACTTCTAGACATTTAATAAAGGCAATGTCGTTTCTTCTCATCGATTCCAGAAATGGAGGAGGTGGATAGACTCTATAGGTATAAAGTCCCAATAGAGAAAAGGACATTATAGAAAACAAATTCCATGCCATTTTAATAAGTAAATATAATAAAAGTATAATTCCTTTCTTTTCTTAGTCTGTCTTAATCTGCTTTGAAAGCGCAATTTGTTTTTATTTTAATTTTTTTGTTCTGTTGAGGAAGTCAGCCTATCATCCATCATACGTTTTTGACAGAATATTTGCTGATTATTTATTTCAATATATGACCTAGAGTTTATCCTAAGATATGCCAGAACTCCTCAAAACCCATTATCCAGTTTTCACATTACCTGCATGTCTATCTTTACTGTAACCCTCAGCTTGGTTCTCAGAGTCCTGAGTCACTCCTGGTTTGTCTCCTTCTCTCATTTCAGTTTATCCTTCCTTCTACTAAGGGCCATGGTATTTTTCCTGGGGCACAAAGAGGGAGGACATATGATTTTTCCCTTGGTCTGCTTGCCTTTTTCATTTCGCATCACCCAGTCATGTGGATTTCATGTCAATGCAAGTAAACGGGTTTATCGTCCCTGATGGCTGAGGAGTTTTCTGTTGCCAATATGGACCACACTCTCTTTATCCACGTGTCTTTGCAAAAGCATTGCGGCTCAATCAACAGTTCTGCTCGATTGGACCTTGCAGGCCATTAATATAGGCCATTCCTTACACTCTGGTTAAAGAGACTTGTTCAACATGGCTATACCCATTACCACAGCAGGTAGAGTTAACTAATGATGACAAGGAGTGCTCTCCAGGGCTCTTTCTTAAGGGTTAGCTATCGTGTAGAATTTCACACTCCTTGAAGTATTTGCAATGGTTTCTAGTGTAAAGCCAGGTAGACCGAGCCCTAATCCCTATGACTCCTGTTTCAGAACACTATGAGATAAGAACACAGACAGCACAGTACATCCATGCCATAACGTTTTTATTTGAAAAGGGACTTTCTGTCCCTTGGTCATCACTGACACCTAGGGAAAAGACGCTGAAAAAGTACTCTCTCAACAACAGGATGACAAACCTCACAGAGAGCTAATGAAACCCAAGAGGCCTCACTTTTTATTGAAAACTCCAGTAGTTGCAGTGGAAACAGAAAAACCTGTCCGTCTCTGAAGAAATGTTGGCCTAAAAGATGGTATGCTGAACGCCATTTCCTTTTCTATGTGCTTAGAAAGGGGAAGTGGGAAATTTACACACAAGACAACTTGAGTTATTGATCAATCTCAGAGGGCTCTTTTTCTGTCCTTTCCGGGGCTTCGTACGTAAAGCCATTGTACTCAAAGTTCATGAGAGTGGGACTGCTGCTTCTGTGAAGCCAGCTTCTGTGATGTCACAAAGCTTTGAGGTCATGGCATCAACTTCTCCCCAACCACGCTTGATCACACTTGGCTGGAATAGTCATGGATGGACAAGAGGATCCCAAGACCTCCCAAACCACTAGAGATGGCTGGGTTTCTCACTAAGGCACTTTGTGAAGTGAATCATTGTTACCTTCTCCATGGCTGACTTCATAGTCTTTGGTCGAGACTGTAACCAGTCTTTTTTCTTACTGTGGACTCTGGATAAAGGCAAGAATCCACCACTCCGTCTTACCCATGACAGGCCAAGAAGGAATCAGGCCTCAAGAAAGCCTCTGAGTAGGAACTCCACGCACAGCATATGCGTTTTGTCTTCCCTCCAAATCATGTTGCTTAGACTGGGAAAAGGGCCACCCAAGGAAATCTCACAGGGAACACCCATGAGAACACCCATAACTGCCAAAGACATGTCTGTAATCTTCAACAGTGATGACATGAGTACCTCTAATGTCTCCAGAAATTATGCCAGAATGGCCTCCCAATCTTCAAAACTGACCATGCACCAACGGCAGACTCTACTCCCTAGAACTGAGGCCCAGGATGGACCAATGTGCTGGAGTCCACAGGAGCAAGCTTGGAGCATGTTAGAAGAGACCTATAGCCCAAGTGAAGCCATCTGAAAGAATTTCATGCCCGTTTCAGGATGACAACTTGTATCTCCAAAAGTATGCATGGAAGAGGATTTGAATGAGGAAGAACTTTGAGCATTCCACAGGATGATGCTTCTACCCTCTGGGGAAATGAATAGAGAGGTGGCAGCACATGCTTGCCTTAAACCTCTCATGACCATTCCCCAAATGGTTTCATGTGATAACCAAACAATACATCTTGCAGAAGTCGGGCATGTTCTCATGGAGTCAGGAGAGGATGAACACTGTGACAATAAAGGGCCATTACACCGGGACAGTCAGTGGATGCTACAATTTGGTGAGGAGATACAGGACGACAAATAATAGAATAAACAAGGGAGCTCAGAGCGAAGGTCTAGCATTTTAGCATGGTGGGAAGTACTCTATACCTGGCTGCATTCCGTGAGGACCTAGGTCCAAATTAAATAAACCATCCTCTGGCCCCAGTCAATTCTTGTAAACTGTTTTTGTTTTTGTTTTCGTTTTTTGTCAAACGATGCACATGCACGTATTTGACAGAGAGGTAACAATCAGGAAGTGGCGCTGGAGAGAGAGAATCAGACTTGCCTCTTAGCATACTCTGAGACCAGAGTTGAGGCCATGACCATTGGATCATGAGCTGAGCTAAAGGCCGCCTCTGAACTGATGGACACACTCCAGGCCCAAACTTTGTCTTTTTAATACCTCACAGTTCTAGACAAGACCACTGCTCTGTCATTGTTCAGAAATGCTTGGACTGGTGTTGCTTGCTCTATCTGACCTGCTTGGAGACTGGTATAGCTTGTCGTCTTGAAGTCAGTGACTTGGCTATGGACACACTACTTTACCACGCATATTTGGGAAAAGGGAATTCCTCCATTGCTAGCTTGAGAGGGGGAATGACACTATGTCTTCTGTTGCTCTGCTTCTGTGGATGGTGAAGGGATTCCTCTCTGCCTCTTAATACGGATCTCTACTTCTGCTCACAGATGAGGGACATTTTCAGCACTGATTTCACAAGGAAATATTCAGCCCTCATTCTTCTCAGCTCCTAGGTCTCCTACAATAGGCACCTCTTTCCATTCCTTAGAGTTGATGATTTCCATAAACTCATTGTCATGTTACATCATTCTTCATCATTGGCATTACTTCCTATTTTCCAGTATTTGTCATCCAGGTCACTAATTGGATCCACTTTTTCTGCCAGATTCCTGGACTTTGCATTCAGTCGGCTACCAATCTTTTCATCAGAGAATCTTTATTATTTTATTTTATTTTTTACCACTTTTACCTCTGTGGTGCAAGACTCGTTGATGCCTTCTGTGTTTGTCTTTTTTTTTTTAATTTTTAATTGTTTATTTATTTCAGCATAACAATATTCATTATTTTTGCAACAAACGTAATAGTCCATGCAGTCCGTGCCCTCCCTAATACCCACCACCTGGTTCCCCCAACCTCCCATTCGCTGCCACTTCAAAACCCTCAGATTGTTTTTCAGAATCCATAGCCTCTATGTTTCACGTCCTTTTCCAACTCACTTCTCTTCTCTAACTCCCCATGTCCTCTATGCTATTTGTTATGGTCCACAAATAAGTGAAACCATATGATAATTGATTCTCTCTGCTTGACTTATTTCACTCAGCATAATTTCTTCCAGTCCCGTCCATGTTGCTACAAAAAGTTGGGTATTCATCCTTTCTGATGGAGACATAATACTACATAGTGTATACGGACCACATCTTCCTTATCCATTCGTCCGTTGAAGGGCATCTTGGTTCTTTCTACAGTTTGGTGACCGTGACCATTGCTGCTATAAACATTAGAGTACAGATGGCCCGTCTTTTGACTACATCTGTATCTTTGTGGTAAATACCCAGAAGTGCAATAGCAGGGTCATAGGGAAGCTCTACTTTTAATTTATTGAAAAATCTCCACACTGTTCTCCAAATTGGCTACACCAACTTGCATTAACAACAGTGTAAGAGGGCTCCCCTTTCTCCACATCCCTTCCAACATATACTGTTTCCCGTCTTGCTAATTTTGGCCATTCTAACTTATGTAAGGTGGCATCTCAATGTAGTTTTCATTTGAATCTCCATGATGGCTAGTGATAATAAACATTTTTTTCATGTGTCTGATAGCCATTTGTACATCTTCATTGGAGAAGTGTCTGTTCATATCTACTGCCCATTTTTTGATATGATTATCTATTTTGTGTGTATTGAGTTTGAGGAGTTCTTTATAGTGCCCAGATATCAACCTTTTGTCCGTCCTATCATTTGCACATATCTTCTCCCATTCTGTGGGTTGACTTTTTGTTTTCTTGACTGTTTACTTTGCTGTGCAGGAATTTTGATCTTGATGAAGTCCCAAAAGTTTATTTTTGCTATTTTTTTTTCCTTTGCCTTTGGAGACATATCTTGAAAGAAGTTGCTGTGGCTGACATCAAAGAGATTACTGCCTATGTTCTCCTCTAAGATTCTGATGGATTCCTATCTCATGTTGAAGTCTTTTATCCATTTTGAGTTTATCTTTGTGCATGGTGTAAGACAATGGATGAGTTTCATTCTTCTAAATATTGCTGTCCAGTTATCCCAGCAATATTTATTGAAGAGACTGTTTTTTTTTTTTCCACTATATATTTTTTTCTGTTTTGTCGAAGATTATTTGCCCATAGAGTTGAGGGTCCATATCTGGGCTCTCTACTCTGTTCCAATGATCTATGTGTCTATTTTTATGCCAGTACCATGCTGTCTTGGTGATCAAAGCTTTGTAGTAAAGCTTGAAATCATGTATGGTGATGCCTCCAGGTTTATGTTTGTTTTACAATATTGTCTTAGTGATTCAGGGTCTATTCTGACTCCATTAAAATTTTTGGATTATTTGCTCTAGCTCTTTGAAGAATACTGGTGGAATTTTGATCAGAGTGACATTAAACGTACAGATTGCTCTAGGCAGGATAGACATTTTAACAATGTTTATTCTTCCAATCCAAGAGCATGGAATGGTCTTCCATCTTTTTTTTTAATTAATTTTTTATTTTTTATAAACATATATTTTTATCCCCTGATTCACAGGTCTGTGAATCACCAGGTTTACACACTTTACAGCACTCACCAAAGCACATACCCTCCCCAATGTCCATAATTCCATCCCCTTCTCCCAAACCCCCTCCCCCCAGCAACCCTCAGTTTGTTTTGTGAGATTAAGAGTCACTTATGGTTTGTCTCCCTCCCAATCCCATCTTGTTTCATTTATTCTTCTTCTACCCACATAAGCGCCCATGTTGCATCACCACTTCCTCATATCAGGGAGCTTTTTATGTCTTCTTCAATTTCTTTCATGAGTGCTCTGTTGTTCTTTGAGTACGGATCCTTTACCTCTTTGGTTAGGTTTATTCCCTGGTATCTTATGTGTTTGGTGTTATAGTAAATGGAATTGATTCACTAATTTCCCTTTCTGTATTTTTATTGTTGTGTATAAGAAAGCCACTGATTTATGTACGTTATGTATCCTGCTACATTGCTGAATTTCTGTATGAATTTAATAGTTTGGGGGTGGAATCTTTTGGGTTTTCCAAATAAAGAACCAGGTCATCTAAGAAGAGAGAGAGTTTGACTTCTTTATTGCCAGTTTGGATATCTTTTATTTATCTTTGTTGTCTGATTGCTGTTGATAGGACTTCTAATACTATGTTGAACAAGGGTGGTAAGAGTGGACATCCTTGTCGTGTTCCTGATCTCAACAGGAAGGCTGCAGGCTTTTTCCCATTGCGTGTGATATTTGCTGTGGGTCTTTCATAGATTTAATAAAGTTCAGGAATGTTCCCTCTATCCCTATAATTTCAAATGTTTTAATCAGGAACAGTAGCTGGATTTTGTCAAATGCTTTTTCTGCATCAATTGAGAGGACCATATGGTTCTTCTTTCTTCTTATATTAATTTGTTCTACAACGTGGGCTGACTTGCAAATGTTGACCCATCCTTGTAGCCATGGGATGAATCCCACCTGTTCATGGCGGATAATCTTTTTAATGTGCTGTTGGATTCTGTTTCCTAGGATCTTGTTGAGAATCTTAGCATCTATATTCATCAATGATATTGGTCTGAAATTCTCCTTTTTCATAGGGTATTTGCCTGATTTGGGGATTAGGGTAATGCTGGCTTCGTAGAAAGAGTCTGGAAGTTTTCCTTCTGCTTCAATTTTTTGAAACAGCTTCAGGAGAATAGGTGTTATTTCTTCTTTGAAAGTTTGGTAGAATTTTGCACTCCTGGGGAGTTTTCTGGGGAAACTGTCAGGTCCTTGAATCTTGTTTTTGGGACGTTTTTGATCACTGCTTCAATCTCGTTACTAGATATAGGTATATTCAGGTTGTCAATTTCTTCCTGGTTCAATTTTGGGAGTTTATAGTTTTCCAGGAATGCATTCATTTCATCTCAGTAGCTTAGCTTATTGGCATATAGCTGTTAATAATAACTTTTGATGATTGTTTGTACTTCCTTAGTGTTAGTTGTGATCTCTCCCTTTTCATTCATAATTTTATGATTTTGGGCTTTCCCTCTTATCTTTTGGATTAGTGTGGCCAATGATCTTATTGATTCTTTCAGAAACCAGCTTCCTGTTTTATTGATACATTCTATTGTATATCTGGTTTCTGCCTCAAGATTGATCTCAGCTCTAATCTTGATTATTTCCCTTTTTACGTGTGGAGTTGGTTTGATTTGTTGTTGATTCTCCAGTTCCTTAAGGTGTAGAGATAACTGGTGTGTTCTGAATTTTTCAATTTTTTTTTGAGGGAGGCTTGGATGGCTATGTATTCCTCCCTTAGGATTGCCTTTGCAGTATCCCATAAGTTTTGGACTGAAGTGTCTTTATTCTCATTGGTTTCCATGAATTGTTTCAGTTCTTCTCCTGGTTGATTAAAACATTCAATTTTTTTATTTTTTAAATTAATTTAGTTTTCATAAACATATAAACTAATTTTACCCCCAGGAGTGCAACTCTGTGAATCTGCAGCTTTACACATTTCACAGCACTCATCATAGAACATACCCTCCCCAATGTCCATATCCCCACCACCCTCTCCCATCCCCCCAGCCCCCAGAAACCCTAAGTCTGTTTTCTGCGATTGAGTCTTTTAATTTTGTTGCCCTCCCAATCCCATATTCTTCCATTTGTTCTTTCCTTACCCCCCAAACCCACATATTGCATCTCCTCTTCCTCATATCAAGATCATATGATAGTTGTCTTTCTCTTATTGGCTTATTTCCTTAAGCATAATACCCTCTACTACCATCCACATCATCACAAGTGGCTTATTTTATTAAGCATAATACTCTACTACCATCTACATCATTGCAAATGGCAAGATTTTATTTCTTTTGATGGCCGCATGGTATTCTTTTGTGTATATATACCACATCTTCTTTATCCATTCATCTGTTGAAGGACATCTATGTTCTCTCCATAGTTTGGTTATTGTAGACATTGCTGCTATAAACATTCGGGTGCACTTTCCCTTTCAAAGTACCATGTTTGTATCTTTAGGATATATACCACTAGTGCAACAGCTGTGCCATAAGATCTATTTTCAGTTTATTGAGGAACCTCTACACTGTTTCCCAGAGTGTTTGCAGAAGCTTGCATTCCCACCCTCAGTGCAGGAGATTTCCCCTCTCTCTGCATCCTCTCCAGTGTCTGTCATATTTTGGCTGTTAATTTTAGCCATTGTTACTGGTGTGATATGGTACATCATTGTGGTTTTGATTTGTATTTCCCTGATGCCGAGCGATGTGGTGCATTTTTTCATGTGTCTCTTGGCCATCTGGATGTCTTCTTTGCAGAAATGTCTGTTCATGCCCTCTGCCAATTTCATAATTGGATTATTTGTCCTTTGGATGTTGAGTTTACTAAGCTTTTTATAGATATTAGATACTAGCCCTTTATCTTATATGTCATTTGCAATATCTTCTCCCATTCTGTCAGTTGTCTTTTGGTTTTGTTTAACCTTTTCTTTGCTATGCAAAACTTTTGATCTTAATGAAATCTAAATAGTTAATTTTTTGGTCTTGTTGTTGCTTCTGTTGTTTTGGCAATATTCCTGGGAGGAAGTTGCTACGGTTGAGGTCAAAGAAGTTGCTGACTCTGTTCTCCACAAGGACGTTGATGTATTCTTTTCTCACACTGAGGTCTTTCATCAATTTGGAGTCTATTTTATGTGTGGAGATCCAAGCATTCTTAACCAAGGTGCTCTTTCGCTTTCAGGTGCTTGAGTTCCTTCTGAACCTTTCCTTGTGATTGGGCTCCAATTTCAAAACATTGTGATCTGAGAATTTGCAGAGAATCATCTCAGTCTTTTGGTATCAGTTGAGTCCTGATTTGTGACCCAGTATGTGGTCTATTCTGGAGAAGGTCCCATGTGCACTTGAGAAGAATTAGTGTTCTGTTGTTTTAGAGAGGAAAGTTCTGTATATATTTATGAGGGTCATCTGGTCCAATGTGTAATTCAATGTTCTTGTTTCTTTATGGATTTTCTGTTTTGATGATCTGTCTATTTCTGAGAGAGGCATGTTAGGATTTCCTACTATTAATGTATTCATATCAATATGACTCTTTATCTTGATTAACAGTTTTCTTATGTAATTGGCTGCTCCCATGTTGGGGGCATAGATATTTACAATTCTTAGATAATCTTTGTGTATAGTCCGTTTAAGAATTATGTGGTGTCCTTCAATATCTCTGACTACAGGCTTTAGTTTAAAATCTAATATATCTGATATGAGAATCGCTACCCCAGCCTTCTTTTGAGGCCCATTAGTATGAAAGATGGTTCTCCAACCCTTCACTTTCAGTCTGGTGTATCTTTAGGTTCAAAGGGGTCCCTTGTAGACAACATATGGAAGGATCCTGTCGTTTTATCCAATCTGCAACTTTGTGCCTTTTTATGGGTGCATTTAGGCCTTTCACATTGAGAGTGATTTTTGATAAATATATTTTTATTAACATAGAGTTAACTTTGAAGTCTTTCTTTCTGTATATTGTCTCTATCTTGTGTTCAATGTTATTATTAATATTTTTCCTATTTTATAGAACCCTTAATATTTTCTGTCGCTCTCGACCCACAAGAACGACCCACAGACGAGGTGAGTGGCAAACTTCTTTATTGACAATCTTCAGCCCCGGGACCCCGTACACCGATTATAGCCCCAAGTTATAGAACACAGTGGACAGAAAGCAACCAATCATCACATAACACAACTGCTATAACATCCAATCAGAAGGGATACAGATGACTTCAATCCAGATCATGCAGGGAGCTCGTGCCTACTGACGTGAGCCCCCGAAACTTATTGTTCACTCTGTTTTTGTGCCGTTTCCATGGTCCCTGGTTAATCTTATACTAGTCCCGATACTTCAGTACAGGTTGTGCGTTCCCTGGAGCGCTCCCACATAAACATTCACCTGCCCTTCTCCTCAAGCCTCGCCTAGTACGTGACTCCCAGCTTCTGCTGCATGGCTCTCCACAATTTCCTGCAGTGTCAGCTTGGAGGTTGCATAGTCTTTTAAGACTTGCCAGGCCATGGAAGCTTTTTAGTTCTCCATCCATTTTGAATGTCACTCTTGATGGATAAAGTATTCTTGGCTCCATGTTCTTCTCATTTAGTGTCCTGAATATATCTTGCCAAGCTTTCTGGCTTGCCAGTTCTCTGTGGACAGTTCTGACATAATTCTGATGGGCTTTGTCCTAGCAGCTTTCAAGAGAATATATCTTGAATTATGAATCCTCAATTTGTCTATCAGGTGCATCCTTTTTTTTTTTTTTTAATCTATAATCCTGGGTGGAGACCATTTGGCCTTTTGTACATGAATGCTGGTTCCATACGCGAGACTGGGAAAATTTAAATGAAGAACTTGTTATATCTTCTAGACTTCTTTCTTCCTCCTCACCTTCAGGGATTCCAACAATTCTGATGGTGGAACAGCATCATTTATTTCCCTGATCTGTTTTCGTGAATTCTAAGCTGTTTGTTCAACATAGTATTAGAAGTCCTAGCAACAGCATTCAGACAACAAAGATAAATAAAAGGTATCCAAATGGGCAATGAAGAAGCCATGCTCTCTCTCTTTGCAGATGACTTGATTTTTTATATGGAAAATCCTAAAAACTCCACCCCCAAACTACTAAAACTCATACAGCAATTCAGCAATGTGGCAGGATACAGAGTCAATGTACAGAAATCAGTGGCTTTTTTATACACTAAGAATGAAAATACAGAAAGGGAAATTAGAAAATTGATTTCATTTACTATAGCACCAAGAGCCTAAGACACCTGGGAATAAACATAACCAAAGAGCTAAAGGAACTGTTCTCAAGGAACTACAGAACACTCATGAAAGAAATTGAAGAAGACATATAAAGATGGAAGACAGTTCCATGCTCTTGGATCGGAAGAATAAACATTGTTAAAATGTCTATACAGTGTAGAGCAATCTATATTTTAATGCCATTCCAATCAAAATTCTACTGGTATTCTTCAAAAAGCTGGAGCAAATAATTCTATAATTTGTATGGAATCAGAAGAGACCCCAAATCGCTAAGGAAATGTTGAAAAACAAAGATAAAATGGGGGGCATCATGTTACCTGATTTCAAGCTTTACTACAAAGCTGTGATCACCAAGACAGCATGGTACTGGCACAAAAACAGACACACAGACCAGTGGAATAGAGTAAAGAGCCCTGATATGGACCCTCAAATCTATGGGAAAATAATCTTCGACAAAACAGGAAAAAATATACAGGGGAAAAAAAGTCTCTTCAATAAATGATTCTGGGAAAACTGGACAGCTATATGTAGAAGAGTGAAACTCGACCATTCCCTTACACCGTACACAAAGATAAACTCAAAATGGATAAAAGACATCAACGTGAGACAGGTATCCATCAGAGTCCTAGAGGAGAACATAGGCAGTAATCTCTTCGATGTCAGTCACAGCAACTTCTTTCAAGATATGTCTCCAAAGGCAAAGGAAACAAAAGCAAAAATAAATTTGTGGGACTTCTTCAAATTCAAAAGCTTCTTCACAGCAAAGTAAACAGTCAAGAAAACAAAGAGGCAACCCATGGAATGGGAGAAGATATTTGCAAATGACAGTACAACAAAAGGCTGATATCCAGGATCTATAAAAAACTCCTGAAACTCAATACACACAAAACAGACAATCATATCAAAAAATGGGTAGTAGATATGAACAGACTTCTCCAATAAAGACGTACAAATGCTTATTAGACAAATGAAAAAAATGCTTATCATCACCAGCTAACAGGGAGATTCAAATGAAAGCCACATTGAGATATCACCTTACACCAGTTAGAATGGCTAAAAGTAGCAAGATGGGAAACAACATGTGTTTGAGAGGATGTGGAGAAAGGGGAACCCTCTTACACTGTTGGTGGGAATGCAAGTTGGCGCAGCTTCTTTGGAGAACAGTGTGGATATTTCTCAAGAAATTAAAAATAGAACTTCCCTTTGACCCTGCCATTGTACTTCTGGGTATTTACCCCAAAGATACGGAGATAGTGAAAAGAAATGCCATCTCTACCCCAATGTTTATAGCAGCAATGGCCGCAGTCACCAAAATGTGTAAAGAACCAAGATGCCCTTTAATGGATGAATGGAAAAGGAAAATGTGGTCCATCTACGCTTAGTAGTATTATGCCTCCATCAGAAAGGATGCATATCCAACTTTTGTATCAACATGGATGGCACTGGAAGAGATTATGCTGAGTGAAATAATTAAGGCAGAGAGAGTCAATTATATATGGTTTTACTTCTTTGTGGAGCATAACAAATAACATGGAGGACAAAGGGTGATGGAGAGGAGAAGATATTTGTGAGAAATAGGAAGCAGAGGTGAATCATGAAAGACTATGGACTCTGAAAAACAATCTGAGGGGTTTGAAGAGGCGGGTTTGGAATGTTGGGGCGACCAGATGGTCCAGAGAGGGCACTTTTCATAGAGCACTGGGTATGGTGCAAAAACAAGGAATATTGTTATGCTGAAAAAATAAAAAATAATAATAACAAAAAATAAGTGTTATGTGAAAGGCACACAGACATTGTACACACACATACACACACACACAAGACACACAATAAGATGGGGAGGAAGTGAGGAATCATACTAAAGGAAGCAAACCATAAAGAGAATACCATAAAGGGGAATGGCACAGAGAATCCAAGTTGGAAACCAACCACAATCGGAAAGGTAACTCCTTACCTATCAATAATTAGTACAAGTATACAGGACTAAATTCTCCTATTACTGAAGACACATTGTTGGACTGGATGAAAATTTTAAAAATGCCGAAAACTTTAACAAGAAAGACCAAAAAGAAAGCGAGCTTGACCATATGTTTCCCATAAAAGATTTCCTTCAACTACAAAGATACACATAGATTGAAAGTAAAGGATTTGGGAAGACAGGGGTTATGTATCTGGCAAAGAGAAGAGAGCCAAAGTGATTGTTCCTATGGTAGATGTGTTGACATGGGGCCATTACAACGGGACAGACAGCGGATACTACAGTTTGGTGAGAAAATACAGGAAGAAAATCCAGGATAATGAATAAAAGAGCAAAGAGCGAAGGTCTGGCATTTCATTATGATGGGAGGTGCTCTTTACCGGGCTGCATTCCATAGGGACCTAGGATCAAAATAAATAAAACATCTTATGGCCCCAGGAAATCCTTGTAAACTCTTTTTGTTTTGTTTTTATTTTTAATTTTAATTTTATGATTATGATTATGATTATTTTTTGTGAATGATGCACATGCACGTATTCTACAGAGAGATCACAGTCAGGGGGTTGAGCTGGAGAGGGAGAAGCAGACTTGTCCCTGAGCAGGGAAGCTGAGACTAGAGTCCATTCCATGACCCTGGGATCATGATTAGAGCTGAAGGCCGCCTCTGAACTGATGGGCACATCCTGGGACCAAATCTTTGTCTTCTTAATACCTCCTAGTTCCAGACAAGAACCACTGCTCTGTTATTGTTCAGAAATCAGGGGATATGGATTTTGGCTTGGGCTGGTGTTTCTTGCTCTATCCAGAAAATTCAAGAGCTTGTAACACTTGTCATCTTGAAGTCAGTGACTTGGCAATGGACACATTACTCTCCCATGCTTATTATCTTGAAGAGAATTCCTCCATTGCTAACTTTTGGAGGGGTGTGAAACTATGCCTTGTGTTGTTTGTTTCCTGTAGGACTTCATGAGGATTCATGTAGTCCTCCACGTCTCTGAATCTGTATCTCCATTCTTGCTCCCAGATGAGGGACATTTTCAGCTCTGATTTCTCAAAGAAAAGTTCAGCCCTCTTTTTCCTCTCTCCTAGGACTCCTAAAATAGGCACATTTTTCCATTCCTTGGATCTATGATTTCCCAAGTTCACTGTCATGTTCCATCATTCTTCCTTCTCTCTTTGGATTTGCTTCCTTATTTTCTAGTATTTGTCTTCCAGGTCATTAATTTGATCCTCGGCTACGGCCAGCGTCCTGGACTTTGCATCCAGTCTGCTACCAATCTTTTCATCAGAAACTCTATTTTATTTTAATTTTATTACTTTTATCTGTGTGGCTCAAGACTTTTTGATGACTTCTGCTTTTTCTGATGTACAGTGAGTATCCTGGCTGCTGCATTCAATCCTCCATCAGGCATGTTACATATAGAGGATTCTCTTCGATTGCTACACTGATAATTTCTTGTTCTTTTTTCTCAGCATCAATTGATTTTTTCATCTTTGCATTGGATCTAGGTCTCTGTCTTCTCTGTATATGAAAAGTCAATTCCGTTTTTTAGCTTGAGGGTAATATCTTTAAGAGAATAGATCAGGGGTGGTCCTTTTGGGAGTCTCAAGTGTGTGTGTCATGCATACCCTCTGTTGTTGTGTTGTGGCTGTCCCCTGTCCTTGAGACCAGTCATCTACAGAGGCTCTCCTTGTCTGCCATTTGGAGTGTTTGGGGTAATATGCTGAGGTTTAGCTTGCTGGGCTCTGGTTTGCCTGTGAAAGGAGATATTCAACCAACACAACAGAATGAAGGCATGTAGAATGCTGTGGTCAGGAGAAAGCATGTGGGCAGGGATTTTCTCTAGTCCCATATGGGAGAATTTGTGCTCCTGGGACAAAGCAACTTAGACTGAGGAAAGCAGTCTCCCAAGTGTTACATGGTTTGAATTTCGTGTTTGCATTTTAGGCAGCTAATGTCCTCACAGTCCTGTGTTTGGCCAGTAGCTCGGTTTTGATGCTGCTGGTGTGAGAGTCCAAAATCTTTTGCCCCCCTTGAATCATCTCCACGAAAACTGCCTTTCACGGATGCACTGCCAGAACCCACTATCTTCCCACTGTGACTCCTGATATTCTCTCTGATCATGGTTTCCAGCCTATCTGCTCCTGGTTGCTTGTTGGTGTCCTCTCCAAGATAAACACAGTGTTCTTTCCATTTGATGTCTACCAAATCTGCTGATCTGAAATCTCCAGAACTCAAGATACTTAGTTGGCAAGAAATCATGTGTTTCAGACTCTCTGCAGGTTACAGGCAATGGAATTGGGAAACATGCTCCTTGGGTTCTCAGTGTGCTCCACTCTCCTGTGCCTTTGACTTTGGCATTGGCTCACTGCCCTCTGATGCACTGTCTTCCCTGAGACATGTCTCAAATCTTTTCCCATAGTCTCTGTGACATCTTTTCTCTTTTGCTGTGGAGTTTATTTTGTAGGCTTTAATTCAATTTACACCAAGCTGTAGACTATGTTTTCATATTTCAGTTGTGTTCATAGTTGAAGACAAGCCTGGAGTTCTCAGACACTACTACCATCTCACTATCCTCTAAAGACACCACAGACTCATATCAAGGCATAAGTAAGAATTCATTCTTGCAAATTGCTTCATGCAGCAGTGTTGTGGAGAGCATTGGTCTATATCACATTTATAAGTCTCAGAAAGGCAAATAACATATGATTTCACTCTCTCATGACAGTCAATAGACATATTAAAAAGCAAGAGAAAAAGGGCCAAAATACGACTCTAACCAGTCACACAAAATATGGTGTTTGTTTGAAGGCTGGTTTGTGAGAATATGTGTTTATCAAAGAGAACAAAAGATGACATTCTTTGTGGGAAATGTGGCTGAAAGTGATGGAATGTGAATTTTCAAGGCATGTCCAATTGAATTGCTGTCCATAAAAGACCGACTTCCTATCTCTTGAAATTTAATTATAAGTGTTATGTGAAACACACAAAGACACACACACACACACACACACACACACACACACACATAAGACACACAAAAATGAAGAGGAAGTGAGGAATAGCAGTGAAGGATGCAACTCCCAAAAAATAGCATAAAGGGGAAAGGCACAGAGAATCCAAGTCAGAAACCAACCAAAATGACAAAGTTAACTTCTTATGTATCAATAATTTGTTCAAGTATTCAGGACTAAATACTCCCTTAACAGGAAACAGATTGTTGGACTTGATGAAATTTAGCCAAAAAAAAAAAAAAAAAAAAGGCAAAAAAGGCCCACAAAAAAATCAACAAAACCTAAACATGTTCGAACTTCTGTAGCCCATTGGAGATTTCATTCGACTAAAAGATACACAAGCTTGAAAGTGAGGAAATTGGGAAGACATAGGTTATGCAATTGGCAAGGAGAAAAGAGCCAAAGTGATTGTGCCTATGGCAGATAGAGATTTTATGCCTTCGAGAGACAAAAGGTTACCAGAAGTTGTTTTGTCTTGATGGAACATCAAAACATCAGAAACTTAGAAGAATCGTCAACATCTACACCAACAATGTGAATGTATCTAAATGTTGGAAGCATATGAGCAGAAGGAAAGGGAGATGGGGACTCAACCCAAATATTTTGCAGACTACAATATCCACTTTCTTATTTTTAATTAAATTTATTAATTTTCAGCATAACAGTATTCATTATTTTTTCACCACACCCAGTGCTCCATGCAATACGTGCCCTCTATAATGCCCATTACCTGGTACCCTAACTCCCACCACCCCACCACATCAGACCCCTTAGATTGTTTTTCAAAGCCTATAGTATCTCATGATTCACCTTCCATTCCAATTTACCCCAACTCGCTTCTCCTCTCTAACTCCCCATGTCCTCCATGCTTTTTGTTATGCTCCTCAAATAAATGAAACCATATGATAATGGTTTCTGCTTGACTTATTTCACTCAGCATAATCTCTTCCAGTCCCGTCCATGCTGCTACAAAAGTTGGGTATTCATCCTTTCCAACGGAGGCATAATACTCCATAGTGTCTGTGTCTAGGGACCACATTTTTCTTATCCATTCATCCGTTCAAGGGCATTTTGGTTCTTTCCACCGTTTGGTGACCATGGCGATTGCTGCTATAAACATTGGGGTACAGATGGCCCTTCTTTTCACTCCATCTGTATCTTTGGGGTAAATACCCAGGAGTGCAATGACAGGGTCATAAAAAATTTCTATTTTTTAGTTTCTTGAGGAATCTCCACAGTGTTCTTCAAAGAGGCAGCACCAACTTGCATTCCCACGAACTGTGGAAGATGGTTCCCCTTTCTCCACATCTCCTCCAAAACATATTGTTTCCTGTCTTGTTAATATCGGTCATTCTAACTGGTGTAAGGTGATATCTCAATGTGGTTTTCATTTGAATCTCCCTGATGGCTAGTGATGATGAATATTTTTTCCTGTGTCTGATAGCAACTTGTATGTCTTCATTGGAGAAGTGTCTGTTTATATTTACTGCCCATTTTTTGATATAATTGTCTTTTGTGTGTGTGTTGAGTTTGAGGAGTTCATTATATTCTGGATATCAACCTTTTGTCTGTACTGTTATTTGCAAATATCTTCTCCCATTCCGTGGGTTGCCTCTTTGTTTTGTTGACTCTTTCCTTTGCTGTGCAGAAGATTTTGATTTTGGTGAAGCTGCAAAAGTTTATTTTTTTTTCTTTCCTTTGCCTTTGGAGACGTATCTTGAAAGAAGTTGCTGTGACCGACATCGGAGAAATTACTGCGTATATTCTCCTCTAGGATTCTGATGGATTCCTATCTCACATTGAGGTATTTTATCCATTTTGAGTTTATCTTTGTGTATGGTGTAAGAGAATGGTCGAGTTTCATTCTTCTACATATATCTGTCCAGTTTTCCCAGCACCATTTATTGAATAGACTTTTTTCCACTGTATATTTTTTCCTTTTTTTTTTTCTAAGATTATTTGACTATAGAGTTGAGGGTCCATATCTGGGCTCTCTACACTGTTCCACTGGTCGATGTGTCTGTTTTTATGCTGTCTTGGTGATCATAGCTTTGTAGTAAACTTGAATCAGGTAACATGATGCCCCCAGTTTTATTTTTGTTTTTCAACTTTTCCTTATCAATTCTGGGTTTCTTCTGATTCCATAGAAATTATTGAATTATTTGCTTCAGCTCTTTGAAGAACACTGGAGGAATTTTGATCAGAATGGCTTTAAAGGATAGATTTCTCTAGGCAGTATAGACATTTAAACAATGCTTATTCTTCTGATCCAAGAGCATGGAATAGTCTTCGATATTTTTGTGTCTTCTTCAATTTATTTCATGAGAGTTCTGTAGTTCCTCGCTTACATCCATTATCTCTTTGGTTAGATTTATTCCCAGGTATCTTATGGTTCTTGGTGCTATAGTAAATGAAATCTTTTCTCTAATTTCCCTTTCTGT
This sequence comes from Mustela nivalis, assembly GCF_964662115.1. Taxonomy (NCBI): domain Eukaryota; kingdom Metazoa; phylum Chordata; class Mammalia; order Carnivora; family Mustelidae; genus Mustela; species Mustela nivalis. The sequence goes on from NC_139041.1 coordinate 25,840,564, forward strand.
ATTTTCACTGTTAGTGTATAAGAAAGCCACTGATTTCTGTACATTGACTTTGTATCCTGCCACGTTACTGAATTGCTGTAGAACTAGAGTTCGAGTTCTAGTTCTAGTTCTAGTTCTAGTTCTAGTTCTACAGTTCTAGTAGTTTGGGGGTGGAGTCTTTTGGGTTTTCCATATAAAGAATCATGTAATCTGTGAAGAGACATAGTTTGAATTCTTTATTGCCAATTTGGATACCTTTTATTTCTCTTTGTTGTCTGATTGCTGTTGCGAGGACTTCTAATCCTATGTTAAACAAGAGTGGTGAGAATGGGCATCCTTGTCATGTTCCTGACCTCAACACAGGGAGGCTGCAAGCTTTTTCCCATTGAGGTTTGTAATTTCTGTGGGTCTTTAATAGATAGATTTGATGAAGTTCAGGAAGGTTCTCTCTATCCCTATACTTTGAAGAGTCTTAATCAGGAACAGATGCTGGATTTTGTGAAATGCTTTTTTTGCATCGATTGAGAGGACCATGTGGTTCTTCTCTCTTCTCATATTCATTTGTTCTATCACATTAATTGATTTGTGAATGTTGACCCATCCGTGTAGCCCAGGGATGAATCCCACCTGGTCATGGTGGTAATCATTTTAATGTGCTGTTGAACCCTATTTGCTAGGATCTTATTGCGAATCTTAGCATCCATATTCATCTGTGATATTGGTCCGAAATTCTCCTTTTTGGTAGGGTCTTTGCCTAGTTTAGGTATCAGGGTAATGCTGGCTTCATAGAAAGAGTCTGGAAGTTTTCTTTGTGCTTTAATTTTTTGAAACAGCTACAGGAGAATAGGCTTATTTCCTCTTTGGAAGTTTGGTAGAATTCCCCCAGGGAATCCATCAGGTAGTGGGCTCTTGTTTTTTGAAAGATTTTTGATCACTGCTTTAATCTCGTTACTAGATATTGGTCGATTCAGGTTGTTGATTTCTTCCTGGTTCAATTTTGGGAGTTTATAATTTTCAAGGAATGCATCCATTTCATCTAGGTTGCTAAGCTTATTGGTATATAACTGTTGATAGCAACTTCTTATGATTGTTTCTACTAGCTAGGTATAGTTGTAATCTTTTCCTTTTCATTCATAATTTTATGAAATTGGACTTTCTTTTATTTTGGATTAGTGTGACCAACGGTTTATCAATCTTATTGATTCTTTTGAAAAACCATCTTCTAGTTTCAATGAAACTTTATAGTGTATCTCTCGTTTCTACCTCATTGATCTAAGCTCTAATATTGATTATTTCCCTTCTAATGTGTGGAGTTGGTTTGATTTGTTGTTGCTTCTCCAGTTCTTTAAGGTGTAGAGACCACAGCTGTGTTCTGGATTTTTTAAATTTTTTTGAGTGAGACATGGATGGCTATGTATTTTCCTTTTAGGACAGCCTTTGCTGTATCCCCAGTTTTTGGACTAAAGTGTCTTCATTCTCATTGGTTTCCTTGAAATTTTTCAGTTCTTCTTTGATCTCCTGGTTGACCCAAGCGTTCTTAAGCAAGGTGGTCTTTAGCTTCCAGGTATTTGAGTTCCTTCCAAAATTTTCCTTGTGTTCCAGTTTCAAAGCATTGTGATCTGAGAATATGCAGGAAATAATCTCAGTCTTTTGGTATCAGTTGAGTCCTGATATGTGACCCAGTATGTGGTTTATTCTTGAAACAGTTTCATGTGCACTTGAGAAGAATGAGTATTCTGTTGTTTAGGGTGAAATGTTCTGTTTATAACTATGAGGTCCATCTGTTCCAATGTTTCCTTCAATGCTCTTATTTCTTTATTGATTATCTGATTTGATGATCTATTTCTGATAGAGGCATGTTAAGATCTCCTCCTATCAAGTATTCATATCAATATGACTCTTTATCTTGATTAACAGTGTTCTTATGTAATTGTGTGCTCCAATATTGGTGGCATAGATATTTAAAATTGTTAGGTTACCTAGTGGGATAGTCCCTTTAAGAATGATGTAGTGTCCTTCTGTATCTCTGACAGCAGTATTTAGTTTAAAGTCTAATTTATCTGATATGAGAATCGCTATCCCAGCCTTTTTGAGGCCCGTTGGCATGAAAGATACTTCTCCATCCCTTCACTTTCAGTCTGGTTGTATCTTAGGATTCAAAATGGGTCTCTTGTAGACAACATATGGATGGTTCCTGTCTTTTTATCCAACTGGCAACCCTGTGCTGTTTTACGGGTGCATTTAGACCATTCACATTGAGAGTGATTATTGATAGGTATGCTTTTATTGAAACCATGCTACTTTAGAAGAATTTATTTCGATAGATTGTCTCTATATTTCTGTTCAATGCTATTTTTAAAATTTTTCCTCTTTTATAGAACCCTCCTTTATATATCCTGAGGTGTCAGCTTGGTGACTGCATAGTCTCTTAAGCCTTGCCAGTCTTGGAAACTATTTATCTAGCCATCCATTTTGAATGTATCTTGCTGGATAAAGTATTCTTGGCAGCATGGTATTCTCATTTAGTGCCCTGAATGTATCTTGCCTGCCATTTCTGGCTTTCCTAGTCTCAGTGGACAAGTCTGACGTTATTATGATGGGCCTTCCTCTGTAAGCATGGAGCCACTTTGTCCTAGCAGCTCTCAAGAGAGTATTGCTACAATTATTACTCCTCAATTTGACTATCATGAGCCTTAATGCTTTTTTGGAATCTATAATCTTGGGTGGAGACCGTTCAGTCTCTAGTACATGAATGCTAGTTCCATTCGCGAAATTGGGGAAATTTTCATGAAGGACTTGTTCCACTATATCTTCTAGACTTCTTTCTTTCTCCTACCCTTCAGGGATTCCAATAATTCTGATGTTGAAATGTTTCATGTCATCAGTTATTTCCCTGATTCTGTTTTCCTGGTTTCTAAGCTGTTTGTTCCAGATTTCCTCTTCATCCTTTCTCTCTCTATGTTTGTCCTCCAGATCACTAGTTCTATCTTCAGTCTCAGTTACACTAGCCTTGAGAGAATTTAGATTAGATTGGAACTCATTGAGAGCATTGTGAACCTCAGCCCTGGTAGCATTAAGCTCTGCCCTAACATTGTGGAGATAATCTCTCATTGCTTTCAGCTCGTCTCTAACCAATTCGATTTGGCCATCCATGGCTTTCTCCAACTTAGGTATTGCCTGGATAATTGTTGGCCTGAATTCTCTTTTTGACATATTGTCTATGTTGATATCCGTAAGCTCTGTTGCAGAAGGTCCATCCTCTGTATTTTTCTTCTGTTGGGCATTCCTCCTCCTAGTAATTTTGGAGAGAGATGACTGAACACATGTAGCTGGATGTATTGACAGTGGTGCAGTAAAGAGGTCCCTGGAACACTTCTGAGCAATTAGGATGTCCCACCCAAATGAAAGACAAAAGAAACAAAAAGAAAAAAAGAGAGAGAGAAAGAGCCAGGAAATAAAGAGAAGATGAAAGGGAAGGTTCAGCCCAAATGGGCCCCAACGTAAGATTTATGAAGTAGACAAACAAAAACAGACAAACAAAAAGACTGATAAAAGTATATGACAAGATTATAAGGGGGGAAACAAGATGACGAGGGAGTAGGAGGAGGCGCCTTTTCAGCTCTTACCCAAAGTGAGCTGATTACCTACCAAAGAACTACAATCATGCATGAAATCAGTCTGAGATCAGAATTATACATGTCTGGATCTCTACAGGGGCATAAGATGCCACTGGGCAGGTAAAGCGGAATGGGAATGGTGGACTGATATCAAAAGATAAACAAAAGGGGGAGGGAGCCACAGAGGCGACCAGTTGGAAAGTAATATCCCAATATGAGCGAGAGTGCCCTGCTTCTGGGTACCAGCATTAACTTGGAGACTGATGAAAGCACTCCAAAAGAGCAAAGGATCACGGGGGTAAATTGTGGAAATTGGGGCGGCTTGGGACAGGGGCTAAAGTCCCCAGTCCCAGGACAGCCTACCCGGCGCTGAGGCAGAGATAGTGTGGCGGAGAAACCAGGTCTTGGTCCCTAAGCAGCCATCACACCTGAGAATGTGTGGGTTCTAGCTCCTGTGAGGGGATGGGAGCCATGCCGGTTGGCAGAATGCACAAGCCCTACCACAAAGCTTGAGATATGCGTGCATGTCGCTCATGATCCCCTGACTTACAAAGGCCCAGCCAGTGCACCATTGTTTCAAAGCCTAAGCCTCTCGCCCCAAACTCTTCCCTGACAGAGGGAAGCCCAAAAGCCCAGCATAGTGCTTACTGACCAGCGCCCTGTTCTCAGTGCCCGAGAGGAGTGCTGCCTCTGAAAGAGATGCGCGCAAGATGGGCACTTCCAGCCCAGGCCAGCGGCAAAATCTCAGTGTGCTATTGCTGCTTGGAACCTCTCTGGTGGTCCGGAGCTCCAAGACAGCTGTCACTGCCTTGGCTTTGGGTACAAGCAACAGATCCTGCGCCCCGAGGGTCTGCAACTTGGAACCTGCTCTGCCAGCAGCCAAGGGGGAACTTATTTAGGCTCTGCAGACAGACTGAGGCTTCTCTCTGAGAGGGAGATCAGGGTGCGCTTTGTTTTCCTCTAAAACTACAAAAACCATCAAAGTTGGTCAAGGTGAGAGAAAAAAAAAAAAGTGATCAAGTATAAAAATCGCCAGAGAACAAAAGCCTGAGAAAAACCAGTTTCCTGAAAGCCCACCCCCTTGAGGGGTGTGGGAGGACTTCACTGAGGAAACATCATTGACTGACAACCCACGTGGCAGGCCCCTCCCCCAGAAAACAAACCAAGAAAGAAAAAATAAAGAGGGAAACAAAAGGAGTACAAGAGAACAACCATGACTTCATAGGAAAACTTGTATTGTTCACTCGTTCCCACAAGTCCTGTTTATTATTATTTTTTTACACATAGGTAATTTTTTGACCTATTTACCATCACAGCGAGTTGTACAGTACATCAAATACCATAATACATTTTTAACCTGAACTTTTTGATACATACACCTGTTTTTCTTTTGCATTTTTATTTTTTGAATTCCTTTTTTTAATTTTAGTTTAGTCTAGTTTATTCCTTTTTATTTTTATCCTCTAATATTCATATAGAGTTAAATTTCAAAGTAATCTTTTTTCCCCAATCAATACTACCCCTATAGGTAAACCAATTTTTAATCACCTTTATCTTAGGAAAATTGAGTCCTTTAACAAAGATATCAAGATACATCCAGGAAGAATCAAAACAACCTTACTCACACACACTGAGAATTTATAAGAACTCTCCCATCTTCTTCCACCAGTGTTTCAGTGTTTTTTGTGTTTGTCCTGATAGCATATAAATTTTACACTTGTGTTTTTTTTATGAGATTCTTTCTTTATTTACATATGTATTTTTTTTCTCTTGTCATATACTTGTATCAGTTTTTTTAAATCTCTTTTGTTTGTCTACTTCATAAATCTTATCTTGGGGCCATCTGGGCTGAACCTTCTTTTTCATCTTCCCTTTCTTTCCTGTCTCTCTCTTTCTCTTATTTTTTCCTTATTTTCTTTCTTTTTCTTTTCCTTTGTCTCATGTTTAGGTGGGGAATCCTGATTGCTCAAAAGTGTTCCAGGATGCACCTTGAATGCACCACAATTGATAAATCCAGCTACATCTGTTCAGACATCTCACACCAAAATGACTAGGAGGAGGAATGCCCAACAGAAGAAAAATACAGAGGATGGACCTTCTGCAACAGAACTTACGGCTATCAACATAGACCGTATGTAAGAAAGAGAATTCAGGGTAACAATTATCCGGGCAATAGCTAGGTTGGAGAAAGTCTTGGATGACCAAACAGAAATGATTAGGGCTGAACTGAAAGCTACCATACAGGATGTTAACAATGTTAGGGCAGAGCTTAAATCTACCAGGGAAGAGGTCCACAATGCTCTCAATGACTTTCAATCTAATCTAAACTCTCGCAAAGCTAGGGTAACTGAGACAGAAGACAGAATTCGTGATCTGGAAGACAAACAGATAGAGAGAAAGATCAGGAGGAAGCCTGAAACAAACAGCTTAGAAAACACAAAAACAGAATCAGGGAAATAAATGATGCCATGAAGCATTCCAACGTCAGAATTATTAGAATCCCTGAGGGAAGGAGAAAGAAAGAAGTTTAGAAGATATAGTGGAACAAGTCCTTCATGAAAATTTCTCCAATTTCACGAATGGAACCAACATTCATGTACTAGAGGGTGAACGGTTTCCACCCAAGTTTATACATTCCAAAATAATCACGACATCTGATAGTCAAAATGAGGAATTATAATTGTAAGTATAATCTCTTGAAAGCCACCAGGTCAAAGAGGCTCATTACTTACAGAGGGAAGCCCATCAGAATAACATCATACCTGTCCACAGAGACCTGGCAAGCCAGACGAGGCTGCCAAGATATATTCAGGGCACTAAATGAGAAGAACATGCAGCCAAGATTACTTTATTCAGCAAGACTGACATTCAAAATGGATGGAGAAATAAAGAGTTTCCAGGACTGGCAAGGCTTAAAAGACTATGCAACCACCATGCCAACACTGCAGGAAATATTAAGGGGGGTTCTTTAAAAGAGGAAAAGTCCTAGAATAGCATTGAACAGAAATATAGAGACAGTCTACAGAAAGAAAGACTTCAAAGGTAACTCGATGTCAATAAAGACGTATCTATCAATAATCACTCTCAATGAGAATGGCCTAAATGCACCCATAAAAAGGCTAGTGTTGCAGATTGGTTAAAATGACAGGACACATCCATATGTTGTCTACAAGAGACCTATTTTGAACCTAAGGATACACGCAGACCGAAAGTGAAGGGATGGAGAAGCACCTTTCATGCCAATGGGCCTCAAAAAATGGCTGGGGTAGTGATTCTCATATCAGATAAATTAGACTTCAAACTAAAGACAGTAGTCAGAGATACAGAAAGACACTACATAATCCTAAAAGGGACTATCATCCAAGATGATGTAACAGTTGTAAATATCTATGCTCTCAATGTGGGAGCAGCCAATTACTTAAGAAAACTGTTAATCAAGATAAAGAGTCATATTGATTTGAATACACTAATCCTAGGAGATCTTAAAAAGCCTCTCTCAGAATAAGATCATCGAAGCAAAAATCAATAAAGAAACAAGAGCATTGAATGACACATTGGAACAGATGGACCTCATAGATATATGCAGAACATTCCACCCTAAAACAACAAAATATTTATTCTTCTCAAGTGCACATGGAACCTTCTCCAGAATAGAACACATACTGGGTCACAAATCAGGATCCAAGCAATACCAAAAATCTGAGATTATTCCCTGCATATTCTCAGATCACAATCCTTTGAAACTGGAGCTCAATCACAAGAAAAAGTTCAGAAGAAACTCAAACACCTGGAAGCTAAAGACCACCTTGCTTAAGAATGCTTGAATCAAGCAGGAGATCAAAGAACTGAAACAATTCATGAAAACCAATGAGAATAAAGACAGTTCGGTCCAAAACTGATGGGATATAGCAAAGGTGGTTCTAAGGGGAAAATACATAGCCATCCAAGCCTCCCTCAAAAAAACTGAAAAGTCCAGAACACGCTAGCAGTCTCTACACCTTAAAGAACTGGGGAATCAACAACAGATCAAACTAACTCCACACATAAGAAGTTAAATCATCAAGATTAGAGCTGAGATCAATGAGGTATAAACCAGAGATACTGTAGAACATATCAACGAAACTAGAAGGTGGTTTTTTGAAAGAATCAATAAGATCAATTAACCATTGGCCACACTAATCCAAAAGATAAGAGAGAAAGCCCAAATTCATAAAATTATGAATGAAAAGGGAGAGATCACAACTAACACCAAGGAAGTAGAAACAATCATCAGAAGTTCTTATCAACAGTTATATGTCAATAAGCTTAGCAACCTAGATGAAATGGATGCTGTCCTGGAAAACTATAAACTACCAAAATTGAACCAGGAAGAAATCAGCAACCTGAATAGACCGATATCTAATAACGAGATTGAAGCAATGATCAAAAACCTCTCAAAAAACAAGAGCCCATGACCTGACTGATTCCCTGGGGAATTCTACCAAACCTTCAAAGACAAATAGCACCTATTCTCCTAAAGCTGTTTCAAAAATTGAAGCTGAAGGAAAACTTCCAGACTCTTTTTATGAAGCCAGCATTACCCTGATTCCCAAACCATGCAAATACCCTACCAAAAACGAGGATTTTAGACCAATATCACTGATGAATATGGATGCTAAAATTCTCAACAAGATCCTAGACAACAGGATCCAAAAGAACATTAAAAATATTATCCACCATGATAAGGTGGGATTCATCCCTGGGCTACAAGGATGGTTCTACATTTGCAAATCAATCAATGTGATAGAACAAATTAATATGAGAAGAGAGAAGAACCACATGGTCCTCTTAATTGATGCATAAAAAGCATTTGACAAAATCCAGTATTCGTTCCTGATTAAAATGCTTCAAAGTATAGGGATAAAGGAAGCATTCCTGAACCTCATCAAATCTATCTATGAAAGATGCACAGCAAATATAATTTTCAATGGGCAAAAGCTTGCAGCCTTCTTGTTGAGATCAGGAACAAGACAAGGATGCCCACTTTCACAACTCTTGTTCAACATAGTATTAAGAAGTCCTAGCAACAGCAATCAGACAACAAACTGAAATAAAAGGTATCAAAATTGGTAATGAAGAAGTCAAACTCTCTCCCTTTGCAGATGACAAGATTCTTTATATGGAAAACCCCAAAGACTCCACCCCCAAACTACTAGAACTCATACAGCAATTCAGCAACGTGGAAGGATACAAAGTCAATGTGCAGAAAGCAGTGGCTTTCTTACACGCTAACAATGATAATACAAAAAGGGAAATTAGAGAATCAATTCCATTTACTATAGCACCAAGAACCATAAGATACCTGGGATAGGGGTAACTGGGTGGCTCAGTGGATCAAAGCCTCTGCCTTCAGCTCAGGTCATGATCCCAGGGTCCTGGGATTGAGCCCCACATCGGGCTCTCTGCTCAGCGGGGAGCCTGCTTCCTCCTCTCTCTGCCTGCCTCTCTGCCGACTTGTGATCTCTGTCTGTCCAATGAATCAATAAAATATTTAAAAAAATAAAGATACCTGGGTTAAACCTAACCAAGAGGTAAAGGATCTGTACTCGAAGAACTACAGAACACTCATGAAAGAAATTGAAGAAGACACAAATATATGGAAGACCATTTCATGCTCTTGGAACAGAAGAATAAACATTGTTATAATGTCTATGCTGCCTAGAGAAATCTATACTTTTAATGCCATTTCGATCAAAATTCCACTGGTATTCTTAAGAGAGCTGAAGCAAATAATCTTAAAATTTGTATGAAATCAGAAGAGACCCCGATTCACTAAGGAAATGTTGAAAAACAAAAATAAAGCTGGGGGCATCACATTACCTGATTTCAAGATTTATTACAAAGCTGTGATCACCAAGACAGCATGGTACTGGCATAAAAACAGACATATAGACCAGTGGAACAGAGTAGAGAGCCCAGATATAGACCCTCAACTCTATGGTCAATTAATCTTTGACGAAACAGGAAAAAATATACAGTGGAAAAAGACAGTCTCTTCAATAAATGGTGCTGCGAAAACTGGACAGCTATATGTAGAAGTATAAAACCCGACCATTCTCTTACATCATACACAAAGATAAACTCAGAATGGATAAAAGACGTCAACGTGAGACAGGAATCCATCAGAATCCTAGAGGAGAACATAGGCAGTAATCTCTTTGATAACAGCCACAGCAACTTCTTTCAAGATATGTCTCCAAATGTAAAGGAAACAAAAGCAAAAATGAACTTCTGGGACTTCATCAAAATCAAAAGCTTCTGCATAGCAAAGGAAAGAGTCAAAAAAACAAAGAGGCAACCCACGGAATGGGAGAAGATATTTGCAAATGACAGTACAGACAAAAGGTTGATATCCAGGATCTATAATGAACTCCTCTAACTCAACACACACGAAACAGGCAAACATATCAAAAAATTGGCAGAAGATATGAACAGACACTTCTCCGATCAAGACATACAAATGTCTATCAGACACATGAAAAAATGTTCATCACCACTAGCCCTCAGGGAGATTCAAATTAAAACCACATTGAGATATCACCTTACACCAGTTAGAATGGCCAAAATTAACAAAATAGGAAAAAACATGTGTTGGAGAGAATGTGAAGAAAGGGGAACCTTCTTATACTGTTGGTGGGAATGCAAATTGGTACAGCCTCTTTGGAGAACAGTGTGGAGATTCCTCAAGAAATTAAAAATTCAACTTCCCTATGACCCTGCAATTGCACTCCTGGGTATTTACCCCAAAGATACAGATGTCATGAAATGATGGGCCATCAGTACCCAATGTTTATAGCAGCAATGGCCACAGCCACCAAATTATGGAAATAACCAAGATGCCCTTCAATGGATGAATGGATAAGGAAGATGTGGTCCATATACACTATGGAGTATTATGCCTCCATCAGAAAGGATGAATACCCAACTTTTATAGCAACATGGACGGGACTCGAAGAGATTATGCTGAGTAAAATAAGTCAAGCAGAGAAAGTCAATTATCATATGGTTTCACTTATTTGTGAAGCATAACAAATATCATGGAGGACAAGGGGTATTAGAAACGAATTAGGTAAAATTGGAAGGGAAGGTGAATCATGAGAGACTATGGACTCTGAAAAACAATCTGAGGGGTTTGAAGTTGCAGTGGGGTGGGAGGTTGGGGTGCCAGGTGTTGGGTATTATAGAGGGCACGGATTGCATGGAGCACTGGGTGTGGTGAAAAAATAATGAATATTGTTTTTCTGAAAATGAATAAATTGAAAAAAATTTAAAACAGTATATGACAAAAGAAAAATATATATATATATGCAAATAAAGGGAAAATCTCGTGAAAAAGAACCCCAAGTGTAAGATTTATATACTATCAGTACAAACACAAAAACACAGAAACACTGGTGAAAAAAAAAGATGTGAGAGTGGTTACAAATTCTCAGTGTGGGCGAAAAAGGTTGTTTTGATTCTTCCTGGATGTATCTTGGTATCTTTGTTAAAGGACTCAACATTCCTAAGATAAAGGGGGGATTAAAAATTACTTTACCTATAGGGGTAGTATTGTTTGGTGAAAGGGGATTACTTTGAAGTTCAACTCTATATGAATATTAGAAAATAAAAATAAAAAGGAATAAACTAGACTAAACTAAAATAAAAAAATTAAATACAAATGCAAAAGAAAAACATAGGTGTATGTATCAAAAAGTTTAGATTAGAAGGTTATTATGGAATTTGATGTACTGGACTGCTCACTGTGATGTTAATAGGTTAAAAATTATCTATACAAAAAAAAAAATGAACCTGAGTAGTGGGATCGAGTAAAAAATAAAAGTTGTCATATGAAGTAGTGGTGATTGTTTTTTTGTCATCCTTTTTTTTTCTCCCTTTCTTGGTTCATGTCCTAGGGGAGGGGCCTGCCACGTGGGTTTTCAGTAAATGATGTTTCCTGAGTTAAGTCCTCCCGCCCCCCTCAAAGGGGTGCGCTCTGTGAGGAAACTGATTTTTTTCAGGCTTTTGTTCTCTTACGGTTTTTATGTTTGCTCACTTTTTTTTTTCTCTCACCTTGACTTCTTTTGATGGTTTTTGTAGTTTTTGAGAAAAACAAAGTGCACCCTGGTATCCCTCTCAGAGAGAAGCCTCAGTCTGTCTGCAGAGCCCAAATTAGTTCCCCCTTCGCCTCTGGGAGAGCAGGTTCTGAGTCGTGGCCGGTCCCTGGGGATGCAGGATCTTTTCCTTGTACCTAAATCCATGATGGTGGCTGCTGTCTGGGTAGCTCCATACTGCCAGAGAGGTTCCAAGCAGCAATCACACACTGAGATTTTCATGCTGGCCTGGGCTGGGAGTGCCTGGTCTTGCTGGGTCTAGGAGCACCCAGCTTGCGCACACCTATTTCAGGGGAGGCTGTGGGTCACGCGTGGGTCTCAGGCTCTGAGAACGTGACACAGGTCCAAAAGCACCAGGCTGGGCCTTTGCGCACCTCTCTGGGGGAGAGTTTGGTGCATGCATCTTAGGATCTGAAACAATGGTGCGTATCCAATGGCGCTGCCTGGGCCTTTGTGCTTCTCTCAGGTGAGGATGAGGGGCACGCGCATCTCAGGCTCTGTAACAGGGTTCGTGCATTCTGCCATGTAGCATGGCTCCCATCCTCTCACAGGAACTGGACCCCAAGCATTTTCAGGCACACTGGTGTCTTAGGGACCAAGACCTGGTTTCTCTGCCACACTCTCTCAGGCTCAGCTCCAGGGGAGGTTGTCCTGGGGTCAGGGACTTAAACCCCTGCCCTAGCCACCCCAATTACCGCAATTTCCCCTACACGATCCTTTGCTCCTTTGAAGTGCTTTCAACCAGTCACCAAGTTAATGCCGGACCCCAGATGCAGGGCACTCTCACTCGTATTGGGGTACTACTTTCCAACCAGTTGCCTCTGGTGTCTTCCTTCCCCTTTTGTTTATTCTTCCAATATCAGTCCGCCATTCCCATACTGCCTTACCTGCCCACTGGTGTCTTTTGCCCCTGTAGAGATCCAGACATGTATAATTCTGATCTCAGGCTGATTTCATGGGTGATCAGTAATCAGCTCACTTTAGGGTACAGGTTGAAAATGCACCTCCTCCTACTTCCCCGCCATCTTGTCCCCACAATCTTCATCTGCTTAATACCTCCTAGTTCTAGACAAGAACCACTACTCTGTCATTTTTCAGAAATATAGTGGATACGGATTTTGATGTCGGCTGGTGTTGCTTTAGCTACCCGACCTGCTTCGAGACCTAGTATATAGCTTGTTCTCTTGAAGTCAGTTAATTGACTATGGACAAACTATTATTCCACACAAATTTGGGTAAAGAGAATTTCTTCATTGCTAGTTTTTGCTGGGTAAATGAATGACACTATGTCTTATGATGCTCTGCTTCTGTTTACAGTGAAGGGAGTCCTCTGTGCCTCTGATTCTGGATCTCTGTTTCTGCTTTCAGATGATGGACATTTTCAGCTCTGATTTCTCAAAACCATATTCAGCCCTCTTTTTATCACTCACTCCTAGTTCTACAATAGGCACCTTTTTCCATTCCTTGGAGTCAAAGACTTCCCTAAGCTCTTTGATGGAAGAATGTTCCATCATTCTTCCTTCTCTATTTGTATTTCTTCTTTGTTTTCTAGTCTTTTCCTTCCAGGTCACTATTTGGATCCCTTGCTTCTGCCAGTTTCCTGGACTTTGCATCCAGTCTGCTACCAATTTTTTTCATCGGGAACTCTTCATTTTATTTTCTTTTATTTTTATAAGTTTAATTTCTGTAGTTTGAGACTCCCTGATAATGTCTGTGTTTTCTGATGTACAGGGAATATCCTGGCCGCTGATTTCAATCCTCATTGGGTGTGTTATATGGAGAGATTTCACTCCAATTGCCTGGCCGTGATCATTTCCTGTTCTTTTTCCCTGGCATCAATTGATTCTTCCATTTTTGCTGTGGATCTAGGTCTCTGTCTTCTATTCTGTATTCAAAAAGCCCATTATGTTTTCTAGCATGAGGGTAATTTCTTTAGAAGAAGAGATCATGGAGTGCCCAAGGGCAGGCCCTTGAAGAGTCTCCTGTGTGTGTGTGTGTGTGTGTGTGTGTGTGTGTGTGTGTGTCTCAAATGTCCTCTGCTATTGTATTGTGGCAGTCCCTTATCCTTGAGTCCAGTCACCTGCAGAGGCTCTCTTTGCCAGCCATTTGGAGTGTTGGGGTCTGGGCTGAATATGCTGAGGTTTAGGTTGGTGGGCTTTGATATGCCTGTAAAAGGAGACGTTCAACCAAATTAACAGAATGAATGCCTGTAGAATTCTGTGGTCAGGTACAGGATGTGGACAGAGCTTTCTTCTAGTCCCCTATAGGAGAATCTGTTCTCCAGGGAATAAGCAACTCTGACTGAGGAAGGCATTCTCCAAGCATTCCACAGTTAGGATTTCATGTTTGCAGGTTATGCAGCTCGTGTCCTCACCATCCAGTCTTTATCCAATAGCTCTGTCTTGATGCTGCTGGTGCGAGAGCCCAAAACACTTGGGCCCCCATTGAATCAACTCCACAAACACTGCCTTTAATGGATGCACTGCAAGAACCCACCCTCTGCCACTGTGTCTCCTTGTACTGTCTCTGATCATGGGTTCCAGGCTATCTCCACCTGAATGCTTTATAGTGTCCTCTGCAGGATAAACACAGTGTTCTCTCGAGTCAATGTCTGCCAAGTTGCTAATCTGAAATTTCTAGGCCTCAAGACACTTTGTTGGCAAGAACTCATGCCCTTCAGACTCCCTTCTGGTCACAGCCAATGGCATTGGGAAACATGCTCCTGTGGATTCCCAGTGTGCTCCTCCCTCCTGTGCCTTTGTCTGTTGCATAGACTACTGCGCTCTTGATGCACCACCCGCCCAAGTTTCCCCTGAGCCACGTCTTTCCCCATTGTGTCTGAGACTTCTTTTATCTTTTTTTGTGGAGCTTACTTTTTAGGCCTCAGGTCAATTTCCACCAAGTTGCAGTTGATGTGGTCATCTTGCTGTTGGTTTCATGGCTGATGAAAAGACTGGAGTTCTCAGAAACTACTATCAACTCATTGTCCTCCAAGTCACCGCAAATTCTGACTGCAGCATAAGCAAGAATAAATTCTTCCACTTGCCTCATGTAGCAGTGTCGGGAAGAACATTGGACTATGTCACATCTATCAGTCTCAGAAAGATAAATTAGAGACGATTTCACTCTCTCATGACAGTCAAGAGACATATGAAAAAGCAAGGGGAAAAGGGACAAAGAATACTACTCAAATCAGGCACACAAAATGTGGTGTTTGAAGGCAGGTTTGTGAGAATACGTGTTTATCAAAGAGGACAAAAGATGACATTCTTTGTGGGAAATGTGGCTGAAAGTGATGGGATGTGAATTTCCAAAGCATGTCAAATTAAATTGCTATCCATAAGAGACCGAATACCTATCTCTTGAAATTTAATTATAATTGTTATGTGAAAAACTCACAGACAAAACACACTCACACACACTCTCTCTCTCTCACACCCACACACACAATCACACACACAGATCAGACACACAAAAGATGGGGAGGAAGTGAGGAATTGCACTAATGAAGCAAAACCCAAAGAACATATCATAAAGGGGAAAGGCACAGAGAATCCAAGTCAGAAACAAACTGAAATGAGAAAGTTAACTTCTTACCTATCAACAATTCATTCAGGTATTCAGGACTAAAGTCTCCCATCACTACAAACAGATTGTTGGACTAGTTGATATTTAAAAAAAAATGCAAAAAAGGTAACAAGAAAACAACAAAAACTAAACAAGTTCTACCTTCTCTTGCTCATAGGAGATCTCCTTCGACTATAAAGATACACATAGCTTGAAAGTGAAGGAATTGGGAAGACATAGTTTATACAATTGGCAAGTAGAAGAAAGCCATAGAGATTGTGCCAATGGACCCTGGAGAGATTTTATGCCTTTGAGAGACAAAAGTTAACTGGAAGGAGTTTTGTCTTGATGGAACATCAAAACATCAGAAACCTGGAAGAATTGCCAACATATACACCACTTACATGGGTGTATCTAAATGTTGGAAGCATAATAACAGAAGGGAAGGGATATTGGGACCACAATTCAATATTGTTGGGGAATACAATATCCACTTTCAGCACAGGACAGATAATCTGGATGGAAAGGTGGTAAGAAATAACAGACGTCCTCACGGGCTCTTTAGACCACCTGAGCTTTGGGGATCCATGTGTAAGATTGTGTCTCTGAGGACCATAAGAGAAGTTTTTTCCAATGGCAGACCTAACTTTTTCTATCATAGATTGTGTGCTGGAGTCCAAATCAAGTCGTGATTAATGGAAGAGAATTCAAATCCTATCTTGTATACTTATGACCATGAAGGTATGAAAACGGGAAGAAATCATGTAAGAATGGGAAATACAGCCAGACACTAAAAGGTGGAAAACACAACACACTCACGAACTAGCAGTGACTCAAAGAAAGAAAATCCAAAGGAAAAGCAGAGAGAGCCATGAACAAAAAATGTCAAGAAAGTTATGGGATGATGCCAAAACATTGTATGGGGAAACCATATAGGGTTAAGTGCATGTTTTTTCCAAAAATTAAAAAAGCAAAATAAAGCAACCTATCTGGATGCCAGAAGGAAAAAGAAGAAGAGGAACCAAACTCCAAAGTTAACAGAAAAAAATGAAATCATACATATGATTATCGAAATAAAGGAAATACAAACAAACCAATAGGAAAAAAAATCAGGAGAACTCACACGTCAGTTTAAAAATGTTCACAAACCAGAGGAGCCATTACCCGATAAAAGAGGGAGAAAAACACACAGATGAAAGTATGAAACCACATGACAAATGATAGAAAGGAAAAAAGAATAACATAAGAGACCCATCCACAAAATTATGCCAGCAAATCCAAGAACTGAGAGAAAACAATAAATTCCCAGACCCATAGAAACTCACAATATTAGGTCCAGGAAACCTACAAAATCTCAGCTCTCTAGCAGTGCCTGAAGTGTTTCAAGCAGTAATCAAACACCTGTCAACACGCAGAAGTCCAGGTCCAAATTATTTACTTGGGCAACTCTTCTAGACATTTGGTGAAGGCAATGTCATTTCTTCTCATCGATTCCAGAAATGGAAGAGGTGGGAAGACTCTAATTTACAAGGATAAAGACCCAATTCAGATAAGGACATTTTAAGAAACAACCTCCATGCCATTTTAATAAAGATAATAAAAATATAATTCTTTCCTTTTCTCCCTGTTCCTTCACCTCTTTTTGAAAGGGCCAGATTGTTTTTCTTTGAATTTTTCTGTTCTGTTGAGAAAGCCTCTCATCCTTCACCCATTTTTTGACAGAGTATTCACGGATGCTTTAGTTCCATATATGACCTAGTGCTACTCCTAATATTTGTCTGCCACAACTCCTGAGCACCCATTAAGCAGTTCCCTCAATTACCTGCATGTGTCTCTTTTCTGTAACCCTCAGCTTGATTTTCATAGTCCTGAGTCACTCCTGGTTCAACTCCTTCTCTGACTTATTACCCTTCAGATTTCCCTTCCTTTACTAATGGCAATGGTATTCCTCCTAGGGCAAATATAGAGGGAAGACATAATATTTCCCTTTGTCTGCTTGCCTTTTTCATTTCGCATCACCCAGTCATGGGACATTCTTGTCAATTCAAGGCCAAGGGGTTCTTCCTCCCCGATGGTTGAGGAATACTGTGTTGCCAAGATAAACCACACCTTCTTTATCCACTAGTCTTTGCAAGGGCATTGCGGCTCAATCCACAGTTCTGCTCAAGTGAGACTTCAGGTCACTGATATAGACTGCCCCTTTTCTTCTGACTAAAGAGACTTGCTCAACATGTCTATACCCGTTACCACCACAAGTAGAGTTAACTAATGATAACAACGGATGCTGTCCAGTCCTCTTCCTCAAGAATTAGCTCTGATGCAGAATGTCACTCTCCTTGAAGACTTTTCAAAGGTTTTTAAGGGAAAATCAGATAGACAGAGCCCTAAACCTTAACCTCGTGTTTCAGAACACTAGGAGATGTGGACACAGATAGCACAATATATCTATGCCCTCACCTTTTTTCTTGAGGAGGGACTTTCTGTCCCTTAGTCATCACTGACCCATAGGGAAAGGACCCTGACAAAGAAATGTCTCACCCACAGGATGACAAATCCAATGGAGAGCTGTTGATACCCAAGAGGCCTCACTGCTTCTGGAAATCTCTAGAAATTGTAGTGGAAATAGGACACCTTAATGTCTCTGGGCAAATGTTGGCCTACAGTATGTTACATCGAACGTCATTTTCTTTTCTCTTTGTCTAGAAAGGGGAAGTTGGACATTAACACACAAGACAACCTGAGTTCTTGATAATGTTCAGAGGGCTCTTTTTCTGTCCTTCACGAGGCTTCCTACCTAAAGGATAGGACTCAAAGGTCATGGGAGAGGGAGATCTGTTTCAGTAAAGCCAGCTTCTGTGATGTCACAAAGCTTTGAGTTCGTAGCAACCACTCCTCATCAACCAATGCCTGATTACTATACTTGGATGGATGGGCCAGTCATGGGTGGGCCAAGAGAATCGCAAGCCCTCCCAAAATGCTGGAGCCGCCTGGGACTCTCACCAAGACTTTTTGCGAAGTGAGTTGTATTTACCTTCTCCATGGCTGAATTCATAGTCTTTGGTCATGACTGTCCACACCAGGTCACTAGAAAGATAAGAATCCATCATTCCATCTTAGCCACGAAAGGCCAAGAAACAATCAGGCCTCAGACAAAGCCTCAGGGGATAATATCTGAGCCCTGCACATGGCTATGGTCCTCCCAACAAATCAGGGCACTTCTGACCAGGAAAAGCGTCACCCAAGGAAAGCTCAAAGGGAACACCTGCAACCGTACCAAAGACATGTGTGAAGTTCCAAAGCAAGGACATGAGTACCTTGAGCATCTTGAGAAATCGTGCCAAAATGGCCTCCCAATCTTCAAACCTACCATGAACCAAAGGCACACTCTACACCCTAGACCCTTAAGTCCAGGACAGACTCATGTACTTGGAGTCCACTGAAGCAAGGTAGAGCATATTGGAATAGGCCCAAAGCCCGAGTGAAGCCATCTGAAAGACTTTCGTGCCTGTTTCAGGATGACATCTTGTATGGCCAAAAGGCAACATTGAAGAGGATTCGAGTGTCAAAGAACCTAGAGCATTTCAACAGGGTTGATAAGGCAGTTACCTTTGGGGAACTGCATGGAGATGTGGCAGCACTAGCCTGCCTTAACCCTCTCATGACCATCTCCCAAATGGTTTCATGCAATAAGCAAACAATGCCTCTTCTGGAAGATGGGCATGTTCTAATGGAGCCAGGAGAGGATGAACAATGTGTCAACAAGGGACCATTACAGTGCAATATACAGCAGATGCTACATTTGGTGAAGAGATCCAGCATTACAAAGAACAGGAGAATGAACAACAGGAGAATGAACAAGGGAGCTCCGAGCAAAGGTCTGGCATTTTAGGATGGTGGGATGTACTCTGTACTTGGCTGCCTTCCATAGGGACCTAGGTCCAAAGTATGAAAACGTCCCCCAGCCCAAGTCAATCCTTGTACACTGTTTTTGTTTGTTTGTTTGTTTTTTGTTTTTGTTGAATGATGCACATGCACGTATTTGACAGAGAGACATAGATCACAATCAGGGGGTGGAGCTGGAGAGGGAAAAGCCTACTGGCCCCTGAGCAGGGAACCTGAGACCAGAGTCGATGTTATGACCCTGAGATTATGACTTGAGCTGAAAGCTGCCTCTGAACTGATAGACATGACCGGGACCCAGTCTTTGTCTTCTTAATACCTCCTAATTCTAGACAAAAACCGCTGCTGGAGTCGTTATAGGTGGGCCAAGGGTGGCCAAAGGCCATGGGTGTTTCATTGTTAAGAAATACAGGGGATACGGAATTTGGCTTGGGTTGGTGTTGCTTGAGCTATCCAACCTGCTTCGAGAGCTGGTATAACTTGTCCTCATGAACTCAATGACTTGGATATGGACAAAGCCTTCTCCCATGCATATTTGGGTAAAGAGAAATCCTCCATTGCTAGCTTTTGCAAGGAGAATGACACAATGTCTTGTGCTGTTCTGCTTCTGTGGATGCTGACGGGAGTCCTCTGTGCCTCTGAATCTGGATCTCTCTTTCCTGCTCCCAGATGAGGAACATTTACAGCTCTGATTTCTTAAAGACATATTTATCCCTCTTTTTTTCTCTCACTCCTAGTTCTCCTACAATAGGCACCTTTTTCCATGCCTTGGAGCTGAGGACATCCCTAAGCTCATTGTCACATTTTATTATTCTTCCTTCTCTCTTTGGATTTGCTTCCTTATTTTTTAGTCTTTTTCTTCCAGTTCACTAATTTGATTCTCTGCTTCTGCCCGCTTTCTGGAATTTACATCCAGTCTGCTAACAATCTTTTCCTCAAAAACTTTTTTTTTTAAATTTTCTATCATTTGTATCAGTTCTAGCTCTGTGGTTAGAGACTCCCTGATAACTTCTGTGTTTTCTGATGTACAAGGAGTATCCTGGACGCTGCTTTCAATACTCCAGAAGGTGTGTTATATGTAGAGGTTTCTCTCCAACTGCCTGGCCATTATAATTTCTTGTCTTTTTCCTCAGCATCAACTGATTCCTTCATCTTTGCCTTGGATCTAGGTCTCTGTCTTCTCTGTGTTCGAAAAGCCCATTCTGTTTTCTAACCTGAGTGTAATTTCTTTAGGAAGATGATATCATGGAGTGTGCAAGGGCTAGCTCTTGAGCGAGTCTCAAGTGTATGTGTGGCATGAATGCCCTCTGCTGTTGTGTTGTGGCTGTACCCTGTTCTTAAGTCCAGTCATCAGAAGAGGCTCTCCTTGCATGCCGTTTGGTGATGGGGCTGAATATGCTGAGGTTTAGCTTGGTGGGTTATGGTGTGCCTGGAAAAGAAGACATTCAACTCACTTAACATAACAAAGGCCTGCAGCATGCTGTGATCAGGAGAGAGCATGTGGACAGGTCTTTCTTCTAGTTCCCTACAGGAGAGTCTATTCTCCTGAGACAAGCAACTTCGACAGAGGAAGGCAGTCGCCCAAGTGTTCCACGGTTGTGATTTCATGTTTTCAGGTTAGGCAGCTAATGTCCTCACCATTCTGTCTTTGGCCAGTTGCTCAGTCTTGATGCTGCTGGTGCGAGAGCCCAAAATTTCTTGTGCCACCATCGAGTCATCTCTACGAACACTGCCTCTCATAGATGCACTGCCAGAACACAGCATCTTTCCACTGTGTCTCCTGGTATTGTTTCTGATCATGGTTTCCAGGCTGTTGTACCTGACTGCCTGTTGGTATCCTCTGCCAGAGAAACACAGTGTTCACTTCATTTAATATCTGCCAGAAATCTCCAGGCTTCAAGACTTGAAATCTCCAGGCTTCAATACTTTTTGTTGGCAAGAACTCATGCCCTTTAGACCCTCTACTTGTCACAGCTAATACATTGGGAGACATGCTCCTTGTGGGTTCCCAGTTTGCTCCTCTCTACTGTACCTTTGTCTTTTGCATTGGCTCACTTCCCTCTGATGCACCAACCAACCATGTCTCCCCTTACCTATGTCTCCAATCTTCTCCCATAATCTGCGACGTTTTTCCTCTTTGCAGTGGAGTTCACTTTGTAGGTTTCAGGTCAATCTCCACCAAGTTGCAGTTGATACGGTAATCTTCCAGTTGTGTTCATGGATGAAGGCAAGCTTGCAGTTCTTAGGTACTACTATCATCTCACTTTCCTCCAAAGGTACCAGAGATTCTTACCAAGGCATAAGCAAGAATGAATTCTTGCCACTTGCCTTATGTGGCTGTATTGTGAAATGCATTGGTCTACATCACAGTTATCAGTCTCAGAAAGAGATATAACATACGATTTCACTCTCTCATGACAGTCAAGATACATATGAAAAAGCAAGCGAAAAAGGCACAAACAATATGACTCTAACCAGGTACACAAAATGTGGTGTTTGTTGAAGGCAGGTTTGAGAGAATACGTGTTTATCAAAGAGTACAAAAGATGACATTCTTTGTATGAAATGTGGGTGAAAGTGATGGAATGTGAGTTTTCAAGACATGACAAATTGAATTGCTATCCATAAAAGACCGACTTCATATCTCTTGAAATTTCATTATAAGTGTTATGTGAAACAAACACAACACACAGAGACAGCACACACACACAGAAACACACACACAGATAAGACACACAAACGATGGGGAAGAAGTGAGGATTTGGACTAAAGGAAGCTAAACCCCAAAGAAAATACCATAGTGGGAAAGGCACAGAGAATCTGAGGCAGAAAACACCAAAAATGAGAAAGTTATCTATCTATCTACTCCTTATCTATCAATAATTAGCTCAAGTAGTCAGGACTAAATTCTTCCGTCACTGCAAACAGATTGTTGGACTGGATGAAAATTTAGAAAGAAAGAAAAAGAAAAAAGCAAAAAGAAAGTCAACAATAAAACAACAAAAACAACACAAGCTCGACCTTACATTGGCCATAGAAGATTTCCTTTGACTATAAAGATACACATAGCTTGAAAGTGAAGGAATTGGGAATACATAGGTTATGCTATTGGCAAGGGGAAGAGAGCCAAAGTGATTGTGCCTATGGCAGCTAGAGAGATTTTATGCCTTCAAGAAAGAAAAGGTTACCAGAAGGAGTTTTGTCTTGATGGAGCATTAAATCGTCAAAAACTTGGAAGAATTGCCAACATATACATCACCAACGTGGTATATCTAAATGTTGGAAGCATATTAACAGAAAGGAAGGGAGATGGGGATCACAATTTAATATGTTGGAAAGTATTATATCCATTTTCAGCACAGGACAGATCATTCAGAGAGAAAGGTGGTAAGGAATAACAGATATCATCATGGGTGCTCTACACTACCTAAGCTTTGGGAAAACATGCATAAGATTGTGTCTCTGAGGACCATAAGAGACGGTTTTCCCAAGGGCAGACCTGACATTGTCTATCATAGATCTTGTGCTGGAGTCCAAATCCAGTCGTAATAGAAGAGAATTCAATTCCTATCTTGGAACTTATGACTACGAAGATATGATAATAGAAAGAAATCATTTACAAATGGGAAACACAGTCAGACACTAATAAGTGGAAAACACAACACACTGCTGGACTAGCAGTGAGTCAAAAAGAGACAACCAAAAGGAAAATCATAAAGTACCTTGAACAAAGGAAAGTCAAGAAACTTATGGAATGATGCCAAAATATTTTATGGGTAAGAATATAGGGTTAAATGCATTTATTTCCAAAAATTAAAACTTGAAAAAAAGCAACCTCACCAACAGCATAAGGACCTAGAAAAGATGAAACAAACGGCAAAGTGAACAGAAATAAGAAATAATATATATGATCATTGAAATAAAAGAAATACAAACAAAGCAATAGGAAAAAAATCAAGAGAACTCTCACATCAGTTTTGAAAACTTTAACAAA
Source organism: Mustela nivalis (assembly GCF_964662115.1). Taxonomy (NCBI): domain Eukaryota; kingdom Metazoa; phylum Chordata; class Mammalia; order Carnivora; family Mustelidae; genus Mustela; species Mustela nivalis. The sequence continues at coordinate 25,863,753 of NC_139041.1, forward strand.
CTGCTGGAGCCATTACCTGGATTAAACGGGAAGACAATCATATAATTGAAAATATCAGACCACATGACAATTTATAGAAAGGAAAAAAATAACCTAAAACACCCATCTACACAATTATGACAGCAAATCCAAGAACTGTGATAAGGATAAATTCCAAGACACATATCAACTCCCAAGTTTAGGTCAGGAAACCTACAAATTCTGAGCTCTCTACTAGTGACTAAATCATTTGAAGCAGTAATCAGACACCTCCCTACAAGAGAAGGTCAAGTACAAATCATTTTCCTTGTCAACTCTTCTAGACATTTAATGAAGGCAATCTTGTTTCTTCTCATTGATACCAGAAATGGAGGAGGTGGGTAGACTCTTCTTTACAAGTATAAAGACCCAATTCAGTTAAGGACATTATAAGAAACAAATTCCATTTTATTAAGAAAAAATAATAAAAATATAATTATTTCCTTCTGTATTCAACTGCTTTTCAAAGGGCCAGTTTGTTTTTATTTTATTATTTTTTTATGTTGAGGAAGCCAGCCTGTCATCCATCATCTGTTTTGGACACAGTATCCATGGATGCTTTAGTTCCATATATGACCTAGTGCTCCTCCTAAGATATGCCACAATGCCTCAACACCCATTAGCCAGTTCCATCATTCCCTGCATGTGTCTCTTTTCTGTAACCCTCAGCGTGGTTCCTCAGAGTGTGAGTCACTCCTGGTTTGTCTCCTTCTCTGACTTCTTCCCCTTCAGTTTTCCCTTCTTTCTACTAAGGGCCAGGGTATTCCTCCTGGGGCACATATGTGTGAAGCCATATGATATTCCCCTTTGTCTGCTTGCCCTTTTCATTTCACATCACCCAGGCGTGTGGCATTCATGTCAATGCAAGTACCATGAGTTAATCCTCCCTGGTGGCTAAGGAATACTCTGTTGCCAATATGGACCACGCCTTCTTTATCCACTAGTCTTTGCAAGGGCATTTCAGCTCAATCCACACTTCTGCTTGAGTGGGCATTGATATAGTCTGTTCCTTTTCTCTGATTAAAGAGACTTGGTCAACATGGCTATACCCATTACCACAGCAGGCAGGGTTAGCTAATAATAACAAAGAGTGCTCTCCAGGGCTCTTCCTTAAGAGTTAGCTATCATGTAGAATGTCACTCTCCTTGAAGCATTTCCAAAGGTGTTTAAGGTAAAACCAGGTAGACAGATCCTAATCCCTTATGACTCATGTTTCAGAACACTAGGAGATGAGGACACAGACAGTACAATATATCAATGCCCTAATATTTTTCCTTGAAAAGGAACTTTCCACCCCTTAGTCATCACTGACCCATAGGGAAAAGTCGCTGAGAAAGGACTCTCTAAACCACAGGATGACAAACCTCACAGAGAGCTGTTGATACCCAAGAGGCCTCAGTGCTTCTTGAGATCTCTGGAAATTTCAGTGGAAATAGAAATCCTTGCCATCTCTGGAGAAAGGATGGTATTCCAAACGTCCTTATCTTTTTTTCTTTTTCTAGAAAGGCGAAGTGGGAAATTAACACTCAAGATAACCTGAGTTCTTAATCAATCCAAGAGCGATCCTTCTCTATCCTTCCCGGAGTTTCTTACCTAATTTATTCTTGAGATCTTTAGAAATTGTAGAGGAAATAGGAATAACTTGCTGTCTAAGGGGAAATGTTGGCCTAAAGGATGGTATACCGAACATCATTTTTTTTTCTCTTTGTCTAGAAAGGGGAAGTGGGACATTATCACACAAGACAACCTGAGTTCTCCACCAGGCTTAGAGGGCTCTTTTTCTGTACTTCCTGGGGCTTCCTACCTAAAGAAAAAGAACTCAAAAGTCATGGGAAAGGGACTGCTGCTTCAGTAAAGCCAGTCATGGGAGAGGGACTGCTGCTTCAGTGAAGCCAGTAACTGTGATGTCACAAAGCTTTGAGGTCATAGCAACCACCTCTCATTAACCCTCGCTTGATCATGTTAGGGTACGGAGTTGACCACTTCTCAATTAGACAGAAAATAATGTAAGTCACACAGCGAGGTTTATTTCCAGCTAGCTGGGGTCCTAGTATCTGCCTGGTGCAGTGGGTTTCAACAAGGATGTTGCGCACTCAAAGCCAAGGGTTTATATAGCATTTTCAAGGCACTTCTTCATGGCTACATACATATCTTGTGCCCCACTTTTATAGGTTAACTTTTTCTAACCTCTTGCCACCCTGATGCCATCCTGATGGTTAAGTGAGATTTGGGTTTAGAAGATCTTTTACCTTAATTACATTTCATTCTGCCTCAGCCTCCCACAGTTTTGTGGTGGGGACAGTGACCTTTGGCCTCAAGGCTCTGAGCCATTTGTCTCTGGAAATTGGGCCATTGAAGAGATGGCCTTTTTGTTGTAAATAACTAGGACATTTGCAAACCAAGGGAGATTCCTGTCTTGCAGAATTTAGATCTCTGCAAGTTAACTATTTGTTTTTCTCTAACATTTTGTCCCTGTGGCACCATCACCAAACCGCCTTGGTGGTATATGATTAAGTCTTTTTTTTTAAGCTTTAGCTACTTTCTTTTATTTCAAGTTAGGTGTGCCCTGTGGGCTGGTTAGGGATGCTCAGTAAAATGGCTTTCTGGCCTTTAGATTGGTCATTCTTGTGCTAACCCACTCTTACAGTGCAAGGTGCCGGCTTTTGCTTTGTCAAGATGGCTGTACTTATGTCAGGGCTAGACTTGAGGTGGGTACAGCCTTGTCTTTCTTGGCCTCCACACTTGGAGCTTGATTCTGGGACTTGTTGTTTAACCCTTAAACTGTCCCTTGGGGAATCGGGAGCAGGGACAGTTTAAGGTTTAAACAACAAAGTTATTTTTTTTTAATTCAATGGAAGTTTCTGGCTATAATAGAAATAAAAAAAATAGGTCTTTACAATCACTACACTTGGCTGGAGGAGTCATGGGTGTTCCAAGAGGATCCCAAGCCCTCCCCAACTGCTGGATCTGCCTGGGTCTCCCATCAAGGCAGTGTGCGAAGAGAGTTGGTGTCACTTTCTCCATGGCTGAAATCACACTGTTTGATTGTGACTCTCAGCACCAGCCCCATGGACTCTGGAGAAAGGCATGAATCCAGCATTCCGCCTTACCCACGATAGGCCAAGAAAGAATCAGTTGTCAAACAATGACTGAGGGGAGGAACTCCATGCTGCATATATGGCTAAGATCTTCCCACCCTATCAGGGCCAGGAAAAGGGCCAGCAAGGAAAGATACCAAGTGACATCCACAAATATGCCAGAGACATGTCTGGAATCTTCAACAGCAAGGACATGAATAACCCTAGTGTCTCATGATATTGTGCCATAACAGCCTCCCGATCTTCAAAAGTGACCAAGCACCAAAGGCAGACTCGACACCCAAGAATCTGAGGCCCAGGATTGACTCATGTACTTGGATTTCACAGGAGCAAACGTGGATCGTGTTAGAAGAGACCCATAGACCAAGTGAAATTATCTGAAAGTCTTTCGTGCCCATTTCAGGTTGACAACGTGCATCTCAAAAAGGACGCATTGAAGAGGATTCGAATTTCAAAGAATTTTGAGCAGTCCCACAGGTTGGTGGAGCTACCTTCTTGGAAAATAAATGGATATGTGACAGCACAAAAATGCCTTAAAACTCTCATGAGCAGGGGTGCATGGGTGGCTCAGTGGTTTGGGCTGCTGCCTTTGTCTCAGGTCTTGATCTCAGGGTCCTGGGATCGAGCCCCGCATCGGGCTCTCTGCTCCACAGGAAGCCTGCTTCCCTCTTTCTCTCCCTCTCTCTCTGCCTGCCTCTCTGCCTACTTGTGACCTCTGTCTGTCAAATAAATAAATAAAATCTTTAAAAAAAACTCTCATGAGCATCCCCCAAATTGTATCATGCAATAAGCAAACATTGCCTTTTGCGGAAGATGGACATGTTCTAATGCAAGCAGGAGAGGATGATCAACGTGACAACAAAGGGCCACTACAGTGGGACAGACAGTGGATGCTACATGTTGTTGAGGAGATCCAGGAAGATAAACAGGAGAAGGAACAAGGGAGCTCAGAGTGATGGTCAGGAATTTTAGAATGGTGGGAGGTGCTCTCAACCTGGCTGCATTCCAAAGGGACCTAAATCCAAATTAAATAACTCTGGACACAGTCAAATTTTTTCCTCTGTTTTTGTTTTTGTTTTTGGTCAAAATATTGGCGTTCACGTATTTGACAGAGAGACAGAGAGATCACAATCAGGGGTTGGAGCTGGAGAGGTAGAAGCAGACTTGCCTCTGAGCAGGAACCTGAGACCAGAGTCGATACCATGACCCTGGGATCATGAGTTGAGATGATGGCTGCCTCTTAACTGATGGACACACCGTAGGACCCAATTTTTGCCTTGTGAATACCTCCTAGTTCTAGACAAGAACCATTGCTCTTTCCTTGCTGAGAAATGCAGGGTATATGGTACTTGGCTTTGGCTGGTGTTGCTTGCTCTATCTGACCTGCTTCTAAACCTGGTATAGCTTTTTCACCTTGAAGTCAGTGACTTGGATATGGACAAACTACTCTCCCAAGCATATCCTCCATTGCTAGCTTTTGCATGGGGAATGACACTATGTCTTCTGGTGCTCTGCTTCTGTTGATGGTGAAGAGACACCTCTGTGACTCTGAATCAGGATCTCTGTTTCTGCTCCCAGATGAGGGACATTTTCAGCTCTGATTTCTCAAATAAATGTTCATCCCTCTTTATCTCTCTCACTCCTAGTTCTCCTACAATAAGAACCTTTGCATTCCTTGGAGTCGATGACTTTCCTAAGCTCATTGCCATGTTCCATCATTCTAATTTGATCCTCTGCTTCTGCCAGCTATCTCGCCTTTGCATCCAGTCTGATACCCATCATTCATCATGGCCTCCATATTTTAATTTTAATCACTTTTATCTTTGTGTTTCGAGACTCCCTGATGCTTTCTGTGTTTTTCTGATGTACAGGGAGTATCCTGGCTGCTGATTTCCATCTTCCCTCGGTCCTGTTACATGTACAGACTTCATTTCGATTGCTTGGCCATGATCATTTCTTGTTCTTTTTCTTCGGCATCAATTGATTCTTCCACCTTTGAATTGGATCTAGGTCTCTCTCTTCTTCTCTGTATTCTAAAAACCCATTTTTTTTTTCTACACTGAAGGTAATTTTTTTTAGGAAAAAGAGATTATGAAGTGGCCAAGGGATGGCCCATGAGGGAGTATTGATTGTTTGTGGCATGCATGCCCTCTGCTGTTGTGTTGTAGCTCTCCCCTGTCCTTGAGGCCAGTCATCTTCAGAGGCTCTCCTTGCCTGAAGTTTTGATTACCTGGTGTCTGGGTTGAATATAGTGAGGTTTAGCTTGGTGGGCACTGGTGTGCCTATGAAAGGAGAACTTCAAGCAACTCAACAGATTGAAGGCTGCAGATTGCTATGGTCATGAGAGAGTATGTGGGCAGGGATTTCTTCTAGTCCCCTAAGAGAAAGTCTGTTCTCCTGGGACTAAGTAACTTGGACTGAAGAAGGCAGGCCCCCCCCCCCCCGTGTTTGACTGTTGCATTCTCGTGTTTGCAGGTTAGGCAGTAATATCCTGACAGTACTATCTTTGGCCAGTAGCTCCATCTTTATGCTGCTAGTGAAGGGACCGAATTTTCTTATGCCCCCAATGAGTGATCTCCATGAACACTGCCTCTCATGCATGCACTGTCAGAACGCACCATCTTCCCATTGTGTCTCCTGTTATTGTCTCTGATCATGGTTTCCAGGCTGTCCGCACTTGGTTGCTTCTTGCTTGTTGGTGTCCTCTACAGGTGAAACACAGTGTTCTCTTGAGTCAAAGTCTGCCAAGCCTGCTGACTGAAATATCTGGGCCTCAAGACCCATTGTTGGCAAGAACTCATGCCCTTCAGAACCTCTGCTGTTCACAGCCAATGGCATTGGGAAACATGTTCCTTGTGGGTTCCAAGGGTGCTCCACTCTCCTGTGCCTTTGTCCATTGCATTGCATTGTCTCAATGCCCTCTGAAGCACCAACCGCCCACTTTTCCCCTAAACCATGTCTCCAAACTTCTCCCATAATGTTTATGACTTATTCTCTCTTTTGATATGGACTTTGCTTTGTAGGATTTAGGTCCATTCCCGTCATGTTGCAGTTGATGTGGTAATCTTCCAGTTGTGTTCCTGGATGAAGACAATTCTGGAGTCCCAGCCACTACTACCATCTCACTGTCCTCCAAAATCACCACAGCATCTTACCCTGCCCTAAGCAATAATTAATTCTTGCCACTGGCTTCATGTGACAGAATTGTGGAGAGCATTAGTCTATGTCACATCTCTCAGTCCCAGAAACACAAATAACATACGATTTCACTCACTCATGGTAGTCAAGAGAAATATGAAAAAGCAAGGAAAAGGGGACAAACAATATGACTCTAACCAGGCACCCAAAATTTGGTGTTTGTTTGAAGGCAGGTTAGTGAGATCACGTGTTTATAAAAAAGGACTAAATTGAACATTCTTTGTAGGAAATGTGGCTGAAAGTGATGGAATGTGAGTTTTCAAGCCATATCAAATTAAATTGCTATCCATAGAAGACAGAATTCTATCTCTTGAAATTTCAGATTATGTGTTATGTGAAACACACAAACACACACACACTCACGCACACAGATAAGACACACAAAAGATGGTTAGGAAGTGAGGAATCGCACTAACGGATGGAAACCCCAAAGAAAATACTATAAAGGGGAAGTCACAGAGAATCCAAGTCAGAAACCAACTGAAATGAGAAAGATAACTCCTTACCTATCAATAATTAGTTCAAGTATTCAGGACTAAATTCTTGTACCACTACTAACAGATTGTTGGGATGGATAAAATTTTAAAAATAAAAAGGGCAAAAAAGTTTAACAAGAAAAGATAAAAAACACAAGTTCGACCTTTTGTTTCTCATAGGATATTTCCTTCTAATATAAAGATACACATAGCTTGAAAGTGAAGGAATTGGGAAGACATAGGTTATGCAATTGGCAAGGGGAAGAGAGCCAATATGATTGTGCCTATGGCAGATAGGGAGTTTTTATGCCTTTGAGAGACAAAAGGTTACTGAAAGGTGTTTTTTCTTGATGGAGCATCTCAACATCAGAAACTTGGAAGAATTGCCAACATATACACTACCAACATGGGTCTATCTAAATGTTGAAAACATATGAACAGAAAGGAAGGGAGATGGTGTACTCAATCCAATATTTTGGGGGACTAGGATATCCACTTTTAGCACAGAATAGATCATCTGGAGTGAAAGGTGTTAAATATTAACAGACGTCATCATCGGCTCTCTAGACCCACAAAGCTTTGGGGAAGCATGCATAAGTTGTGTCTCTGGTGACCATAAGAGAAGTTTTTCCCAAGGGCAGATGTAACAGTGTCTGTCACAAATCGTGTGCTGGAGTCCAAAACAAGTTGTAATTACTGGAAGAAAATTCAAATCTTATCTTGTATACTTATGACCATAAAGGTATGAAAATGGAAAGAAATCACTCTCCAATGGGAAGCACAGCCAGGCACTGTGGAAAACACAACACAATAATGAACAAGTAATGAATCAAAGAAAGGAAATCAAAAGGAAAATCAGAAAGTGCCATGAATAAAGGAAAGGAAAAAAAATGGGACGATGCCAAAACATAATATGAAGAAAGGATATACGGTTAAATGCATGCATTTACAAAAGTTAAAATCACAGAAAAAAAACCACCTACCTTTACACCATAAGGAACTAGAAAAGAACAAAACAAACTCCAAAGCTAACAGAAAAAATGATATAATACATATGTCCATCAAAATAAAAGAAATACAAACAAACCATTAGGAAAAATTCAGGAGAACTCACATGTCAGTTTTGAAAACTAACAAACTGGAGGAGCCATTACCTGGATAAAACAGGGAGACAAGCACAAAGTTGCAAGTTTGAGACCACATGACCACTGATAGAAAGGGAAAAAAAAAAAAAAAACCTAAAAGACCCATCTGGAAAATTATGCCAGCAAATTCAAGAACTGAGAGAAAAGGATAAATTCCAAGAAACATATCAACTCCCAAGATTAGGTCAGGAGCCCTACATAATCTGAACTATCTAAGAGTGACTAAGGCGTTTGAAGCAGTAATCAAACACCTGCCAACACGCAGAAGGCCAGGTCCAAATCATTTTCCAGCTCAACACTTATAGACATTTAATAAAGACAATCTTGTTTCATTTCATTAATTCCAGAAATGGAGGAGGCGGGTAGATTCTACTTTACAAGTATAAAGACCCAATTCAGATAAGGACATTATAGGAAAAAAATTCCATGCCATTTTAATAAGTAAAGATAATATACTCCCTTCCTTTTCTCTGTCTTCAACTGCTTTTGAAAGGACCAGTTTGCTTTTATTTTATTTTTTTTGTTATGTTGAGGAAGCCAGCCTGTCATCCATCATACATTTTTGACAGACTATTTGCTGATGCCTTAGTTCCATATACGACCTAGAGTTCATCCTAAAATATGCCACAACTCCTCAACACCCATTAGCCACTTCCATCATTCAGGTCCCTATGGAATACAGCCAGGTACAAAGCACCTCCCACTATCCTAATATGCCTGAATGTCTCTCTTTACTGTAACCCTCAGCATGGTTCTAAGAGTCCTGAGTCACTCCTGGTCTTTCTCTTTCTCTGAATTATTCCCCTTCAGTTTTCCCTTCCTTTACTAAGAGCCATGGTATTCCTCCTGGGGCACATAAAAGTGAAGCCATATGATATTTCCCTTTGTCGGCTTGCCTTTTTAATGTTGCATCACTCAGTCCTATGGCATTCATGTCAATGCAAGTACCAGGGGTTCATCCTCCCTGATGGCTGTGGAATATTCTCTGGACAATATGGCACACAGCTTTTTTATCCACTAGTTTTTGCAAGGACATTGAGGCTCAATCCACAGCTCTACTCAAAGGGAACATGCAGGCCCTCGATATAGGCCGTTTCTTTTCCTCTAATTAAAGAGACTTGGTTAACATGGCTATACCTATTACTGCAGCAGGTAGAGTTAACTAGATGACAAGGGGTGCTGTATTGAGCTCCTCCTTAAGATTTAGTTTTTATGCATAATTTTACTCTCCTTGAAGACTTTGCAAATTTGTTTAAGGTAAATCCAGAGAGACAGAGCCCTGGTCCCTTATGACTCATGTTTCAAACACTAGGAGATGAGGACACAGGGAAGAGGATTTGAATGTGGAAGAACCTTGAACATTCCCAAAGGCTGGTGCAGCTACCGTCTGGGAAACTGAATGGAGATGTGGCAGCACAAGCCTGCCTTAACCCTCTCATTACCATCCCCCAAATGGTTTTATTCGATATGCAAACAGTGCCTCTTGGGGAAGATGGGCATGTTCCAAGACAGCCAGGAGAGGATGAACAATGTGTCCACAAGGGGCCATTACAGCATGACAGACAGCTGATGCTACAGGTTGGTGAGGAGATACAGGAAGACAATGAAGAGGAGAATGAACAATTGAGCTCCTATCGGGCGTCTGGCATATTAGGATAGTGGGAGGTGCTTTGTACCTGGCTGTATTCCATAGGGACCTAGATCCAAGTTAAATAAAACATTCTCTGGCACCAGGAGATCCTGTACACTGGTTTTGTTTCTGTTTTTTCTCAAAGATGCACATGCATGTATTTGACAGAAAGACAGAGAGATCACAATCAGGGTGTGGAGCTGGGGAGGGAGATGCAGACTTGTCGCTGAGCGGGGAACCTGAGATCAGAGTCGATGCTGTGACCCTGGATCATGAGTGGAGCTGAAGGCCAAATATGAACTGATGGACACACCTCGGGACCCAATGTTTGTCTTCTTAATCTCCTAGTTCTAGACCAGAACCCTGCTCTGTCACTGTTCAGAAATTCAGGGGATACATATTTTGACTTGGGCTGGTGTTGCTTGCTATATCTGATCTGCTTCAAGAGCTGATAGGTTGTCCTCTTGAAGTCGGTGATTTGGCTATGGATAAACTGCTCTCCCACGCATATTTGTGTAAGGAGAATTCCTCCATTGCTAGCTTTTGCAGGAGGAATGAAACTGTCTTTTGGTACTCTGCTTCTGTGGATAGTGATGGGAGTCCTCTGTGCCTCTGAATCTGGATCTTTGTTTCTGCTCCCAGATGAGGGACATTTTCAGCTCTGATTTCTCAAAGAAATTCTCAGCCTATATTTTCTTCACTCCTAGGTTTTCAACAATAGGCAACTCTTTTCATTCCTTGGAGTTGATGACTTCCCTAAGCTCATTGTCATGTTCCATCATTCTTCCTTCTCTCTTTGGATTTGCTTCCTTATTTTCGAGTGTTTTTCCTCTGGCTCACTAATTTGATCCTCTGCTTCTGCCAACTTCCTGGACTTTGCATACAATCTGCTACCAACTTTTCATCAGAAACTTTTTTTAAATTAAATTAAATTAAATTAAATAATTAAATTAAATTAAATTAAATTAAATTAAATTAAATTTTTATCAGTTTTATCTCTGTGGTTTGAGACTCCCTGATATCTTCTATGTTTGCTGATGTACAGGGAGTATCCCGGCCCCTGCTTTCAATCCTCCATTGGGTGTGTAATATGTAGAGGTTTCACTATGATTGCCTATCCATGATCATTTCTTGTTCTTTTTTCTCAGCATCAATTGATTCTTCCATCTTTGCATTGGATCTAGGTCTCTGTCTTCCTCTCTATATTTGGAAAGCACATTCTATTTTCTGCATTGAGGGTAATTTCCTTAGGAGGAAGAGATAATGGAGAGCCCATGGGCTGGGCCTTGAGGGAGTCCCGGGTGTGTGTGTGTGTGTGTGTCATGGATGCCCTCTGCTGTTGTGTTGTGGCTATCCCCTGTCTTTGAGGCCATTCATCTGCAGAGACTCTCCTTGCATGCCGTTTGGTGTATTTGGGTTCTGGCTGAATATGCTCAGGTTTAGCATGGTGGCATCTGGTGGGCTTGTAAAAGGAGACGTGCAACCAACTCAAAAGAATGAAAGCATGCAGAATGCTGCGGTTAGGAGAGAGCATGTGGGCAAGGCTTTCTTCTAGTCCCATATGGGACAATCTGTTCTCCAGGGACTAAGCAACTTGACTAAGAAAGGCAGTCCTACAAGTGTTCCAAGGCTGGGATTTTGTGTTGGCAGGTTAGGCAGTAATGTCCTCACCATCCTGTCTTTGGCCCATAGCTCAGTCTTTATGCTGCTGGTGCAAGAGCACTAAATTTCTTGTGCTCCCATCGAGTCATCTCCACGAACACTGCCTCTCACGGATGCACTGCCAGAATCCACCATCATTCCACTGTGTCTGCTGCTATTGTCTCTGATCGTGATTTTCAAGCTTTCTGACCTGGTTGCTTGCTGGTGTGCTCTGCAGGAGAAACACAGTGTTCTCTCGATATGATGTCTGCCAAGCCTGCTGATCTGAAATCTCCAGGCCTCAAGACCATTTGTTGGCAAGAACTTGTGCCATTAAGACCCTCTGGTGGTCATAGACAATGGCTTTGGGAAATATTCTCCTTGTAGGTTTCCAGTGTGCTCTACTCTTCTGTGTCTTGGTCTTTTGCATTGGCTCCCTTCCTCTGAAGCACCAACCACCCTCCTTTCCCCAAGGCATGTCTCCAATCTTCTTCCAAAGTCTCTGTGACTTCTTTTCTCTTTCACTGTGGAGTTTACTTTGTAGGCTTCAGGTCAATTTCTGCCAAGTTGCAGTGGATATGGTATTCTTCCAGTTGTGTTCATGGCTGAAGACAAGCCTAGAGTTCTCAGACACTACTACTATTTCACTGTGTTGCAAAAGCACCACAGATTCTTAACTAGGCATAGGCAAGAATGAATTCTTGCCACTTGCCTCATATGGCAGTGTTGTGCAGAGAAATGGGCTACGTCACATCTGTAGGTCTCAGAAAGACAAATAACATATGATTTCACTCTTTCATAGTAGCAAGAAACATGTGAAAAGGCAAGAGAAAAGGGACAACAATACGATTCTAACCAGGCACCCAAAATTTGGTGTTTGTTTGAAGGCAGATTTGTGAAAATTACTTGTTTATCAAAGAGGACAAAAGCTGACATTCTTTGTCGGAAATGTGGCTGAAAGTGATGGAGTGTGAGTTCTCAAGGCATATAAAATTGAACTGCTATTTATAAAAGACCGACTTCCTATCACCTGAAATTTAATTATTAGTGTGATGTGAAACACACAGAGACAACACACACACACACACACACACACACACACACACACAGATGAAACACACAAAAGAGGGATAATGTGAGGAATTGCACTAAAGGACACAAACTATACCATAAAGGGGAAAGGCATAGAGAATCCAAGTCAGAAACAAACCAATGTGAGAAAGTTAAGTTCTTACCTATCAATAATTAGTTCAAGTATTCAGGATTAATTCTCTCGTCACTACAAACAGATTGTTTGACTGGATAAAAACTTTTAAGAAAAGTGAAAAATAGGCAAAAAATGTCCACAACAAAACAACAAAAACTAAAGAAACTCGACCTTCTGTTGCCCATAGGAGATTTCCCTCGACTCTAAAGATACACTTCACTGGAACATGAAGGAATTGGGAGGACACAGTTTATACACTTAGCAAGGAGAATAAAGTCAAAGTGATTGTGCCTAAGGCAGCAAGAGAGATTTTATGCCTTCGGGAGACAAAAGATTTTCTCTTTAGTCCGAAGGTGTTTAGTCTTGATGGAGCATCAAAACATCAGAAACCTGGAAGAATTGCAAATATAGACACCACCAATATGGGTGTATCTAAATATTGGAAGTATATTAGCAGAAAGTTAGGGAGAACGGAACCTCAATCCAATATTGTTGGGGACTACAATATCGGCATTCAACACAGGACAGATCATCCAGATGGAATGGTGGTAAGAAATAAAAGACGTCCTCATGGGCTCTCTAGAACACCTGAGCATTGGGGAAACATGCATAAGCTTGTGTCTCTGAGGACCATAAGACAAGTTCTTCCCAAGGGCAGACTTAATTTTGTCTATCACAGATAATGTGCTGGAGTCAAAACCAAGCCATAATTAATGGAAGAGAATTCAAATCCTATCTTGTGTATTTATGACCATGAAGGTATGAAAATGGGAAGAAATCACTTACGAATGGAAACACAGCCAGACACTAATAGCTGGAAACACAACACACTGACGAATGAGTAATGAATCAAAGAAAATCCAAAGGAAAATCAGAAAGTGCCATGATCAAAGGAAAGTCAAGAAACTTATAGGATGATTCCAAAACATATTATGGGGAAGAATATATGGTTAATTGCATGTATTTTCAAAAATTAAAAACACCGAAAAAAAAGAAAGAAAGAAAGAAAGAAAGAAAGAAAGAAAGAAAGAAAGAAAGAAAGAAAGAAAAAAGAAATAATACATCTGATCATAGAAATAAAAGAAATACAAACACATAGGAGAAATTCGGGTGATCTCATACGTCAGTTTTGAAAATGTTAACAAACTGGAGGAACCATTACATGGATAAAACATGGAGACAAGCACACAGCTGAAAGTATGAGACCACATGACAACTGATAGAAAGAAAAAAAATTAACCTAAAGAACCCTCTACACAATTATACCAGCAAATACAAGAACTGAGGGAAAAGGATAAATTCCAAGAAACATAACAACTTCCAATATTAAGTCAGGAAACCTACAAAATTTGTGCTCTCTAGTAATGACGAAAGCGGTTGAAGCAGTAATCAAACTCCTGCCCAAACAAAAAATGCCAGGTCCACATCAGTGTCCTGGTCACCTCTTCTACACATGTAATGAAGGCAATGATGTTTCTTCTGATCAATTCCAAAAATGTAGGAGGCGGGGATACTATAATTTAGAAGTTTAAAGGCCCAATTCAGATAAGGACATTATAGGTAACAAATTCTAAGTCATTTTAATAAGTAAAGATAATAAATATATAATTCTTTCCTTTTCTCTGTTTGTCTTGATCTTGTTGTGGAAAGGCCAGATTGTTTTTCTCTTAATTTTTTGTTATGCTGAGGAAGTCAGCCTCTTATTCATCATCAGCTTTTGACAGATTATTCACAGATGCTTTAGTTCCATATACGACCTAGTGCTCCTCCTAATATGTACAACTCCTGAACACCCGTGAACCAATTCCCTCACTTCCTGAATGTCTCTCTTTTCTGTAACCATCAGCGTGGTTCCCAGAGTCCTGAGTAACTCCTGGTTTGTCTCCTTCTCTGACTTCTTCCCCTTCAGTTTTTACTTCCTTTATTGATGGCCATGGTATTCCTCCTGGGACACATATGAGGGAAGCCATATGTTATTCCCCTTTGCCTGCTTCTCTTTTTCACTTTGCATCACCCAGTCCTGTGGCATTTATGTCAATGCAAGTACCAGGGGTTCATCCTCCCTGATGGCTGTGGAATATTCTGTTGCCAAGAGGGACCACACCTTCTTTAACCACTTGTCTTTGCAAGGGTATTGTGGCTCAATTCACAATTCTACTCGAGTAGGCATTGAAGACCATCAATCTAGGCCTTTCCTTTTCCTCTGATTAAAAGACTTTGTAAACATATATACCCATTACCACAGCAGATAGAGTTAACTAATGTTGACAAGGGGTGCTTTCCATGTCTCTTCCTTAAGAGTTAGCTCTGAGGCAGAACATCAGAAGATGCCATGTCAATGGCGCTGAGGCAGATGTCAGAATATCTAGAAGAGACATTCAAAATGGATGGAGAGTTACAGAGTTTCCAAGACCGGTAAGGCTCAAAGATTATGCAAACACCAAGCCAAACTGCAGGAGATATTAAGAGGGGTTCTATAAAAGAGGAAAAAATCCTAAGAATACCATTGAATAGAAATATGGAGACAACCTACAGACAGAAAGACTTTTAAGTCTTTCTGTCTGTAGGTCAATGTCAATAAAAACGTATCTATCAATAATCACTCTCAATGTGAATGGCCTAAATTCCCCCATAAAGTGACACAGGGTTGCAGATTGGATAAAACGACAGGACCCCTCCATATAGTGTCTACAAAAAGCCCATTTTGAACCTAAAGATACACCCAAACTGAAAGTGAATAGATGTAGAAGCATCTTTCATAACAATGGGCCTCAATAGAAGACCGGGGTAGCGATTCTCATATCAGATAAATTAAACATTAAACTAAAGACTGCAGTCAGAGATACAGAAGGACACTACATCATTCTTAATGGAACTATCCACCACGATGATTTAACAATTGTAAATATAGGAGAAGCAAATTACATAAGAAAATTCTTAAACATGATAAATAGTCATATTGATATGAATACATTAAGAGTAGGAGATCTTAACATGCCTCTCTCAGAAATAGACAGATCATCAATGAAGAAAATCAATAAAGAAACAAGAGCATTGAATGACACATTGGACCAGACAGACCTCATAGATATATACAGAACATTCCACCCTATAACAACAGAATACTCATTCTTCTCAAGTGCACATGGAACATTCTTATGAATAGACCACATACTGGGTAACAAATCAGGACTCAACCGATACCAAAAGACTGAGATTATTCCATGCACATTCTCAGATCACAATGTTTTGACACTGGAGCTCAATCACAAGGAGAAGTCCGAAGGAACTCAAACAACTAAAAGCTAAAGGCCCACTTGCTTAAGAATGCTTAGATCAACAAGGAGATCAAAGCAGAACTGAAACAATTCATGGAAACCAATGAAAATAAAGACTCTTTGGTCCAAAATCTATGGGATACAGCGGTTTCAAGAGGTAAATACATAGCCATCCAAGGCTTCCGAAAAAAAAAAAAATCCTAAACACACCAGTTGTCTCTACACCTTAAAGTACTGGAGAATCAATATCAAATCAAACTAGCTCCACACATAAGAAGGGAAATAATCAAGATTCGAGCTGAAATCAATGATGTAGAAACCAGAGATAGAGTAAAATGTGTCAAAGAAACTAGAAGCTAATTTTTTGAATCGATAAGATTGATAAACCATTGGCAACACCAATCCAAAGAGAGAAAGCCCAAATTCATAAAATTATAAATGAAAATGGAGAGATCACAACTAATACCAAGGAAGGAGAAACAATCATCAGAACTTATTATCAACAGTTACATGACAATAAGCTAAGCAACCAGGATGAAATGGATGTTTTAGGGAAAACCATAAACTCCCAAAATTGAACCAGGAAGAAATTCACAACCTGAATAGACCAATATCTAGTAACGAGATTGAAGCAGTGATCAAATACCTCCCAGAAAACAAGAGCCCAGGACATGATGGATTCCCTGGGAAATTCTACCAAACTTTCAAAGAAGAAATAACACCTCTTCTTCTAAAGCTGTTTGAACATTGAAGCAGAAGGAAAACTTCCAGACTCTTTCTATGAAGCCAGCATTACCCTGATCCCCAAACCAGGCAAAGACCCTATGAAAAAAGAGAATTTCAGACCAATATCACTGATGAATATGGATGATAAGATTCTCAACAATATCCTAGTAAACAGGATCCAAAAGCACATTAATAAGATTATCCACCATGACCAGATGGGATTCATTCCTGGGCTACAAGGATGGTTCAAATTCGCAAATCAATCAATGTGATAGAACAAATCAATAAGAGAAGAGAGACGAACCACATGGTCCTCTCAATCGCAGAAAAAGCCTTTGAAATAATCCAGCATCCGTTCCTGATTAAGACACTTCAAAGTATAGGGATAAGGGAAAAATTTCTGAACTTCTTCAAATCTATCTATGAAAGACCCACAGCAACTATCATCCTCAATGGGAAAAAGCTTGCAGCCTTCACATTGAGATCAGGAACACGACAAGGATGCCCACTCTCACCACTCTTGTTCAACATAGTATTAGAAGTCTTAGCAACAGCAATCAGACAACAAAGAGAAATAAAAGGTATCCAAATTGGCAATGAAGAAGTCAAATTCTATCTCTTTGCAGATGACATGATTCTTCATAGGGAAAATCCAGAAGACTCTACCCCCAAACTACTAGAACTCATACAAAAATACAGCAAAGTGGCAGGATACAAAGTAAATATACAGAGATCAGTGGCTTTCTTATACTAACAATGAAAATAGGAAAGGGGACATTAGAGAATCGATTCCATTTACTATAGCACCTAGAGCCATAAGATAACCTGTGAATAAACCTAACCAAAGACGTAAAGGATCTGTACTCAATGAACTACAGAACACTCATGAAAGAAATTTAAGAAGACAACAAAAAATGGAAGACCATTCCATGCTTTTTGATCAGAAGAATAAACATTGTTAAAATGTCTATACTGCCTAGAGAAATCTCCACTTTTAATGCCATTCCGACCAAAATTCCACCAGTATTTTTCAAACAGCGGGAATAAATAATCCTAAAATTTGTATGCAATCAGAAGAGACCCCTAATGGTTAAGGAAATGTTGAAAAACAAACATAAAACTGGGGGCACCACGTTACTGATTTCAAGTTTACTACAAAACTGTGATCACCAAGACAGCATGGCACTGGCTTAAAAACAGACACATAGACCAGTGGAAGAGAGGGTCCAGATGTGGACCCTCAACACTACAGTCAAATTTTGATAAAACAGGAAAAAAATATACAGTGGAAAAAAGACAGTCTCTTCAATAAATGGTGCTGGAAAAACTGAGCAGCTATATGTAGAAGAATGAAACTCTATCATTGTCTCACACAGTACACAAAGATAAACTCAAAATGGATAAAATACCTCAATGTGAGATAGGAACCCATCAGAATCGTAGAGGAGAACATAGACAGCAACCTCTTCGATATCAGCCACAGTAACTTCAATTCAGCTTCTCTCTCTCCAGCTACACCCCCAATTGTGATTTTTCTCTCTGTCAAATACGTGCATGTGCATCGTTTGACAAAAAAACAAAATCAAAACCAGTGCACAATAATTGACTGGGGCCAGAGAATGTTTTCTTAATTTGGACCTAGGTTCCTATGGAAGGCCGCCAGGTACAGAAAACCTCCCACCATCCTAAATTGCAGACCTTCGCTCAGAGCTCTCTTGCTCATTCTCCTGTTCTTTGTCTTTCTGGATCTCCTCACCAACCTGTAGCATCCATTGTCTGTCGCGCGCTAATGACCCCTTGTTGACACGTTGTTCATCCTCTCCTGACTCCATTAGAACATGCCCATCTTCCACAAGAGGCACTGTTTGCTTATTGCATGAAACCATTTGGGGGATGGTCATGAGAAGGTGAAGGCAGGCTTGTGCTGCCACATCTCCATGCAGTTCCCCAGAGGGTAGCTGCTCCACCCTGTGTCAATGTTCAAGGTTCTTCCACATTCAAATCCTCTTCAATACGTCCTTTTGACATACTAGTTGTCATCCTGAAATGGACACAAAAGTCTTTCAGATGGCTTCACTTGGGCTATGGGTCTCTTCCAACATGCTCCATTTTTGCTCCTGTGAAATCCAAGTACACGTGTCCATCCTGAACCTAAGAGTGTAGGGTGTACAGTCTGCCTTTTTGAATGGTCAATTTCGAAGATTGGGAGGCCTTTTGGGCATGATTTCTGGAGATGCCCGAGGTACTTGTGTCCTTGCTGTTGAATACTCCAAACATGTCTTTGGCATGGTTGTGGGTGTTCCCTTTGAGCTTTCCTTGGGTGGCCCTTTTCTTGGTCAGAAGCACCATGATAGGGTGGGAGGGCCTTACCCTTGTATAGGGCTCGTATTTCCTCCCCTGAGGCTTTGTTTGAAGCCTGATTGTCCCTTGACCTTTCATGGCTAAGATGGAATGGTGGATTCTTGCCTTTCTCCAGAGTCCAGAGGGCTGGTGCTGACAGTCACATCCCAGACTATGAATGCAGCCATGGAGAAGTTGCCACTGACTCACTTCGCAAAATGCCTTGGTGAGAGACCCAGGCGGCTCCAGTGGTTTGGGAGAGCTTGTGATCCTCTTGGCCCACCCATGACTACTCCAGCCAAGTGTAATGATCAGGTGTGGGTTGATTAGGAGTGGTTGTTATGACATCAGAGCTTTAGGACATCATAGTACCTGGCTTTAATGAAGCAGATGTCCCTCTCCCATGATCTTTGAGTCCTATGGCTTTAGGTAAGAATCCTGGGAAAGATATAAAAAGAGCCCACTGAGCGTGATCAAGAACTCAGGTTGTCTTGTGTGTTACTGCCCCACATCCCCTTTCTAGATAAAGTAAAAAGAAAATGACGTTCTGTGTAACATCCTGTAGGCCAAGATTTCCCCAGAAATGGCAAGGTGTCCTATATCCACTCCAATTTTAAGAGATCTCAAGAAACTGTGAGGCCTCTTGGGTATCAACAGCTCTCCATGGGGTTTGTCATCCTGTGGGTGAGAGAGTCCTTTGTCAGGGTCCTTTCCCTATGAGGCAGTGATGACTAAGGGATGGAAATTCTCTTTTCTCTGTTCAGAAAAAAAATCTCTTTTCCATGAGGGCATGGATATATTGTGCTGTCTGTGTCCTCATTAGTGTTCTGAAACACACAGTTAAGGGATTAGGTGTCTGTCTACCTGGTTTTCCCTTAAACACCTTTGCAAAGTCTTCAAGGAGAGTGATATTCTGCATCAGAGCTAACTCTTAAGAAGGAGGCCTGGAGAGTACTTGTTATCCTCATTAGTTAACTCTACCCTGTTGTGTTAACGGGTATAGACATTTTGACCAACTCTCTTTAGTCAGAAGAAAACGGACAGCCTATATTAATGGCCTGCAAAGACCATTCCAGAAGAACTGTGGATTGAACTGCAATGCCCTTGCAAAGACTAGTGGATAAAGAAGGTGTGGTCTATCTTGGCAACACAGTATTTCTCAGCCATCGGAGAGGAAGAACCCCTGGACCTTGCATTGACATGAAAGTCCCATGACTTGGTGATGCAAAATGGAAAAGGCAAGCAGACAAAGGGAAATATCATATGTCTTCCCTCAATAAGGGCCCCAAAAAGAATACCATGGCTCTTAGTAAAGGAAGGGAAAACTAAAGGGCAAGATGTCAGAGAAGGAGATGTACTAGGAGTGACTCAGGACTCTGAGAACCAAGCTGAGGGTTACATAAAAGAGACACACACAGGGAATGGGAGAACTGCTTAATGGGTGTTCAGGAGTTGTGGCATATATTAGGAGGAGCACTAGGTCGTATATGGAACTAAAGCATCCGTGAATACTCTGTCAAAAACAGATGATGAATGAGAAGCCTCTCAACAGAACAAAAAATTTCAAAGAAATACAATCTGGCCCTTTCGAAACCAGATGAAGGCACAGGGAGAAAAGGAAAGAATTATATTTTTATTATCTTTAATTATTGAAATGGCATGAAGGTTGTTTCCTAAAATATCCTTATCTGAATTGGGTTTTTATCCTTGTAAATTAGAGTCTACCTGCCTCTTCCATTTCTGGAATCGATAAGAAGAAAAGACATTGCCTTCACCAAATGTCTAGAGGAGTTGCCCAGGAAAATGATTTGTACCCGGCCTTCTGTGCGTTGTCAGGTGTGTGATTACTGCTTCAAATGCTTCAGGCACTGCTAGAGAGCTGAGATTTTGTAGGTTTCCTGGACCTAATATAGGGAGTTGCTATGGGTCGTGGAATTTATCATTTTCTCTCAGTTCTTGGATTTGCTAGCATAATTGTGTGGACTGGTCTCTTATGTTATTCTTTTTTACCTTTCTATCAGCTGTCAGGTCATTTCATACTTTCAGCTGTGTGTTTTTCTCCCTCTTTTATCCGGGTAAAGGCTCCTCCGGTTTGTGAATGTTTTCAAAACTGACGTGTGAGTTCTCCTGATTTTTTCCTATTGCTTTGTTTGTATTTCCTTTATTTCGATAATCATATGTATGATTTCATTTTTTCTGTTAACTTTGGAGCTTGGTTCCTCTTCTTCTTGTTCCTCCTGGCGTCCAGTTAGATTGCTTTATTTCGCTGGTTTTCATTTTTGGAAAAAGACACACTATATGTTTTCCCCATATGATGTTTTAACATCATCCCTTCAGTTTCTTAAGTTTATTTTGTTCATGGCTCTTTCTTCTTTTCCTTTGGATTTTCTTCTTTTATTCACTGCTAGTTCGTGAGTGTGTCTCTTCTAGTCCCTTCTAGACTTCTTTCTTTCTTCTACCATTCAGGGATTCCAATAATTCTGATGTTGGCATGTTTCATGGCACCATTTATTTCCTTGATTCTGTTTTCGTGGTTTCTAAGCTGTTTGATCCAAGATATCTCCTGATCATTTCTCTCTGTTTGTCATCCTGATCACTAATTCTATCTTCTGTCTCAGTTACCCTAGCTTTGAGAGAATTTAGATTAGTTTGCAACTCATTGAGAGCATTGTGAACCTCGAATCAGCTCTTCCCTAACATTGTAAACATCATCTCTGGTTGTTTTCAGTTCTGCCCTAATCAATTCCATTTGGTCATCCATGGATTTTTCCAACCTAGCTATTGCCTGGATAATTGTTAGCCTGAATTATCTATCTGACATAATGTCTATGTTGATAGCTATTAGTACTGTTGCAGTAGGCCCATCCTCTGTATTTTCATTCTTTTGGGTATTCCTCCTCCTTGTCATTTGGGTGAGAGATGGCTGAATAGATGTAGCTGGATATATCAACCATGGTGCTATTAAGGTGGACCCTGGAATGCTTCTGAAAAATCAGAATTCCCCAAACAAGTGAGTGAAAAAAGAAAAGAATAAAAGAGAGAGAAAGTGAAAGACAGGAAAGAAAGGGAAAATAAAAGAGAAGGTTCAGCCCACATGGGCCCCAAGGTAAGATTTATGAATTATACAAACAAAACCAGACAAACAAAAAGACTGATTAAAGTATATGAGAAGAGAAAAAAATATATATATGCAAATAAAGGAAAAATCTCGTGAAAAAGAACACCAAGTATAAGATTTATATACTATCAGGACAAACATAAAACCACAGAAACACCGGTGGAAGAAAAAGCAGAGTGCTTATAAATTCTCAGTGTGTGCGAGGAAGTATATTTTGATTCTTCTTGGTTGTATCTTTATATCTTTGTTAGGGAATTAACTTTCCTAAGATAAAAAAGGGGTTAAAAATTAGCTTACCTAAAGAGGTAGCATTGACTGGAGAAAGGGGATTACCTTGAAGTTTAACTCTATATAAATATTCGAAAATAAAAATAAAAAGGAATAAACTAGACTAAACTAAACTAAAATTTAAAAAAAGAAATTTAAAAAATAGAATTGCAAAAGAAAACACAGGTGTATGTATCAAGAAGTTCAAGTTAGAAGGTTATTATGGAATTTGATGTACTGGACATCTCATTGTGATGGTAACTAGGTTAAAAATGATCTTTATTAAAAAAGTAATAAGCCAGAATAGTGGGAACAACTTAAAAATAAAAAGTGTCCTATAAAGTAGTGGTGGTTGTTCTCTTGTGTTTTTTTTTTTTCTTTCTTTCCTGGTTGGTTTTCTGGGGGAAGGGACTGCCACGTGGGTTTTCAGTCAGTGATGCTCTCTGGGTTAAGTCCTCCCGCCCCCCTCAAGGGGGTGGGCTCTGAGGAACCTGGATTTTTCAGGCATTTGTTTTCTGGAGGTTTTTATGTTTGCTCCCTTTTGTTTTTCTGTTTAGCCTTGACAGCTTTTGATAGTTTTTGTAGGTTTAGAGGAAAGCAAACTGCACCCTGAACTCCCTCTCAAAGAGAAGCCTCAGTCTGGCCATAGAGTCCAAATAAATTCCCTCTTGGCCACTGGCAGAGCAGGTTCCGACTCACGGTCCCTGGGGATGCAGGTATTTTTACTTCTACCCCATCGGTGGCTGTCTGGGCACCTCCAGAATATTAGAGAGGGTCCAAGCAGCTGTCATACACTGGAATTTTCCCACTGGCCTGGGCTGGGAGTGCCTGGTCTTTTCATGTCTGAGAACACCAGGCTGGCGCCTGTGCGCAACTCTCTCAGGGGAGGGCATGGAGCGCAACTCGAACTCTGATAGCAGGGCATGGCACTCCTGTGGGGACTGCAAATGGCTATGCTTCTTCAGGTCAGTGAGGCTCCTAGCCACTCACTGGAGCCAGACCCATGCGCTCTCAGGCTCCCTGGTGGCTCAGGGACCAATACCTGGTTTATCTACCGCACTCTCTGGCTCTGCACCAGGGGAGGTTGTCCTGGGTCTAGGTATTTAATCCCCTGTCCCTAACTCCCCAATTCCCACCCCCCTACAGTGATCCTTTGCTCTTTTTGAGTGATTCCTACCAGACTCTGAGAAAATGCTGGTCCCCAGATGCAGGAAACTCTCATATTAAGATATTACTTTCCAATGGGTCGCCTCTGGTGGCTTCCTTGCCCTTTTGTTTATCTTCCGATACAAGTTCGATTCTCCCACTGTGTTTTCCCTGACCACTGGCGTCTTCTGCTCCTGTTGAGATCCAGACGTGTATAATTATGATCTCAAGCTGATTTTGTGGGTGATCGGAGTTTTTTGGAAGGTAATCAGCTCACTTTAGGGTACAGGTTGAAAGGGCGCCTCCTTCTACTTCCTGCAAACTTGTCTTACCACCTATAATACCTAGATAAATTTAACCTGTTTACCATCACACTGAGATGCCCAGTACATAAAATTCCATAATGACCTTCTAACCTGAACTTTTTGATACATATACCTGCGGGTTTTTGTTTTTGGTTTTTGTTTTTTCTTTTCTTTTCTTTTTTTTTTTTTTTTTTTGCATTTCTATTTTTTCATTTTTTTAAATGATAGTTTAGTTTAGTCTAGTTTATTCCTTTTTTATTTTTTTCTAATATTCAAATAGAGTTAAGCTTCAAGGTAATCCCCTTTCCCCAATCAATGTTACTCCATATGTAAATTAATTTTTAATCCCCTTTCTCCTATGAAAGTTGAGTTTTTTAACAAAGATAACAAGATACATCCAGGAGAAATCAAAATAAACTTCCTCGCCCACACTGAGAATTTATAAGCACTCTGCCATCTTTTTCTTCCACCAGTATTTCTGTGCTTTTGTCTTTGCCTAGATAGTATATAAATCTTATACTTTTTTTTTGATGAGGTACCTCCTTTAATAGTTTATATATATTTTTTCTCTTGTCATATATTTTATCAGTCTTTTTGTTTGTCTGTTTTTGTTTGTATAATTCATAAATCTTTCATTGGGGCTCGTTTGGTATAAACCTTCTCTTTTATTTTACTTTTCTTTCCTCTTTATCTCTCTCTATATATTTTATTTCATTTTCTTTTCTTTTTTCTATCATTTGTTTGGGGAATCCTGATTGCTCAGAAGCATTCCAGGGTGCAGCTTGACAGCACCATGGTCAATACATCCAGCTACAATTGTTTTAACATCTCTCATCAAAATGACTAGGAGGAGGAATGCCCAACAGAAGAAAAATACAGAGGATTGGCCTTCTGCTAATGGCTATCAACATAGACAATATGTCGGAAAGAGAATTCAGGCTAACAATTATCCAGGCAATAGCTAGGCTGGAAAAAGCCATGGATGACCAAATTGAATTGATTAGGGAGGAACTGAAAGCCACTAGGGATGAGTTTTACAATGATCTCAATGAGATATCTAATTTAAATTTTCTAAAAGCTAGGGTAACTGTGACAGAAGATAGAATTAGTAATCTGGAGGACAAACAGAAAGAAAGGATCAGGTGGAAGACTGGAACAAACCACTTAGAAGCTACGAAAACAGAATCAGGGAAGTAAATGATGCCATGAAACATTCCAACATCAGAATTATTGGAATCCCTGAAGGGGAGGAGAAAGAAAGAAGTCTAGAAGATATAGTGGAACAAGTTCTTCATGAAAAAATTCCCAATCTCGTGAATGGAACCAGTGTTCATGTACTAGAGGCTGAATGGTCTCCACCCAAAGTTATGGATCCCAGAAAAATATCAAGGCACCTAATAGTCAAATTGAGGTATCATAATTATAGATATAATCTCTTGAATCCCGCTAGGACAAAGAGGCTCCTTACTTACAGAGGAAAGCCCATCAAAATAAGGTCAGACTTATCCACAGAGAACTGGCATGCCTTAAAGGTCTGGCAAGATATTTTCAGGGCACTAAATGAGAAAAACATGCAGCCAGGAATACTTTATCCAGCAAGACTGACATTCAAAATGGTTGTAGAGATAAAGAGTTTCCAAGTCTGGCAAGGCTTAAAATAGTAGGCAGCCGCAAGTCAACACTGCAGGTAATATTAAGGGGGAGTGCTATAAAAGAGAAAAAGTTCTAAGAACAGCATTGAACAGAAATATAGAGACAATTTACAGAAAGAACGACTTCAAAAGTAACACAATAATCTAACAATTGTAAATATCTTTGCCCCCAATATGGGACCAGCCAATTATATAAGAAAACTGTTAATCAAGATAAAGAGTCATATTGATATAAATATATTAATAGTAGTATATATTAACATGCCTCTCTCAGAAATAGATCATCCAAGCAGAAAATCCATAAAGAAACAAGAGAATTGAATGACACATTGGACCAGATGGACCTCATAAAAATATACAGAATATTCCACCCTAAAACAACAGTATACTCATTCTTCTCAAGTACACATGGAATCTTCTCAAGAATAGACCATATACTGGGTAACAAATCAGGGCCAACCGATACCAAAAGACAGATTATTCCCTGCTTATTCTCAGAACAGAATGCTTTGAAACTGGAGCCCAATCACAAGGAAAAGTTTGGAAAGAATTCAAACACCTGGAAGCTAAAGACCACCTTGCTTAAGAATGCTTGGATTACCACACACAAAAATAGACTCCACATGGATGCAAGACTTCAATGTGAGAAAGGAATCCATTAAAATCCTTGAGGATAAAACAGGCAGCAAACTCCTCGACCTCAGCTGCAGCAACTCCTTCGTAAGAACATCGCCAATGACAACAGAAGCAAGGAAAAGAAATCAACTATTGTGATTTCATCAACAACAAAAGCTTTTGCACAGCAAAGTAAACAGTGAACAAAACCAAGACAACTTGGGGAATGGGAGAAGATATTTGCAAATGACATGTCGTATAAATTGATGGTATCAAATACCTATAGTGAGCTTAGCAAACACAACACCCAAAGAACAAATAATCCAGTCAAGAAATGGGCAGAGGACCTGAACAGACATTTCTGCAAAGAAGACATTCAGATGGCATACAGACACATGAAAAAATGCTCTACATCCTTCGGCATCAGGGAAATACAAATCAAAACCACAATGAGATATCAACTCACACCAGTCAGAATGGCTGAAATTAATAATCAAAAATGACACACACTGGCGAGGATGAAGAGAGAGGGGAACTATCCTGCACCTTTGTGCAAGCTTGTGAAACCACTCTGGAAAACAGTGTGGAGGTTCCTAAACAAACTGAAAATAAAGCTACCCTATGACACAGCGATTGCACTACTGGGTATATATCCTAAAGATACAAACGTGGTACTCCAAAGGGGCACGTGCACCTGAAAGTTTATAGCAGCAATGTCCACAATAGCCAAACTATGGAAAGAACCTACATGTCCATCCAGAGATTAATGAATAAAGAAGATCTGGTGTATATATACACAATGGAATACTATGCCGCCATCAACAAAAATGAAAACTTGCAATTTTCAACAACGCAGATGGAATTAGAGGGTATTATGCTTAGCGAAATAAGGAATCAGAGAAAGACAACTATCATATGATCTCCTTGATATGAGGAACTGGAGATGCAATATGGGTGGGTGGGAGTAGGAAAAGAACATGGGATTGGTAGGGAGACAATAAAAGACTCAATCTCAAAAAACAGACTGTGGGTTGCTGTGGAGAGGGGGTAGAAGAGGGTGGTGTGGATATGGACATTGGGGAGGGTATGTGCTATAATGAGTGCTGTGAAATGTGTATACCTGGTGATTCACAGACCTGCAACAGTGGGGAAAAATAAGTTATATGTTTATTCAAAAATTAATTAATTAATTAATTAAAAAAATAAATAATAGAGTGCTTAGATCAATCATAAGATCAAAGAAGAACTGAAACAATTCATCGAAACCAATGAGAATGAAGACACTTTAGTCAAAACCTATGCAATACAGCAAAGGCGGTCCTAAGGGGAAAAACATAGCCATCCAAGACTCCTTCAAAAAAAATGAAAAATCGAGAATAGACCAGCTGTCTCTACATCTTAAAGAACTAGAGAAAAAATAACAAATCAAACCAACTCCAGTCATAAGAAGGGGAATAATCAATATTAGAGCTGAGATCAATGAGGTAGAAACCATAGAACGTAGAATGTAGAAAGTGGAACGTATCAATGAAAGTAAAAGCTTATTTTTTGAAAGAGACAATAAGATCGAAAAACCATTGGCCACACTAATCCAAAAGAAAAGAGAGAAAGCCCAAATTCATAAAATTATGAATGAAAAGGGAGAGATCACAACTAACACCAAGGAAGTAGAAACAATCATCAGAACTTATTATCAACAGTTATAAACAAATAAGCTAAGCAACCTGGAAGAAATGGATGCATTACTGGAAAATTATAAACTCCCAAAATTGAAAAAGGAAGAAATTGACAACCTGAATAGAATGATATCTAGTAAGGAGATTGTGGCAGTAATAAAAAATCTCCCATAAAACAAGAGCCCAGGACCTGAAGGATTGCCTCGGGCATTCTACCAAATGGTCAAAGAAGAAATATCACCTATTATCCTGAAGCTGTTTCAAAAAATTGAAGCAGAAGGAAAACTTCCAGACTCTTTTTATGAAGCCAGCATTACCCTGTTCCCAAAACCAGGCAAAGACCCTATGAAAAGGAGAATTTCAGACCAATATCAGAGATGAATATGGATGAATATTGTTGCTAGGATCTTGTTGATCCAACAGCACATTAAAAAAGATTATCCACCATGACCAGGTGGGATTCATTCTTGGGCTATGAGAATGGTTCAACATTTGCAAATAAATCAATGAGACAGAACAAATCAATAAGAGAAGAGACTCCAAATTGCTAAGGAAATGTTGAAAAACAAACATTAAACTGGGGCATCATGTTATATGATTTCAAGGTTTACTATAAAGATGTGATCACCAAGACAGCATGGTACAGGCTTAAAAATGAACACATAGATCAGTGGAACAGAGTAGAGAGCCCAGATATGGACCCTCAACTCTAGGGACAAATAATCTTCGACAAAACAGGAAAAGAGATATAGTGGAAAATAGACGGTCTCTTCAATAAATGGTGCTGGGAAAACTGGACAGCTATATGTAGAAGAATGAAACTCGACCATTCTCTTACATTGTACACAATGAAAATCTCAAAATGGATAAAAAACGTCAACATGAGACAGGAATTCATCAGAATCCTCGAGGAGAACATAAGCAGTACCCGCTTTGATAGCAGCCACAGCAACTTCTTTCAATATATGGCTGCACAGGCAAAAAGAAAAAAAAAAAGAAAAAAATAAACTTTTGGGACTTTATCAAGATCAAAATCTTCTGAACAGCAAAGGAAAGAGTCAACAAAACAAAGAGCAACCACGGAATGGGAGAGGATATTTGCATATGACAGTACAGACAAAAGGTTGATATACAGGATGTATAATGAACTCCTCAAACTCAACACACACAAAACAATCTATAAAAAATGGTCAGAAGATATGAACAGACACCTCTCCAATGAAGACCTACAAATGTCTGTCATACACATAAAAAAATGTTTATCCTCACTAGCCCTCAGGGAGAGTCAAATGAAAACCACTTTGAGATATCACCTTACCCAAGTTAGAATGGTGAAAATTAGCAAGACAGGAAACAACATGTGTTGGAGAGGATTTGGAGGAAGGGAAACCCTCTTACACTGTTAGTTGGAATGAAAGTTGGTGGAGCTACTTTGGAGAACAGTGTGAATATTCGTCAAGAAATTAGAAATAGAAATTTCCTATGACTCTGCAATTGCACTTCTGGTTATTTACCCAAAGATACAGATGTAGTGAAAAGAATGGCAAATTGTACCCAATGTTTATAGCAGCAATGACCACAGTCGCCAAACTGTGGAAAGAACCAAGAAGTTCTTCAATGGACGAATGGATAAGGAAGATGCAGTCCATATACACTATGGAATTTTATGCCTGTATCAGAAAGGATGAATACCCAACTTTCATAGCAACATGGATGGGACTGGAAGAGATTATGCTGAGTGAAATAAGTCAAGCCGAGAGAGTCAATTATCATATGGTTAAACTTCCTTGTGGAGCATAATAAATAACATGGAAAACACGGTAAAGAGGTGATGGAGAGAAGAAGGGAGTTGAGGGAAAATGTATTGGGTGTGAACCATTAGAGACTATGGACTCTGCAAAACAATCAGGGTTTTGAAAGGGCGCGGGTTCAGAGTTTGGGAGAACCAGGTGGTGGGTATGAGAGAGGGTGTGGATTTCATAGAGCACTGGGTGTGGTGCAAAAACAATGAATACTGTTATGTTGAAAAGAAATATAAAATTAACAAAAAATAAGTGTTTTGTGAAATGCACACACACACAAACACACACACACACACACACAGACAAACAGATAAGACAAACAAAAATGGGGAGGAAATGAGGAATTGCACTAAAGGAAGAAAACCCCAAAGAAAAGACAATAAAGGGGAGACGCAAGAGAATCCAAGTCAGAAACCAACCAAAATGAGAAAGTTAACTCTTTTCCTATAGATAATTAGTTCAAGTATACAGGACTAAATTCTCCTATCACAGCAAACACATTGTTGGACTGGGTGAAAATTTTTTAAAAAGGGCCAAAAATTTCAACAGAAAAGAAGAAAACAAAGCAAGCTCGACCTTATGTTGCCCATAGGAGATTTACTTTGAATATCAAGATACACATAGCTTGAAAGTGAAGGAATTGGGAAAATATAAGTTATGCAATTGGCAAGGAAAAGAGAACCAAAGTGATTGTGCCTATGGCAGATAGATTTTATGCCTTTCAGAGACAAAAGATTACTGGAAGGTGTTTAGTCTTGATGGAGCATCAAAACGTCAGAAACTTAGAAGAATTGCCAACATATACACCACCAAATTGGGTGTATCTAAATGTTGGAAGCATATGAACGGAAAGGAATGGAGATGGGGACATCAATCCAATATTGTTGGGGACTATGATATTCACTTTCAGCACAGGACAGATCATCCAAATGGAAAGGAGGTAAGGAATAAAAGATGTCATCATGGGCTCTCTAGACCACCTGAGCTTTGTTGAAACATGCATAAGATTGTGGTTTTTTTCTCTTATATGTCCATAAGAGAAGTTCTTCCCTAGGGCAGACCTAACATTGTCTATTACAGATCTGGTGCTGGAGTCCAAATCCAGGCCTTATTAATGGAAGATAATTCAATTCCTATCTGGTATAGTTATGACCACGAAGATATGAAAATAAAAAGAGATTAAAAATCACAAACAGAGCAAGACACTACAGGTCGAAAACACAACACACTTGCGAACTAGCAATGAATCAAAGAAAGATAATCAAAAGGAAAATCAGAAAGTACCTTGAACAAAAAAGTAAAGAAACTTATGGGATGATGCCAAAACATTTCATGGAGAAACATATTCTTCCAAAAATTCAAAACACCAAAAAAATAAACTTAACATAATGCCATAAGAACTTAGAAAAAGAAGAAACAGTCTCCAAAGGTAAGAGAAAAAATGAAATAATACATATGATCATCTAAATAAAAAAAAATACAAACAAACCAAAAAGAAAATATCAGGTGGGTGGGGGAGACAAGATGATAGGGAAGTAGGAGGAGGTGCCCATTCAACCTGCACCCTAAAGTGATCTGATTGCCTTCCAAAGATCTCCAATCACCCACGAAATCAGCCCGGGATCAGAATTATACACGTCTGGATCTCTACTGGAGCAGAAGGCGCCAGTGGGCAGGTAAAGCAGAGTGGGAAAGTCGAACTGATATCAGAAGATAAACAAAATAGGGAGGGAGCCACCAGAGGCGACCCATTGGAAAGTAATATCACAATAATAGAGTGACCTGTGCCTGGGGACCAGCATTAACTCAGGAGTCTGGCAGAAAGCACTCAAAAAGAGCAAAGGATCACTGGGGTGAGGGGGAAATTGTGGGAATCTGCGTTTTATGGTAGGGGCTAAAATCCCCAGACCTAGGACAGACACCCCTGGCGGAGCCAGAGAGAGTCCAGCAGAGAAACCAGGTCTTGGTCCCTGAACCACCAGTGTGCCTGAGAGTGCGTGGCTCCCTTCTCCCATGAGGGGCTGGGAGCCTCGCCAGGCAACAGAAGCACAGCCTTTTTGCAGTCCCCATGCAAGTGCCCTGCTGTGCCATCAGAGTCCAAGTCGTGCCCCGCGCCCTCCCCTGAGAGAGGTGCACACAAATGCCAGCCAGGTGCTCTGGGACGGGAAAGACCAGGCACTCCCAGCCTGTACCAGCAGGAAAATCTCAGTGTGTAATCTCAGTGTGGAACTTCTCTGGCAGTCTAGAGCTGCCAGACAGCTGCCGCTGCCTTGGTTTTGGGTACAAGCAAAAAATCCTGAGTCCCCGGGACCGCAGCTGGGAACCTGCTGTGCCAGCGGCCAAGGGGCGATTTATATGGGCTCTGCAGCCAGACTGAGGCTTCTCTCCGAGAGGGAAGTTAGGGTGCTGTTTGCTTTCCTCTAAACTTACAAAAACCATCAAAAGAGGTCAAGGCGAAGGAGAAAAACAAAAGTGAACAAATATAAAAACCTCCAGAGAACAAAAACCAGAAAAAAACAGTACGCTCAGAGTCCACCCCCTTGAGGGGGGCTGGAAGACTTAGCTGAGAGAACTTCAGGGACTGAACACACGTGGCAGTCCCCTCCCCCAGAAAACCAACCAAGAAAGGAAAAAAAAAAAAAAAGAAGAAGACAAGAGAACAACCACCATTACTTCATAGGACAATTTTTATTATTAATTTGGTCCCAATATTCTGGCTTATTTTTTATATATAGTTAATTTTTCATTACTATATAGATAATTTTTAACCTATTTACTGACAGAGTGAGATGTCCAGTACATCAAATTCCATAACTTTCTAACCAGAACTTTTTGATTCATACATCTGTGTTTTCCTTTTCATTTCTATTTTTAAATTTGTTTTATTTTAATTTTAGTTTAGTCTAGTTTATTCCGTTGTTTAATTTTTATTTTCTAATATTCATATAGAGTTAAACTTCAAGGTAATCCCGTTTCCACAATCAATGCCACCCCTATAGGTAAACCAATTTCTAATCCCCCCTATCTTAGGAAAGATGAGTCTTTTAACAAAGATATCAAGATACATCCAGGAAGAATCAAAACAACCTTCTTCACCCACACTGAGGATTTACAACCATACTCCCATCTTTATCTTCCACCAGTATTTTTGTGTTTTTGTGTTTGTCCTATAGTATATAAATCTTACGCTCAGGGTTCTTTTGCACATATATGTATTTTTTCTCTTGTCATATACTTTTATCAGTCCTTTTGTTTGTCTGTGTCTGTTTTTATACTTCATAAATCTTACCTTGGAGCCCATTTGGGCTAAACCTTCTCTTTTATCTCACCGTTCTTTCCTGTCTCTCTCCCTCAATTTTTTTTCCTTTTCTCTTCCCACTCATTTGGGTGGGGAACCCTGATTGTTCAGATGCATTCCAGAATGCACCTCGACTGCACCACAATCGATACACCCAGCTACAGCCGTTCAGCCATCTCAAACCAAAATGATTAGGAGGAGGAATGCCCAACAGAAGAAAAATACAGAGGATGGACCTTCTGCAACAGAGCTAATGCTTATCAATAGAGACAATATGTCGGAAAGAGAATTAAGGCTAACACTTATCAAGGCAATAGCTAGGTTGGAGAGAGCCGTGGATGACCAAATGGAATTGGTTAGGGCCAAGCTGAAAGCAATGAGAGATTATGTCCACAATGTTAGGGCAGAGCTTAAAGATACCTAGGCTGAGGTTCACAATGCTCTCAATGTGTTCCAATCTAATCTAAATTCTCTCAAAGCTAGTGTAACTGAGACAGAAGATAGAAGTAGTGATCTTGAGGACAAAAATATAGAGAGAAAGGATCAGGAGGAAATCTAGAACAAACAGCTTAGAAACATAAAAAACAGAATCAGGGAAATAATTGATGACATGAAACATTCCAACATTAGAATTATTGAAATTCCTGAAGGGTAGGAGAAAGAAAGAAGTCTAGAAGATATAGTGGAACAAGTTCTTTATGAAAATTTTCCAAATCTCATGAATGGAACCAGTGTTTATGTACTAGAGGCTGAAATATTTCCCCCCAAGACTACAGATTCTCGAAAGTCCTTGAGAAACCTAATAGTAAGAATGAAGAATTATAATTGTAGGCAGAACCCCTTGAAAGCAGCTAGGACAAAGAAGATCCTTACATAGAAAGGAAAGCCCATCAGAATAACGTCAGACCTGTCCACAGAGAACTCTCAAGCCAGAAAGGCCTGGCAAGATAATTCAGGGCACTGAATGAGTAGAGCATACAGCCAAGAATACTTTGTCCAGAAAGACTGACATTCAAAATGCATGGAGAGATAAAGAGTTTCCAGGACCGGAAAGGCTTAAAAGACTATGCAACCAGAAAGCCGATACTGCAGGAAATATTAAGGGGTCTTCTTTAACGGAGGAAAAGCCCAAGAAGAGCATTGAACAGAAAGATAGAGACAATGGAAAGAAAGAAAGACTTCAAAGGTAACACGATGTCAATAAAAACATATGTATCTAACCGTAACCCTAAATGTGAATGGCCTAAATGTGCCCATAAAATGGCATAGGGTTGCAGATTGGATAAAATGACAGGACCCATCCATATGTTGTCTACAAGAGACCCATTTTGAACCTAAAGATACACCCACACTGAAAGTGAAGGAATGGAGAAGCATTTTCATGCCAATGGGCCTCAAAAAGAGGCTGGGATAGCGATTCTCATATCAGACAAATTAGATTTTAAACTAAAGACTCTAGTCAGAGATCCAGAAGGACACTACATCATTCTTAAAAGGACTATCCACCGAGTTGATCTAACAGTTGTAAATATCTATGCCCACAATATGGGAGCAGCCAATTACATAAGAAAACTGTTAATTAAGATAAAGAGTCATAATGATATGAATACACAAATTGTTGGAGATCTTAACACGCCTCTCTCATAAATAGACAGATCATCGAAACATAAAATCAATAAAGAAACAAGAACACTGGATGACACATTGGACCAGATGGACCTCATAGATATATAAAGAACATTCCACCCTAAAACAACAGAATATATATTCTTCTCAAGTGCACACGGAACCTTCTCCAGAATAGACCACATCCTGGGTCACAAATCAGGACTCAACTGATACCAAAAGAATGAGATTATTCCCTGCACATTCTCAGATCACAATGCTTTGAAACTGGAACTCAAATACAAGGAAAATTTCAGAAGGAACTCAAACACCTGGAAGCTAAAGACCACCTTGAGTAAGATAACTCAAACACCTGGAAGCTAAAGACCACCTGGCATAAGAATGCTTGGATCAACCAGGAGATCAAGGAAGAGCTGAAACAATTCATGGAAACCAATGAGATTGAAGACACTTCGGTCCAAAACCTATGGGATACAGCAAAGGTGGTCCTAAGGGGGAAATGCATAGCCATCCAAGCATCCCTCAAAAAAATTTGAAAAACTCCAGAGCACAGCAGCTGTCTCTACACCTTAGAGAACTGAAGAATCAAGAATAAATCAAACCAACTCCACACATACGAAGGGAAATAATCAAGATTAGAGCTGAGATCGATGAGGTAGAAACCAGAGATATAGATGTTTCAATGAAACTAGAAGCTGTTTTTTTTTTTTTAAAGAATCAGTATGATCGATAAACCATTGGCAACACTAATCCAAAGAAAAGAGAGAAAGCTCAAATACATAAAATTATTAATGAAAAGGGAGAGATCACAACGAACACTAAGGAAGTAGAAACAGTCATCAGAAGTTATTATCAACAATTATATGCCAATAAGCTAAGGAACCTAGATGAAATGGATGCATTCTTGGAAAACTATAAACTCCCAAAATTGAATTAGGAAAAAAATAACAAACTGAATAGACCAATATCTAGTAACCAGATTGAAGCAGTGATCAAAAGCCTCCCAAAAAACAAGAGCCCAGGACTTGATGGATTCCCTGGAGAATTCTACCAAATTTTCAAAGAAGAAATAACACCTCTTCTCCTAAAGCTGTTTCAAAAAATTGAAGCAGAAGGAAAACTTCCCGACTCTTTGTATAAAGCCAGCATTACCCTGATCCCCAAACAAGGCTAAGACGCTACCAAAAAGGAGAATTTCAGACCAATATCACTGATGAATATGGATGCTAAGATTCTCAAGAAGATCCTGGCAAACAGAATCCAACAGCAATTAAAAAGAATATCCACCAATACCAGGTGGAATTCATCCCTGGGCCACAATGATGGTTCAACATTTGCAAATAAATCAATGTGATAGAACAAATTAATAAGAAAAGAGAAAAGAACCACATGGTCCTCTCAATTTATGTAGAAAAAGCATTTGACAAATTCCAGCATCCGTTACGATCAAAACGCTTCAAAGTACAGGGATAGAGGAAACATTCTTGAACTTTATTAAATCTAGTAACGACCCACAGCAAATATCATCCTCAATGGGAAAAAGCTTGCGTCCTTCGCTTTGAGATCAGGAAAACAACAAGGATGCCCACTCTCACCATTCTTGTTCAACATAGTATTTAGAAGTGCTAGCAACAGCAATCAGACAACAAAGGGAAATAAAAGGTATCCAAATTGGCAGTGAAGAAGTCAAACTCTCTCTCTTTGCAAATGACATGATTCTTTATATGGAAAACCCAAAAGTCTCCACCCATAAACTACAAGAACTCATACAACAATTCATCAACATGGCAGGATACCAAGTCAATGTCAGAAATCAGTGGCTTTCTTATACACTATCAATAAAAATACAGAAAGGTAAATTAGAGAATCAATTCCATTTACTATAACACCAAGAACCATAAGATACCTGGGAATAAACCAAACCAATGAAGTAAAGGATCTGTACTCAAGGAACTACAAAACACTCATGAAAGAAATTAAAGACAAAAAAAGATGGTAGACCAATCCATGCTCTTGGATTGGAAGAATAAACATTGTTAAAATGTCTATATTGCCTTCAGCAATCTATACTTTTAATGCTATTCCAATCAGAATTCCACCCGTAGTCTTCAAAGAGCTGAAGCAAAGAATCCTAATTTTGTATGGAATCAGAAGAGACCCCGAATCACTATGGAAATGGTGAAAAACAAAAATAAAACTGGGGGCATCATGTTACCTGATTTCAAGCTTTACTACAAAGCTGTGATCACCAATACAGCATGGTATTGACATAAAAAAAGACACATAGACCAGTGGAACAAAGTAGAGAGACCAGATAGGACCCTCAACTCTATGGTCAAATAATCTTCGACAAAAGAGGAAAAAATATACAGTGAAAAAAAGACAGTCTCTTCAATAAATGGTGCTGGGAAAACTGGGCAGCTATATGCAGAAGAATGAAGCTCGACCATTCTCTTACACCATACACAAAGATAAACTCAAAATGGATAAAAGACCTCAATGTGAGACAGGAATCCATCAGAATCCTAGAGGAGAACATAGGCAGTAATCTCTTCAATATCAGCCCCAGCAACTTCTTTCAAGATAAGTCTCCAAAGGCAAAGAAAACAAAAGCAAAAATAAACGTTTGGGACTTCATCAAAAACAAAAGCTTCTGCACAGCAAAGAAAACAGTCAGGAAAACAAAGAGGCAACCCAGGGAATGGGAGAAGATATTTGCAAATGACAGTACAGACAAAAGGTTGATATCCAGGATCAATAATGAACCCCTCAAACTCAACACACACAAAAAATAAAAGCATATCAAAAATGGGCAGAGGATATAAACAGAGATTTCTCTAATGAAGACATACAAATGGCTATCAGACACATGAAAAAATGTTTATCACTAGCCATCAGGGAGGTTCAAATTAAAACCACATTGAGGTATCATCTTAAACCTGTTAGAATGGCCAAAATTAGCAAGACAGGAAACAACATGTGTTGGATGGGATGTGGAGAAAGGGGAACACTTTTCCACTGTTGGTAAAAATGTAAGTTGGTGCAGCCTCTTTGGATAACAGTGTGGAGATTCCTCAATAAATTAAAAATAGAACTTACCTATGACCCTGCCATTGCTCTGCTGGGTATTTACCCCAAAGATACAGATGTCTTGAAAAGAAGAGCCATCTGTACCCCAATGTTTATAACAGCAATGGCCACGGTTGCCAAACTGTGGAACGAACCAAGATGCCATTCAACAGATGATTGGATGAGGAAGATGTAGTTCATATACACTATGGAGTATTATGCCTCCATTAGAAAGGATGAATACCCAACTTTTGTAGCAACATGGATGGGACTGGAAGAGATTATGCTGAGTGAAATAAGTCAATCAGAGAGAGTCAATTCTCATATGGTTTCACTTTTGTGAGCATAACAAAAAGCCTGGAGGACATGGGGTTTTAGAGAGAAAGGGGTTGGGGTAAATTGGATGGGGAGGTGAATCATGAGAGACTATGGACTCTGAAAAACAATCTGAGGTGTTTGAAGTGGCAGGGCAGTGGGAGGTTGGGGTACCAGATGGTGGGTATTATAGAGGGCACAGATTGCATAGAGCACTGGGTGTGGTGAAAAAATACGGTACTGTTATGCTGAAAATAAATAAATGAATAAATAAATAAATAAATAAATAAGCTATCAAGCTACAAAAAAAAAAAGGAAAAAAAAGAAAAAATCAGGTGAACTCACACGTCAGTTTTGAAAACATTAACAAACTGGAGGAGACATTACCTGGTTAGAAAAAGGAGACAAGCATTCAGCTGAAAGAATGAGACCACATGACAACTGATAGAAAGGAAAAAAAAAAAAACAAAACTAAAAGACCCCTCTACAAAATTATGCCAGCAAATCCAATAACTGAGAGAAAAGGATAAATTCCAAGACATATATGAACTCCCAAGTTTAGTTTGTAAACCTATAAATCTGAGCTCTCTAGCAGTGACTAAAGCATTTGAAGCAGTAATCAAACACCTCATAACAGAGGGACAGGATGGTGGGGAAGTAGGAGGTGTTACCTTTTCAACCTGTACCCCAAAGTGAGCAGATTACCTACCAAAGAACTCCGATCACCCATGAAATCAGCCTGAGATCAGAATTATACACCTCTGGATCTCTACAGGGGCAGAAGACGCCAGTGGGCAGGTAAATCAGAGTGGGAATGGTGGACTGATATCAGAAGATAAACAAAAGGTGCTCAAAGCCACGAAAGGCGACCAGTTTGAAAGTAATACCACCAATATGAGTGAGAGTGCCCTGCATCTGGGGACCAGCATTAACTTAGAGACTGGTTTAAAGCACTACAAAAGAGCAAATGATCATGGTGCATGGGAATTGAGGAAATCCTGGTGGCTAGGGACAAGGGTTTAAGTCTCTGGTCCCAGTACAGCCACCCCTGGCTCTGAGCCAGAAAGAGTGCAGCGGAAAATCTAGGTCTCCTTCCATATGTCGCCTGCCTGCCCGCCGCCTGCCTGAGAACCCATGGGGGTGTGGCTCCTGGAAGAGAAGGGAGCCATGCTGGATGGCAGAATGCTTGAGCCCTGCTATAGAGCCTGAGATACTCCTCTGAAGAATTACAAAGGCCCAGCCAGTGCCCTTTCTTATGCGTCATTGTTTCAGAGCCTAAGAGGCATGCACCAAACTCTCCCCCCAGAGAGGTGCCCGAAGTCCCTGCATGGTACTTTTGTACCTGCACCCTATTCTCAGATTTTGAGACCTGCGGACCTTAGCATCCCTTGATATTGGGGCGCACAAGCCAGGAACTCTTAACCCCAGAAAAACTTGGCACTCTCAGCCCGGGCAAGCGGGAAAATCTCAGTGTGCAATTGCTGCTTAGAACCTCTCTGGCAGTCTGGAGCTGCCCAGATAGCCTCCACTGCTGTGTCTTTGGGTATAAGCAAAAGATCCTTTGTCCCAAAGGACCGCGACTTGGAACCTGCTCTGCCAGCGGCCAAGGGGGAACTTATTTGGGCTCTGCAGCCAGACTGAGGCATCTCTCTGAGAGGGAGGTCAGGGTATCGTTTGTTTTCCTCTAAAACTACAGAAACCATCAAAAGCAGTCAAAGAGAGAGAGAAAAAAATGTGAACAAACAAAAACCGCCAGAGAACAAATGCCTGGAAAAAAAAAAGTTTCCTCAGAGCCGACATCCTTGAGGGAGGTGGGAGGACTTAACTCAGGGAACATCATTTACTGAAAACCCACATGACAGGCCCCTCCCCCAGAAAATAAACCAGAAAAGAAAATTTAAAAAGAGAAAAATAAAATAAAAAGAGGACTACAAGAGAACAACCACTACTTTGTTGGAAAACTTTTATTTTTTACAAGTTCTAGTACTTTTTTTTATATATAGATAATTTTTTAACCTATTTACCATCACAGCGACCTGTCCAGTACATCAAATTCCATAATAATCTTCTAACCTGAACTTTTTGATACATACACATATGTTTTTCTTCTGCATTTCTATTTTTTGAATTCATTTTTTAAATTTTAGTTTGGTTTAGTCTAGTTTATTCTTTTTTACTTTTAATTTCTAATATTCATATAGAGTTAAACTTCAACGTAATCCCCTTTCCCCAATCAATACTACCCCTATAGGTAAAGCAATTATTAATCCCCCCTTTATCTTAGGAAAGTTGAGTCCTTTAACAAAGATATCAAGGTAAATCTAGGAAGAATCAAACAACCTTCCTCTCTTACACTGAGAATTTATAACCACTGTCCCATGTTTTTCTTCCACCAGTGTTTCTATGTTTTTGTGTTTGTCCTGATAGCATATAATCTTACACTTGGGGTTCTTTTTGATGAGGTTCTTCCTTTATTTGCATATATATATTTTTTCTCTTGTCATATAATTTATCAGTCTTTTTGTTTGTCTGTTTTTGTCTACTTCATAAATCTTACTTTGAGGCCCATTAGGGCTGAAACTGCTCTTTCATCTTCCCTTTCTTTCCTGTCTCTCTCTCTCACTTATTTTTCTATTTCTTTTCTTTTGTCTCTCATTTGGGTGGGAAATCCTGATTGCTCAGAAGTGATCCAGGGTGCACCTTGACTGCACCACTGTAAATACATCAAGCTACATTTGCTCAGTCATCTCTCACCAAAATGACTAGGAGGAGGAATGGCCAACAGAAGAAAAATACAGAGGATGAACCTTCTGCAACAGAGCTAATGGCTATCAACATAGACAATATGTCAGAAAGATAATTCAGGCTAACAATTATCAAGGCAATTATCAAGCTATCCAATAGCTAGGTTGGAGAAAGCCAAGGATGACTGAACGGAATTGATTAGGGCCGAGCTGAAAGCGACAAGAAATGATGTTCACAATGTTAGGTTGGAGTTTAAAGCTACCAGGGAGGAGGTTCACAATGCTCCCAATGAGTTCCAATTTAATCTAAATTCTCTCTAATCTAGGTTAACTGACACAGAAGATAGAATTAGTGATCTGGAGGACAAACAGATAGAGAGAAAGAATCAGGTGGAAGCCTGGAACAAACAGCTTAGAAATCACAAAAATAGAATCAGGAAAATAAATGATGCCATGAAACATTCCGACATCAGAATTATTGGAATCCCTGAAGGGGAGGAGAAAGAAAGAAGTCTAGAAGATACAGTGGAACAAGTTCTTCATAAAAATTTCCCCATCTTGTGAATGGAACCAATGTCCATGTACTAGAGGCTGAGAGGTCTCCACCCAAGATTATACATTACAAACAAACATCTCGACACCTGATAGACAAATTGAGGGATCATAATTGTAGGTATAACCTCTTGAAAGTGACTAGGACAAAGAGACTTCTTACTTACAGAGGAAAGCCCATCAGATTAATGTCAGACCCGTCCACAGACCTAGCAAGCCAGAAAGGGCGGGCACGATATATTCACGGCATTAAATGAGAAGAACATGGAACCAAGAATATGCTATCCAGCAAGGCTGACATTCAAAATGGATGGAGAGATAAAGATTTTCAAAGACTGGCAAGGCTTAAAAGACTTTGCAACCACCAAGCTGATACTGCAGGAAATATTAAGGGGGGTTTTATAAAAGAGGAAAAATCCTAAGAAAGCCTTGAACAGAAATACAGAGGCAATCTACAGAAATAAAGACTTCAAAGGTAACACGATGTCAATAAAACGTATCTATCCATAATCACTCTCAATGTGAATGGCCTAAATTCCCTTTTAAAATGGCACAGAGTTGCAGATTGGATAAAACGACAGGAC
The DNA here is from genome assembly GCF_964662115.1 of Mustela nivalis. Lineage (NCBI taxonomy): Eukaryota > Metazoa > Chordata > Mammalia > Carnivora > Mustelidae > Mustela > Mustela nivalis. Next base: position 25,905,279 of record NC_139041.1, read on the forward strand.
TCATCCATATGTTGTCTATAAGAGATCCATTTTGAACCTAAAGATACAGCCACACTGAAAGTGAAGGAATGGAGAAGCATCTTACATGCCAATGGGCCTCAAAAAACGGCTGGGGCAGCAATTCTCATATCAGATAAATTAGATTTTGAACTAAATAAAGTAGTCAGAGATACAGAAGGACACTACATCATTCTTAAAGGGAATATCCACCAAGATGATCTAACAGTTGTAAATACCTATGCCCCCAATATGGGAGCAGCCAATTACATAAGAAAACTGTTAATCAATATAAAGAGTCATTTTGATATGAATACTCTAATTGTAGGAGATCTTAACACACCTCTCTCAGAAATATACAGATCATTGAAGCAGAAAATCCATAAGAAACAAGAACATTGAATGACACATTGTACCAGATGGACCTCATAGATATATAAAGAACATTCCACCCTAAAACAACAGAATACCCATTCTTCTCAGGTACACATGGAACCTTCTCATGAATAGACCACATAATGGATAACAAAACAGGACTCAACTGATACCAAAAGACTGAGATTATTACCTGAATATTCTCAGATCACAAAGCTTTGAAATGGAGCTCAATCACAAGGAAAAGTTCAGAAGGAACTCAAACACCTGGAAGCTAATGACCACCTTGCTTAAGAATGCTTGGATCAACCAGGAGATCAAAGCAGAACTGAAACAATTCATGGAAACCAATGAGAATGAAGGCACATCAATCCAAAACCTATTGCATACAGCAAAGGCATTTCTAAGGGAGAAATACAGAGCCATCCAAGCCTCCCTCAAAAATATTGGAGAATACAGAACATAGAAGCTATAGCTACACCTTAAAGAACTGGAGAATCCACAACATATTAAACCAACTCCACATATAAGAATGGAAATAATCAAGATTAGAGCTGAGATCAATGAGGTAGAAACCAGAGATACAGTAGAACGTATGAATAAAACTAGAAGCTGATTTTTGAAAGAATCAAGATTGATAAACCATTGGCCACACTAATCCAAAAGAAAAGAGAGAAAGTCCAAATTCATAAAATTATGAATAAAAGGGAGAGATCACAACTACACCAAGGAAGTAGAAACAAATCTTTGGAAAGAACCAAAATTCCCTTGAAAGGACGAATGGATAAGGAAGATGTCTTCTATATACACTTTGGAGTATTCAGCAGAAAGGATGAATACCCAATTTTTGTAGCAACATGGACAGGACTGGAAGAGATTCTGCTGAGTGAAATAAATCAAGCAGAGAGAGTCAATTATTATATGGTATCACTTATTTGTGGAGCATAACAAATAGCATGGAGGAAATGGGGAGTTAGAGAGGAGAAGGGAGTTCATAAACTGGAAGGGATGGTGAATCATGTGAGACTATGGACTCTGAAAAACAATCAGAGGGGTTTGAAGTGCTGGGGGGGTGGAAGGTCGGGGTAACAGGTGGTGGGCATTATAAAGGGCTCGGATTGCATGGAGCACTGTGTGTGGTGAAAAAATAATGAATACAGTTATGCTGAAAATAAAAAATAAAGAAAATGTATTTAGTCTTCTCAAGCAAAAAAAAAAAAAAAAAACAAAACAACAACAAAAAAAAACCAAACAAACAAAAAACAAACAAACCAAAACCAAAACCAAAAGAAAACAAAACAAAACAAAAACCTCCTAACAGAAAGAAGGCCGGGTCCAAATCATTCAGCTGGTCAATACTTCTAAACATTTAATGAAGACAAGGTCATCTTCTCTTCGATTACATAAATGGAAGAGGCCAGCAGACTCTAATTTAAAAGTATAAAGATCCAATTCAGATTAGGACATTATAGGAAACAAATTCCATGCTATTTTTATAAGTAAAGGTAATAAATATATAATTATTTCCTTTACTCTGTCTCTCTTCATCTGCTTTTGACAGGGCCAGTTTGTATTTATTTTAATTTTTGTTATGTTGAAAAAGCCAGCATATCATCCATCATATGTTTTTGACAGAGTATTCACTTGTGCTTTAGTTCCATTTATGTCCTAGTGCTCATGCTAATGTATGCCACAACTCCTCAACACCCATTAACCAGTTTCCTCCTTCCCTAAATGCCTCTTTTTTTCTGTAACCCTCAGCTTGGTTCTAAGAGTGGTGAGTCACTCCTGGTTTGTCTCCATTTCTGACTTCTTCCCCCTCAGTTTTCCCTTCCTTTACTAAGGGTTATGGTATTCCTCCTAGAGGAATAGCTTTTCCCCATACCACACCTGATCACTGCACTTGACTGAAGTAGTAATGGGTGGGCCATGAGCATCCCAAGCCTTCCCAAAGTGCTGGAGCACCCTGGGTCTCTCAGCAAGGCAGTTTGCGAAGCAAGTCAGATTCAGCTTCTCCATGGCTGAATTCGTAGTCTTTGTTGGTGAATGTCACCATTAGCACTCTGGACTCATGAGAAAGGCAAGAAGCCACCATTCCATCTTAGCCACAAAAGGCTAATAAACAATCAGGCCTCAAACAAAGCCTCTGGGGAGGAATGTCATGCCCCGCACATGGGTATGGTTCTTCAACCCAATCAGGGTGCTTCTGACCAGGAAAAGGTCCACTAAAGAAAGGTTCCCAGGGAACACCCATAACCAAGCCAAAGACATAACTGGAGTCTTCAATAGCAAAGATACGATTACCTCTAGTATCTCCAGAAGTCATGCCAAAACAGCCTCCCAATCGTCAAAACTGACCAAGCACCAATGGCAGACTCTACACCCTAGAATCCGAGCCCCAGAATGGACGCATATATTTGAAGTCTTCATGAGTAAGCGTGGGGCACGTTGGAAGAGACCCATAGTCCAAGTGAATCCATATGAAAGACTTTTGTGCTTGCTTCAGGTTGACAACCTGTATCTCCAAAAGGAAGCATTAAAGTGAATTTGAATGTAAAAGAACCTTGAGCATTCTCACAGGGTGGTGTATCCACCCTCTGTGGAACTGACTGGAGATGTGGCAGCACAAGCCTGCCTAATGCTCTCATTTCCATCCCTCAAATGGTTTCATGCGATAAGCAAACAGTGCCTCTTGCAAAAAACGGGCATGTTCTAAAAGAGCCAAGAGAGGTTGAGCAATGTGACAGCAAAGGGCCAGTATAGCAGCACAGACAGCGGATACTACAGGTTGGTGAGGAGATCCAGGAAGACAAAGAAGAGGAGAATGAACAAGAGTGCACAGAGCTAAAGTCAGGCATTTTAGGATGATGGGAGGTCCTGTTTACCTAGCTGCATTCCATAGTGACTTAGGTCCAAATTAAATAAACAATCCTCTGGCCATAGTAAATCCATGTAAAGTCTTTTTTTTTTTTTTTCTTGGCAAACGATGCACATGCACGTATTCGACAGAGAGACAGAGAGATCACAGTCAGGGAGTGGAGCTGGAGATGCAGAAGCAGACTTGCCCCTGAACAGGGAACCTGAGACTACAGTCAATGACCCTGGGATCATGAGTTCAGCTGAAGACCACCCCGGAAGCAATGGACACACCCTGGGACCCAATCTTTGTCTTCTTAATATCTCTTAGTTCTAGACAAGAACCACCTTCTTGTCAGTGTTCAGAAATGCAGGGGATATGGATTTTGGCTGAGCTGGTGTTGCTTGGTTTATTCGAAATGCTTCTAGAACTGGTATCACTTGTCATCTTGAATTAAATGACTTGGCCATGGACACATTTTCCTCCCATGCATATTTTCTTAAAGATAATTCCTACATCGCTACCTTTAGAAGGGGTTTGACACTATGTCATGTGTTGCTTTGTTTCTGTTGATGGTGATGGGAGTCCTCCTTGTCTCTGTATTTTGATCTCCATTTTTCCCCATGATGAGGGACATTTTCAGCTCTGATTTCTCAAAGAAATGTTCAGCCATCTTTTTTCTCTCATTTCTAAGATTCCTAACATAGGAAACTATATCCATTCCTTAGAGTCAATGTTTCCCTAAGCTCATTGTCATATTCGATCATTTTTCCTTCTGTCTTGTTGGCTTTCTTTCCTTATTTTCCAGTATTTGTCTTCAGGTCACTAATTCGATCCTCCTCTTCTGCCAGTGTCCTGGACTTTGCACCCAGTCTGCTACCAATATTTACATCAGGGCTTATTTTATTTTATTTTGATCACTTTTATGTCTGTGGTTGGAGACTCCCTGATCACTTTTTTTCTGATGTACAGTGAGTATCCTGGCTGCTGTTTTCAATACTACATCAGGCATGTTACATCGAAAGGTCACACTTCGATTGACTGGCCATGATCATTTCATGTTCTTTTTCCTCAGTATCAATTTATTCTTCCATCTTTGAATTGGATCTAGGTCTCTGAGTTCTCTGTGCTCAAAAATCCCATTCTGTTTTCTACACTGAGGGTAATTTCTTTAGGAAGAAGAGTTTATGGAGTGCCCAAGGGCTGAACCTGAGGGTGTTTTGGGGGTGTGTGGCATGAATGCACTCTGATGTTGTGTTATGGCTGCCCCTATCCTTAAGGCCAGTCTTCTGCAGAGGTTCTCCTTGCCTGTCATTTGGAGTGCTTGGTGTCTGGGCTCAATATGGTGAGGTTTAGCTTTGTGGGCTTTGGTGTGCCTGTAAAAGGAGATGTTGAACCACGTCAACAGAACAAAGGCCTACAGAATGCTGTGGTCAGGAAAAAGCATATGGGCAGGGCTTCTTCTAGTCCTCTATTGGAGAATCTGTTCTCCTGGGACAGAGCAACTTGGACTGAAGAAGGCAGTCCCCCCACTTTGTTTTATGGTTGGGACTTCGTGTTTGCTGCTTAGGTAGCTATGTCCTCACCGGCCTGTCTTTGACCAGTAGCTTGGTCTTGATGCTGCTGGTGCAAAAGCCCAAAGTTTTGTGGCCCCATCGAGTCTTCTCCATGAACACTGCCTCTCATGGGTGCATTGCCAGAACCCACAATCTTCCCACTGTGTCTCCTGGTATTGTCTCTGATCATGGTTTCCAGATTGTCTACATCTGATTACTTGTTGGTGTCCTCTCCAAGGGAGGAGAAGCACAGTATCCTCTCGCATCGATGTCTGCCAAGCCTGCTGACCTGCAATCTCCAGACCTCAAGACCCTTTGTTGGCAAGAACTCGTGCCTGTCAGACCCTCTGCTGGTCAAAGCTAATGTCATTGGGAAACGTGCTGCTTGTGGGTTCCCAGTGTGCTCTGCTCTTTTGTGCCTTTGTCTTTTGCATTAACTCACTGACGTCTGAAGCACCATCCACCCACGTCTCCCCTAAGCCATGTCTCCAATCTCATCCCATAGTCTCTGTGACTTCTTTTCTCTTTTGCTGTAGAGCCCAATTTGTAGGCTTTGTGTCAATTTCTACAAAGTTGCAGTTGATGTAGCATTCTTCTTGTTATGTTCATGGCTGCAGACAAGCCTGGATTGTCCAGACACTAATACCATCTCACGGTCCTCCAAGGGCACTGCAAACTCTTACTGAGGCAAAAGAATGACGAATTCTTGCCACTTGTCTCATGTGGCAGAGTTGTGGAGAGCCTTGGGCTATGTTACATCTATCAGTCTCAGAAAGATAAATAACATAGGATTTCATTCTCATGGCAGTAAAGAAACATATGAAAAAGCAGGGGGAAAAGGACAAACAGTACAAATCTAACCATTCACACAAAATCGTGTGTTTGTTATAGAGCAATTTAGTGAGAATATGTGTTTATAAAAAAAGGATTAAATGGGACATTCTTTGCAGGAAATGTTGCTTAAAGTAATGGAATGTGAGTTTTCAAGGCATAGCCATTTCAATTGTTATCCGCAAAATACCATCTTCCTATCTCTTAAATTTTCATTATTAGTGTTATGTGAAACACACACAGACGACACACACACTCACACAGAGATAAGACACACAAAAGAGGGGAAGGAGGTGAGAAATCAAGCTAAAGGAAGAAAACCCCAAATAAAATACCATAAAGTGGAAAGGCACAGAGAATCCAAGTCAGAAACCAACCAAAATGAGAAAGTTAACTCCTTAGCTATCAGTAATTAGTTCAAGTATCAGGACTCAGTTTTTCTATCATTATAAACATATTGTACTGGATGAAGACAAAAAACAAAAAACAAAACAAAAAACAAACAAAAAAAACACAAAAACAAAACAAAAGAAAAAGGCTAAAAAGTTCAACCAGAGACAATCTGAGGTGTTTGAAGTGGCGGGGGGGTGGGAGGTTGGGGTACCAAGTGGTGGGTATTATAGAGGGCACAGGTTTCATGGAGCACTAGGTGTGGTAAAAAAAAATAATGAATAGTGTTATGCTGAAAATAAATAAATTTAACAAATAAATAAATTAATAAATAAATAGTCCAAAGGGGAGGATTTCAACCAGAAAAAAAAAAAGTTCAATCTTATTTTGCCTGTAGGAGATTTTCTTTGACTATAAAGATACACACAGATTGAAAGTGAAGGAATTGGACGACATAAGTTATGCAATTGGCAGGGAGAAGAGATCCAAAGTGATTTTACCTACACCAAATAATAAGATTTAATTCCTTCAAGAGACAAAAGATTACTGGAAGGTGTTTTGTCTTGATGCAGCTTCAAAACATCAGAAACTTGGAAGAATTGCCAACATATACACCATCAACGTGGGTGTATCTAAATGTTCGAAGCATATTAACAGAAAGGGAGGGAGATGGGGACCACAATCTATTATTGTTGGGGACGACGATATCCATTTCCAGCACAGGACAGATCATCTGGAGGGAAAGGTGCTAAGGAATAACAGACGTCATTATGGGCTCTCTAGACCTCCTGAGCTTTGGGGAAACATGCATAAGATTGTGTCTCTGAGGACCATAAGAGAAGTTCATCTCATGGGCAGACCTAACATTGTCTATCAGAGATCCTGTGCTGGAGTCCAAATCCAGTCATAATTAATAAAAGGGAATTTAAATCCTATCTTGTATGCTTATGACCACAAATGTATGAAAACGGAAAGAAATCACTTATGAATGGGAAACACAGCCAAACACTAATACGTGAAAAACACAACACACTTCCGAACTAGCAATGAGTCAATGAAGGAAAATCAGAAAATACATTGAACAAAGGAAACTCAAAAAACTAATGAAATGATGCCAAAACATATTATAGGGGAAGAATATAGGGTTAAATGAGTGTATTTCCAAAAATTAAAAACACTGAAAAAAGCAACCTAACTTGATGCCATAGAACTAGAAGAAGAAGAAACAAACTCTAAGGTTAACAGAAAAAAATAAAATAATACATATAGTCATTGAAATAAAAGAAATACAAACAAACCAATGGGAAAAAATCAGGAGAACTCACACGTCAGTTTTGACAATTTTTAACAAACTGGAGGAGCCATTATTTGGATAAAACAGGGAGATAAGCACATAGCTGAAAGTAGGAGTCCACATTACAACTTATAGAAAGGAAAAAAAAAATTAACCTAAGGAAACTTATACACAATTATGCCAGCAAGTGCAAGAACTGAGAGAAAAGGATATATTCCAAGACACATATCAACTTCCAAGATTAGGTCAGGAAACCTATAAAATCTGAGCTCTATACTAGTGAAAGCATATGAAGCAGTAATCAAACACCTGTCAAAAACAAAAACAAAAACAAAAACAAAAAAACAGAAAGCAAGGTCCAAATCAATTTCATGGGCATATCTTCTAGATATTTAATGAAGGCAATTCTCATTAATACCAGAAATGGAGGATGCAGGTAGATTCTAATTTACAAGTAGAAAGACACAATTCAGATAAGGACATTATAGGAAACAAATTCCAAGCCATTTTAAAATGTAAAGATAATAAAAAAATAATTCTTTCCTTTTCTGTCTGTCTTCATCTGGTTTTGAAAGATCCAGATTGGTTGTTGTTGTTGTTGTTGTTGTTGTTGTTGTTGTTTTTATTCTTTTTTGTTCTGTTGAGGAAGCCAGCCTATCATCCATTATCCGTTTTTGACAGAGTATTCACTGATGCTTCAGTTCCATATATGACTTAATGCTTATCATAAGATAAGCCACAGCTCCTCAACACCCATTTGCCACTTCCCTCATTCCCTGCATATCTCTCTTTTCTGTAACGCTCAGCTTGGTTCTCAGAGTCCTGAGTCACTCCTGGTTCGTCTCCTTCTCTGCCTTCTTCCCCTTCAGTTTTCCCTTCTTTCTACTAAGGCCCATGGTATTCCTCCTGGGGCACATATGAGAGAAGCCATATAATATATCCCTTTGTCTGCTTGCCTTTTTCATTTCGCATCACCCAGTTCTGTGGCATTCATGTCAATGCAAGTACCAGGGTTTCATCCTTTATGATGGCTGAGGAATACTCTGTTGCCAATATGGACCACACCTTCTTTATCCACTAGTCTTTGCAAAAGCATTGCAGCTCAATCCACAGTTATGCTCTAGTGGGCATTGCAGGCCATTGATATAGGCTGCTCCTTTTCTTCTGATTAATGAGACTTGGTGAGCATGTCTATACCACTTACCAGAGCAGGGAGAGTTAACTAATGATGACAAGGGGTGCTGTCCAGGACTCTTCGTTAAGAGTTAGCTCTCATGCAGGATGTCAAACTCTGAGAAGCCTTAGAAAGGTTTTTTTAAGATAAATCCAGGTAGACAGAGCCCTAATCCCTTATGACTAGTGTTTCAGAACACTAGGAGATGAGGACACAGACAGCACAATATATCCATGTCCTAAACTTTTTCCTTGAAAAGGGACTTTCTGTCCCTTAGTTATCACTGACCCATAGGGAAAAGACACTGAGAAAGGACTATGTCACCCACAAAATGACAAAGTCCATGTAGAGCTGTTGATAGTCAGGAGACCTTAATGCATCTTGAGATCTCTAGAAATTGTAGTGGAAATAAAAAAAAAAAACCCTCTCTCTAGAGAAATGTTTGCCTAAAAGATGGTATACAGAACGTCATTTTCTTTGCTCTTTGACTAGAAAGGGGAAGTGGGAAATTAACACACAAGACAACCTGAGTTCTTGATCAGGCTCAAATGGCTCTTTTTCTGTCCTTCCTTGTCCTTCCTACATTAAGCCATAGAACTCAAAGGTCATGATGGAGGACTGCTGCTTATGTGTAGTCACAATGCTTTGAGGTCATAGCAAACACTACTCATCAACCCACGCCTAATCATTGCACTTGGCTGGAGTAGGCATAGTTGGGCCGAGAGGTTCACAAGCCCTCCCAAACCGATGGAGATGCCTGAGTCACTCACCAAGGCTGTTTTCAAAGCCAGTCACTGTCACCATCTCCATGGCCTAATTCATCGTCTTTGTTCGTGGCTGTCAGGACCAGCCCTCTGGACTCCAGAGAAATGCAAGAATCCACCATTCTATCTTAGCCACGGAAGGCCAGGAAAGCATCAGTCCTCAAACAAAGCTCAGGGGAGGAAATCCGTGCCCTGCACATGGGTATGGTTCTCCCATCCAATCAGGGAGCTTCTGATCAGGATATGTATTATTTTCTTTTTTCTGTTCACTTTGGAGTTCGTTTCACTTTCTCTAGTACTTTATGTCATCAGTTATATTGCCTTTTTTCGTGTTTTAATTTTTGGAAATAAATTCACTTAACCCTATATTCTTTCCCCTTAAAATATTTTGGCTTCATCCCGTAAGTTTCTTTCCTTTCCTTTGTTCATGGTAATTTCTTATTTTCCTTTGATTGCCCTTCTTTGACAGATTGCTAGTTCGGGATTGTGTTGTGCTTTCCACCTAAAAATGTCCTGCTGTGTTTCCCATTCATATGTGATTTCTTTTATTTTTTTTCCTATCTTTGTGGTCATAAGTATACTAGATAGGTTTTGAATTCTCTTCTATTAATTACGACTTGATTTGGACTCCAACACAGAATCTGTGATAGACAATGCTAGGTCTGCTTTGGAAACAACTTCTCTTATGGTCTTCAGGGTGTGGTGATTGTGCACAATCTTCGGCACATTTCCCCAAATCTCAGTGGTCTAGAAAACCCATGATGATGTCTCTTATTCCTTACCATCATTCCTTCTGGGTTATCTATCCAGTGCTGAAAATGGATATTGTCGTTCTCAACAATATTGGATTGTGGTCCTGATATCTCTTTCTTTCTGTTAATATGCTTCCAACATTTAGATACACCCATGTTGGTGGTGTATATGTTGACAATTCTTCCAAATTTCTAATGTTTTGATGCTCCACTAAGACAAAACACCTACGGGTAATCTTTTGTCTATCAAAGGCATAATCACTCTACCTGTCATAACCAATGTCTTCCCAATTACTTAACTTTCAAGCTATGTGTATCTTTATAGTCGAAAGAAATATCCTATGGGCAACATTTTTGTGCTCATTTTGTTTTTGTTCTTTTCTGGTTGACCTTTTTGGTCTTTTTTTCTTAAATTTTCATCCAGTCCAACGTGTTTGCAGTGATAGGGAAATTTCGTCCTGAATACTTGAACTAGTTACGGATAGGTAAGGAGTTAACTTTCACATTTTGGTTGGTTTCTGACTAGGATTCCTTTGTCTTTCCCCTTTATAGTATTTTCTTTGGGTTTGCTTTTTTTTTAGTGGGATTACTCACTTCCTCCCCAGTTTTGTGTGTCTTTTCTGTGTGTGTGCGTGTGCACAGGCACACGTGTGTGTGTGTGTGTGTGTGTGTTGACTCTGTGTTTCACATAACACTTCTTTCTTTTTTTATTTTAAATTTTTTCAGCATAACAGTGTTCATTGTTTTTGCACCACACCCCATGATCCATAAATCTGTGCCCTCTCTCATACCCACCATTTGGTTCCCCAACCCATGCCCCTTCAAATCCCTCAGATTGCTTTTCATAGTCCATAGTCTCTCATGGTTTACAGCCCCTTCTAATTTCCCTCAACTCCCTCCACCTTTTCATCTCCCCTTGTCTATCATGTCATTTGTTATGCTCCACAAATAGGTGAAACCATATTAATATTGATTCTCTCTGCTTGACTTATTTCACTCAACATAATTTCCTCCAGTCCTGTCCATGTTGCTACAAAAGTTGGATATCCATCCTTTCTGAATGAGCCATAATGCTTAATAGTGTATATGGACCACATCTTCCTTATCCTTTCATCCATTGAAGGGCATCTTGGTTCTTTCCACAGTTTGGCGACCATTACCATTGCTGCTATAAACATTGGGGTAGATATGGCCCTTCATTTCACTACATCTGTATCTTTGGAGTAAATACTCAATAATGCAATGGCAAAGTGAAGCTCTATTTTTCATTTCTTGAGGAATCTCCACACTGTTCTCCAAAGTGGCTGCACCAACTTGCATTTCCACCAACTGTGTAAGAAGGTTCCCCTCTCTCCATATCCTCTCCCACACATAATATTTCCGGTCTTGCTAATTTTGGCTGTTCTAACTAGTGTAAGGTGGGATCTCAATGTGTTTTACATTTGAATCTCCCTGATGGCTAGTGATGATTAACCTTTTTTCATGTGTCTGATAACCATTTTTATGTCTCGATTGGAGAAGTGTCTGTTCATATCTTCTGCCCATTTTTTTAATATATTATTGTCAGTTTGTGTGGGTTCACTTTGAGATCTTTATAGATCATGGATATCAACATTTTGTCTGTACTGTCATTTGCAAATTTCTTCTCCCATTCCGTGGGTTCCCTCTTTGTTTTCTTGACTGTTTACTTCGTGGTGCAGAAGCTTTTGAAATATCTTCTGCCCATTTAAAAAATATGATTGTCTGTGTGTGTTGAGTTTGAGGAGTTCTTTATATATCTTAGATATCGACCTTTTTTCTGTACTGTCATTTTCAAATAACTTCTCCCATTCCATGGGTTGCCTCTATGTTTTCTTAAATGTTTCTTTTGCTGTGCAGAAGCTTTTGATCTTGATGAAGTCCAAAAATTTCATGTTTGCTTTTGTTTCCTTTGCCTTTGGAGACATATCTTGAAAGAAGTTGCTGTGGCTGATATCGAAGAGGTTACTGCCTATGTTCTCCTCCAGGATTCTGATGGATTTCTGTCTCGCATTGAGGTCTTTTTATCCATTTTGAGTTTTTCTGTGTGTAAGGTATGAGAGAATGGTCGAGTTTTCTTCTTCTACATATAGCTGTCCAGTATTCAAGCACTATTTATTGAAGAGACTGTCTTTTCCCACTGTATATTGTTTCCAGTTTTGTCGAGTATTATTTGATCATAGAGTTGAGGGTCCATATCTGGGCTCTCTACTCTGTTCCACCAGTTTATGTGTCTTTTTTTTTATGCCAGGACTATGCTGTCTTATAATTACAGCTTTGTAGTAAACCTTGAGATTATGTAACGTGATGCCCTCAGTTTTATGATGGTTTTACAAGATTTTCTTAGCGATTCTGTATCACTTCTGATTCCATACAAATTTAGGATTATTTGGACCAGCTCTTTGAAAAATACCGGTGGAATTTTGATCGAAATGGCATTAAAAGTATAGATTGCCTTATGCAATGTAGACATTTTAACAATGCTTATTCTTCCGATCCAAGAGCATGGAATGGTAGTCCATCTTTTTGTGTATTCTTCAAATTTTTTCATGAGTGCTCTTTAGTTCCTCGAGTACAGTTCCTTAACCTCTTTGGTGAGGTTTATTCCCAGGTGTCTTAAGGTTCTTGGTGCTATATTAAATGGAATGTATTGTCAATTTTCCCTTTCTGTATTTTCATTATTAGTGTATCAGAAAGCAACTTATTTCTGTACAGTGACTTTGTATCCTGCCACATTGCTGAATTGTATGTGTTCTAGTAGTTTGGGGGTGGCATCTTTTGGGTTTCTAATATAAAGAATCATGTCATCACAATGAGGGAGAGTTTGATCTCTTCATTGCCAGTTTGGGTATCTTTTATTTCTCTTTGTTGTCTGATTGCTTTTGCTAGAACTTCTTATGCTATGTTGTACAAGAGTGGTGAGAGTGGGCATCCCTGTCATGTTCTTGATCTCAACGGTCAGGCTGCAAGCTTCTTTCCATTGAGGATAATATTTGCTGTGGGTCATTCATAGATAGATTTTATGAAGTTCATAAATGTTCCCTCTATCTCTATACTTTGAAGTGATATAATCAGGAACAAATGCTGGATTTGTCAAATGCTTCCTCTGCATCAATGGAGAGGGCCATGTGGTTCTTCACTCTTCTTTTATTAATTAGTTCTATCACATTGATTGATTTGCATATGTAGAACCATCTTTGTACTGCAAGGATGAATCTCACCTTCTCAGGGTGGATAACCTTTTTAATGTGCTGTTGTATCCTGTTTGCTATGATCTTGTTGAGAATCTTAGCATCAATATTCATCAGTAATATTGGTCTGATATTCCCCTTTTAGGTAGGCTTATTGCCTCGTTTGGGGGTCAGGGTAATGCTGGCTTCATAGAAAGAGTCTGGAAGTTTTCCTTCTGCTTAAATTTTTTTGAAAAATCTTCAGGATATTAGTTGTTATTTCTTCTTTGAAAGTTTGGTACAAACCCCAGGGAATTCGTCAAGTCCTTGGCTCTTGTTTTTTGGGAGATTTTTGATCACTGCTTCAATCTCGTTACTATGTATCAGTCTATCTAGGTGGTCAATTTCTTCCTGGTTCAATTTTGGGAGTTTATAGTTTTCCAGGAATGAATCCATTTCATCGGGGTTGCTTAGATTATTGTTATATAACTGTTGATAATAACTTCTGATGTTTGATCTACTGCCTTGGTGTTAGTTTCATCCTGTCCCTTTCATTCATATTTCATTAATTTGGGCTTTTTATCTTTTTCTTTTGGATTAGTGTGGCCAGTGGTTTATTGCTCTTATCAATTCTTTCATAAAACAGCTTCTAATATCAATGATATGTTCTACTGTATCTCTGGTTTCTACCTCATTGTTTTCTGCTCTAATCTTGATTATTTCTGCTCTTATTTGTGGATTTGGTTTGATTTGTTATTGTTTCTTCAGTTCTTTTTTTTTTAATTTTTTATTTTTTATAAACATATATTTTTATCCCCAGGGGTACAGGTCTGTGAATCACCAGGTTTACACACTTCACAGCATTCACCAAAGCACATACCCTCCCCAATGTCCATAATCCCACCCTCTTCTCCCAAACCCCCTCCCCCCAGCAACCCTCAGTTTGTTTTGTGAGATTAAGAGTCACTTATGGTTTGTCTCCCTCCCAATCCCATCTTGTTTCTTTTATTCTTCTCCTACCCACTTAAGCCTCCATGTTGCATCACCACTTCCTCATATCAGGGAGATCATATGATAGTTGTCTTTCTCTGCTTGACTTATTTCGCTAAGCATGATTCGCTCTAGTTCTATCCATGTTGTCGCAAATGGCAAGATTTCATTTCTTTTGATGGCTGTATAGTATTCCATTGTGTATATATACCACATCTTCGTGATCCATTCATCTGTTGATGGACATCTAGGTTCTTTCCATAGTTTGGCTATTGTGGACATTGCTGCTATAAACATTCGGGTGCATGTGCCCCTTTGGATCACTACGTTTCTTCAGTTCTTTAAGGTGTAGAGACAGCTGGTATATTCTGGATTTTTCTTTTTCTTTTTCTTTTCTTTCTTTCTTTCTTTCTTTCTTTCTTTTTTTTTTTTTTTTTGAGGGAGGCTTGGATGGCTATATATTTCCCCCTTAGGACCGTTTTTGCTGTACCCATAGGATTTGGACTGAAGTGTTTTCATTCTCATTGTTTTCCATGTTCTTCTTTGATCTCCTGGTTAATCCAAGCATTCTTAAGCAAGGTGGTCTTTAGATTCCAGGTATTTGAGTTCCTTCTGAACTTTTCCTTGTGATTGAGCTCCAGTTTCTAAGGTTGGGAACTGAGAATATGCAGGTAATAATCTCAGTCCTTTGGTATCGGTTGAGTCTTGATTTGTGACCAAGTATTTGGTCTATTCTTGAGAAGGTTTCATATGCACTTGAGAAGAACGAGTATTTTGTTGTTTTAGCGTGGAATGTTCTCTATATATTTATGAGTTCCATCTGGTCTAAAGTGTCATTCAATGGTCTTGTTTCTTTACTTATTTTCTTCTTGGATGATCTATTTTTGAGAGAGGCTTGTTAAGATCTCCTACTATTAATGTATTCATACCAATATGAATCTTCATCTTGACAGTTTTCTTATGTAATTGGCTGCTCCCATATTGGGGGCATAGTTTTTGATGTTTTGATACTCCATCAAGACAAAACAGCTTCTGGTAATCTTTTGTCTCTCAAACGCATAAAATCTATCTGCCATAGGCACAATTACTTTATTCCTCTTCTCCTTGCCAAATGCATAACCAATGTCTTCCCAATTCCTTCACTTTCATGCTGTTTTTTTTCTTTATAGATGAAGTAAATCTCTCTTTGCAACATAAGGTCGAGCTTGTTAAGTTTTTTTTTGTTGTTGTTGTTCTCTGGTGGACAATTTTGCCATTTTTTCTCTTTTTTTTAATTGTCATCCATTCTAAAAATGTGTTTGTACTGAATGAAGAATTTATTCTAAATACTTAAACTAATTATTGATATGTAGGAAGTTAACTTTCTATTTTGGTTGGTTTCTGACTTGGATTTTCTGTGCCATTTCCCTTTATGTTATTTTTGTGTGTGTGTGGGGGGGGTTGCTTTCCTTAGTGCTATTCCTCACTTCCTCAACATCTTTTTTGTGTCTCCTTGGTGTGTGCGTGTGTGTGTGTGTGTGTTTTGTGTGTGTGTGTTCACATAACAATTATAATTAAATTTCAATAGATAAGAAGTCGGTTCTTTCTGGATAGCAATTAAATTTTGCATATCTGGAAAACTCACATTCCATTACTTTCAGCCACATTTCCTACAAAGAATGTCACCTTTTGTTCTCTTTTATAAACACGTATTCTCTGAAACCTTCCTTAAAACAATCCAAATATTGTGTGCCTGGTTAGAGTCATGTGGTTTGTCCCTTTTTCTCTTGTTTTTTACTATGTCTCTTGATTACCATGAGAGAGTGAAATTGTATGCTATTTGTCTTTTTGACACTGATAGAAGTGACATAGCCCAATGCTCTCCACAACACTGCCACAATACTCAAGTGGCAAGAATTCATTCTTGCATATGTCTCAGTAAGAATCTGTAGTGCCTTTGAGGACAATGAGAATGTAGTAATATCTGAGAACTCCAGGCTTGTCTTCAGCCATGAACACAACTGGAAGATGACCACATCAACTGCAACATGGTAGAAATTGACCTAAAGCCTACAAATCAAACTCCACAGGAAAAGAGAAAAGAAGTTGCAGAAACTTTGGGAGAAGACTAGAGACATGACTTAGCAGAAACATGAGGGCTTGGTGCTTCAGAGGGCAGAGAGACAATGAAATAGACAAAGGCACAGAAGAGAGGATCATACTAGGAACCCAAAGGAGCATGTTTCCCAATGCCAGTGGCTGCAACCAGCACAGCGTCTTAATGGCATGAGTTATTCCAACAAATGGTCGTGAGTCCAGAGTTTTCAGATCTTCAGACTTGGCAGACATCGACTTGAGAGAACACTGTGTTTCTCCTTGAGATGACACCAACAAGCAACAATGTGCAGACAGCCTGGAAACCATGATCAGAGACAATTCCTGGAGACATAGTGGGTTCTGGCAGTGCATATGTGAAAGGCAGTGTTCCTGGAGATGACTCAATGTGTGCACAAGAAATTTGGGGCTTTCACACCAGTAGCATTAGGACTGAGCTACTGGCCTAAGACAGGACAGTGAAGACTTTAGCTTCCTAAACTGCAAACACGAAATCCCAATCATGGAACACTTGGGGGACTGTCTTCCTCAGTCCATAATAAACAGTCCATATTGGTAACAGAGTATTCCTCAGCCATCAGGGTCCTTGCATTGACATGAATGCCTCAGGACTGGGTGATGGGAAATGAAAAAGGCAAGCACAGAAAGGGAAATATCATATGTCTTACCTCTTACCTCATATATGCCCCAGGAGGAATACCAAATCTTTAGTAAAGGAAGGGAAAACTGAAGGGGAAGAAGTCAGAGAAGGAGACAAACCATCAGTGACTCACTACTCTGAGAACAAAACTGAGGGATACAGAAAAGAGAGACATGCAGGGAATGAGGGAACTAGCTATGGGTGTTGAGGAGTTGGAGTGTATATTAGGAAGAGCACTAGGTCGTATATGGAACTAAAGCATCCAAGAATACTCTGTGAAAAATGGATGATGAATGATAGGCTGTCTTCCTCAACATAACAAATAAAATAAAATAAAATGCCCTTTCAACACCAGATGAAGACACAGAGAGAAAATAAAAGAATTATATTTTTATTATCTTTAATTATTAAAATGGCAGGGAATTTTTTCCGATAATGTCCTTATCTGAATTGGGTCTTTACACTTGTAAATTAGCGTCTACCCTCCTCCTTCATTATGGAATCGATTAGAATAAATGACATTGCCTTCACTAAATGTCTAGAAGTGTTGCCCATGAAAATGGTTTGGACCTGGCCTTCTGTGTGTTGGCAGGTGTTTTATTACTGCTTCAAACACTTTAGTCACTAGTAAAGAGCCCAGGTTTTGTAGGTTTCCTGACCAAATCTTGGGAGTTGATATGTGTCTTGAAATTTATCCTTTACTCACCGTTTTGTATTTGCTTGTATAATTGTGTAGACGGGACTTTTAGTTTTTTTTTTTTTTTTCCTTTCTGTAAGTTGTCATGTTGTCTCCTACTTTCAGTGTGTGCTTCTCTTCCTTTTTATCCTGGTAGTGGTTTCTCAGTTTGTTAATGTTTTCAAAAAGGTTGTGTGAGTTCTCCTGATTTTTCCTATTGGTTTGTTTGTATTTCTTTTATTTCGATGATTGTATGTATTACTTCATTTTTTCTGTTAACTTTGGAGTTTGGCTCTTCTTCTGTTTTTTTATGGTGTCGAGTTAGGTTGCTTTTATTTAGTGTTTTTAATTTTTGGAAATGCATGCATTTAAACCTATATTTTTTTTCCCATAATATGTTTTGGCATCATCCCATAAGTGTCTTTATTTTTTTTGTTCATGGCACTTTCTGATTTTCCTTTTGATTTTCTTGTATGTCTTCCCAATTCCTTCACTTTCACCTACATGTATTTTTATAGACAAAGGAATTTTCCCATGGGATACAGAAGGTGAAGCTTGTTTAGTTTTTGTTGTTTTCTTGTGGACATTTTTTGCATTTTTAAAAAAGTTTTTAAAAACAATCTGTTTCCAGTGATGGGAGGATTTAGTCTTGAGTACTCTAAATAATTATTGCTAGGTAAGAAGTTAAATCTTTCATTTGCATTGGTTTCTGACTTGGATTCTATGTGTCTTTCCCCTATATGGAATTTTCTTTAGGGTTTTCTTCCTTTAGAGTGATTCCTCACTTCCTCCCCATATTTTCTGTGTTTTATCTGTGTGTGTGTGTGTGTGTCTGTGTCTGTTTCTGTGTGTGCATGTGTGTGTGTGTATGTTGTCTGTGTTTCACATAACACTTATAACTAAATTTCAAGAGATAGGAAGTCAGTCTTTTATGGATAGCAATTCAATTTGACATGCCTTGATAACTCACATTCCATCACTTTCAGCCACATTTCCTACAAAGAATGTCACCTTTTGTCCTATTTGCTAAACATGTATTCTTAGAAACCTGTCTTCAACAAACACCACATTTTGTGTGCCTGGTTAGAATTGTATTGTTTGTCCCTTTTTCCCTTGCTTTTTCCCATGTCTCTTGACTACCATGAGACTGTGAATCCTATGCCATTCATCTTTCTGAGACTGATAGATGTGACGTAGCCCAATGCTCTCCACAACACTGCCACATGAGGCAAGTGGCAAGAATTCTTTCTTGCTTATGCCTTGGTAATAATCTGTGATGCAGGCTCGGAGACAAGATGGCGGGGAAGTAGGAGGAGGTGCCCTTTCTGTCTGTACCTTAAAGTAAGCTGATTAGCTTCCAAAGAACGTTAATCACCCCTGAAATCAGCCTGAGAACAGAATTAAACAAGTCTGGATCTCTACCAGAGCAGAAAACGCCAATAGGCAGGTAAAGCAGAGTGGGAAAGTCGGACTGATATTGGAAGATAAACAAAATGGAGAGGGAGCCACCAGGGATGACCCATTAGAAATTAATATCCCAATACGAGAGTACCCTGCATCTGGGAACCAGCAGTAACTAGAGAGCCTGGTAGAAAACACTCAAAAAAAGCAAAGGATCACTGGAGGGAAATTGTGGGAATTGAAGTGTTATGGACAAGGGCTTATGTCCCCAGACCCAGGAAAGCCACCCCTGGCACAGAGCCAGAGAGAGCGAGGTGGAGAAAACAGGTCTCTGTTCCTGAGCCAGCAGCACACCTGAGAGCATGTGGGGCCAGGCTCTCATGAGGGGCTGGGAGCCTCAGCATCCAACAGAAGCAAAGCCTTTTTCTAGTCCCCACATGAGTGCCCTGCCATGCGATCAGAGTCTGAATCATGCTCTGCGCCCTCCCCTGAGAGAGGTGCACACAGGTGCCAGCCAAGTGTTCTCAAACCCGGAAAGACCCGACATTTCCACCTGGGCCAGCAGGAAAATCTCAGTGTGCAATCATGGCTTGGAACCTCTATGGCAGTCTGGAGTTGCCCAGACAGCCACTGCTGTTGTGGTTTTGGGTAGAAGCAAAAAACCCTGCATCCTCAAGGACCGCCACTTGGACCCTGCTCTGCCAGTGGCCAGAGGGGGGATTTATTTGGACTCTGAAGCCAGGCTGAGGCTTCTCTCTGAGAGGGAGGTCAGGATGCAGTTTGCTTTCTCTGAACCTACAAAAAACATCGAAAGTGGTCAAGGCAAGAGCAAAAAACAAAAGTAAACAAATATAAAAAACATCCAGAGAACAAAAGCCAGAAAAATACAGTTTCCTCAGAGTTCAACCTCTTGAGGGTGGCAGGACGACTAAACTTAGAGAACATCAAAACCCACGTGGCAGTCCCCTCCCCCAGAAGACCAACCAGGAAAGAAAAAAAAAAAAAAAGAAGACGACAAGAGAACAACCACCACTATTTCATAGGACAACTTTTATTTTTAATTCGTTCCCACATTTCTGGCTCATTTGTTGATATAGATAATTTTTTAACCTATTTACCATCACAGTGAGATGTCCAGTACCAGTACATCAAATTCCATAATAACTTTCTAACCCTAATTTTTGATACATACCTCTGTGTTTTCCTTTTGCAATTCTATTTTTATTTTTATTTTTAATTTTTGTTTAGTTTAGTCTAGTTTACCACTTTTTAAAAATTTTATTTTCTAATATTCATATAGAGTTAAATTTCAAGGTAATGCTCTTTCCCCAAACATTCTATCTCTATAGGTAAACCAATTTTTAATCTCTCTTTATCTTAGGAAAGTTGAGTCCTTTAACAAGGATATCAAGATATATCCAGGAAGAATCAAAACAAACTTCCTCACCCACACTGATCATTTTCAACCACTCTCCCATCTTTTTCTTCCACCAGTGTTTCTGGGGTTTTGTGTTTTACCTGATAGTATATAAACCTTACACTTGAGGTTCTTTTTGATGATGTTCTTCCTTTATTCGCATATATATATATATTTTCCCCCCTCTGGTCATATACTTTTATCACTCTGTTTGTCTTGCTTTTGTTTGTATACTTCATAAATCTTATTTTGGGGCCCATTTGGGCTCAACTTTCTCTTTTAGCTTCCCTTTCTTTTCTGTCTCTCTCTCTCTTGCTCTTTTTTCTTTTTCTTTTTTTTCCTCTCATTTGTGTGGGGAACCCTAACTTTTCAGAAGCATTCCAGGGTGCACCTTGAACTGCACCACGTTAGATATATCCAGCTACATCCATTAAGCCATCTCTCTCCAAAATGAAGAGGAGGAGGAATGCCCAACACAAGAAAAATACAGAGGATGGGCCTTCTGCAACCGAGCTAATGGTTATCAACATAGACAATGTGTAGGAAAGAGAATTCAGGCTAACAATTATCCAGGCAATAGCTAGGTTGGGGAAATCCATGGATGATCAAACGGAATTGATTAGGGCCAAACTGAAAATGACCAGAGATTATGTTTTCAATGTTAGGGAAGAGATAAAAGCTACCAGACTTGAGCTTCACAATGTTTTCAATGTGTTCAAATCTAATCTAAATTCTCTCAAACCTAGGGTAACTGAGACAGAAGATAGAATTAGTGATCTGGAGGATAAACAGATAGAGATAAAGGATCAGGAGGAAGCCTGGAATAAACAGCTTAGAAGTCATAAAACCAGAATCAGTGAAATAAATGATGCCATGAAACATTCCAAAATCAGAATTATTGGAAACCTTGAAGGGGAGGAGAAAGAAAGAAGTCTGGAAGATAGAGTGGGACAAGTTCTTCATCAAAATTTTCCCAATCTCGCAAATGGAACCAGTGTTCTATTACTAGAGGCTGAACGATCTCCATCCAAGATTATAGATTCCAGGAAAACATCAAGGCAACTGATAGTCAAATTGAGGAATCATAATTGTACATATAATCTCATGAAATCCGCTAGGACAAAGAGGTTCCTTACTTATAGAGGAAATCCCATCAGAATAAGGTCAGACCTGTCCACAGAGACCTGGCAAGCCAGAAAGCGCTGGCAAGATATATTCAGGGCACTAAATGAGTAGAACGTGCAGCCAAGAATACTTTATCCAGCAAGACTTACATTCAAAATGGATAGAGAGTTAAAGAGTTTTCAAGACCGGCAAGGCTTAAAAAACTATAAAACCAGCAAGTGGACACTTCAGGACATATGAAGGGGGGGTTCTATAAAAGAGAAAAATCCCTAAGAATAGCATTTAGCAGATATATAGAGACAATCTACTGAAAGAAAAACTTGAAAAGTAACACAATGTCAATAAAAACGTAACTATCAATAATCGCTCTCAATATGAATGGCCTAAATATGCCCTTACAATGGCACAGCTTTTCAGATTGGATAAAACAACAGGACACGTCTATATGCTGTCTACAAGAGACCCATCTTGAAACTAAAGATACACCCAGACTGAAAGTGAAGGGATGAAAAAGAATCTTTCATGCCAATGGGCCTCAAAAGAAGGCCGGAGTAGTGATTCTCATATCAGATAAATTAGATTTTAAACTAAAGATTATAGTGGAAGATACAAAAGGACACCACATAATTCTTAAAGGGACTATCCACCAAGTTGATCTAACAATTGTAAATATGTATGCTCCCAATTGGAGCAGCCAATTACATAAGAAAACTGTTAATCAAGATAAAGAGTTATATTGATATGAATACATTAATAGTAGATCTTAACACGCCTCTCTCAGAAATAGATAGATCGTCCTAGCAGAAAAATCAATTGGACCCGATGGACCTCATGGATATATACAGAATATTCCACCTTAAAACAACAGAATACTCACTCTTCTCAAGTGCACATGAAACCTTCTCAAGAATAGACCTCGTACTGGGTCACAAATCAAGACTCAACCAATACCAAAGGACTGATATTATTCCCTGCATATTCTCAGATCCCAAGCTTATAAACTGGAGCTCAATTACAACAAAAAGTTCCGAAGGAACTCAAATACCTGGAAGCTAAAGGCCACCTTGCTTAAGAATGCTTGGATAAACTAGGAGATCAAAGAACTGAAAAATTCATGGAAACCAATAAGAATAAAGACACTTTGGACCAAAACCTATCGGATACAGCAAAGGCGGTCCAAAAGGGGAGATACATAGCCATCGAAGACTCCCTCAAAAAAATTGAAAAGATCCAGAACTCACCAACTGTCTCTACAACTTAAAGAACTGGAGAATCCACAAATAATCAAAGCAACTCCACACATAAGAAGGGAAATCATCAAGATTAGAACTGAGATCAATGAGGTAGAAACCAGAGATACAGTAGAACCTATCAATGAAACTAGAAGCTGGTTTTTCAAAAGAATCAATAAGATTGACCAACCATTGGACACACTAATCCATAAGAAAAAAGAAAAAGCCCAAATTAATAAAATCACAAATGAAAAGGTAGAGGTCACTACTAACACCAAGGAAGTAGAAACAATCCTCAGAAGTCATTATCAACAGTTATATGCCAATAAGTTAAGCAACCTAGATTAATGGATGCATTCCTGAAAAACTATAAACTCCCAAAATTGAACAAGAAAGAAATCGACAACCTAAATAGACCGATATCTAGTAACTAGATTGAAGTAGTAATCTAAAACCTCCAAAGAACAAGAGCCCAGGACCTGACAGTATCCATGGGGAATTATACCAAACTTTCAAGGAATAAATAACACCTATTCTTCTGTACCTGATTCAAAAAAATGAAGCTGACGGAAAACTTCCAGGCTCTTTCTATAAAGCCAGCATTACCCTGATCCCCAAACCAGGCAAAGAACCTGCCAAAAAGAACAATTTTAAACCAGTGTCACTGATGAATATTAATGCTAAGATTCTCAACAAGATCCTAGCAAACAGGATCCAACAGCACATTAAAAAGATTATCCACCATGACCAGGTGGGATTAATTCCTGGTCTACAAGGATGGTTCAAGATTCGCAAATCAATCAATGTGAAAGAACAAATTAATAAGAAATGAGAGAAGAACCACATGGTCCTCTCAATTGATGCAGAAAAAAGCATTTGACAAAATTCAGCATCCTTTCCTGATTAGAATGATTCAAAGTATAGGGATAGAAGGAACATTCCTGAACTTCATCAAACTTCTATCTATGAAAGAACCACAGCAAATATCATCCTCAATGGGAAAAAGCTTCTGTCCTTCCCATTGAGATCAGGAACACAAGGATGCCCACCCTCACCACTATTGTTAGACATAGCATGAGAAGTCCTGGCAACAGCAATCAGACAATGAAGAGAAATAAAAGGTATCCAAATTGGCAACACAGAAGTTAAACTCTCTCTCTCCGCAGATGACATGTTCTTTATATGGAAAACCCCAAAGACTCCACTTCCAATGTACCATAACTCATACAGCAATTCAGCAACGTTCCAGGATACAAAGTCAAAGTACAGAAATTAGTAGCTTTCTTATACACTAACAATGAAAATACAGAAAGGGAATTTAGAGAATCAATTCCATTTACTATAGCACCAAGAACCATAAGATACCTGGGAATAAACCAAACCAAAGAGGTAAAGGATCTGTAGCCTAGGAACTACAGAACACTCGTTAAAGAAATTGAAGAAGACACAATCTTATGCATGTATCCCCAAAGCTCAGGTGGTCTACAGAGCCCATGATGACTTCTGTTATTCCTTAACACCTTAAAGTCTGGATGATCTAACCTGTCCAGAAAGTGGATATCGTAATCCCCAACAATATTGTACTGAGGTACTGAGGTCCCCATCTCCCTTCCTTTATGATAATATGCTTCCAACATTTAGATACACCCATATTGGTGGTGTATATGTTGGCAATCCTTCCAAGTTTCTGATGTTTTGATGCTCCATCAAGACAAAACACCTTCTGGTAATTTTTTGTCTCTCAAAGGCACAAAATCTCTCTAGCTGTCATAGGCTCAATCACTTTCACTCTCTTCTCCTTGCCAATTGCATAACCTATGTCTTCCCAATTCCTTCACTTTCAAGCTATGTGTATCTTTATAATCAAAGGAAATCGCCTATGGGCAACAGAAGGTCGAGCTTGTTTACTATTTTTGTTTTCTTGTGGGCCTTTTTGCCTTTTTTTTTTTTAATTTCATCCAGTCCATAAATGTTTTTGCAGTGACAGGAGACTTTAGTCCTGAATACTTGAAGGAATTATTGATAGGTAAGAAGTTAACTTTCTCATTTTGGTTGGTTTCTGAATTGGATTCTCTGTGAATTTCTCCTTTATAGTATTTATAGTATTTTCTTTAGGGTTTGCCTTCTTTAATAAATTTACTCACTTCCCACATTCTGAGGGTCTTATCTTGTGTGTGTGTGTGTGTGTGTGTGTGTGTGTGTGTGTGTGTGTGTCTGTTGTCTGTGTGTGCTTCACTTAACACTTATAATAAAATTTCAAGAGATAGGAAGACTTTTATGAATAGCAATTCAATTTGAAATTTCTTGAAAACTCGCATTCCATCACTTTCAGCCACATTTCCTACAAAGAATGTCATCTTTTGTCCTCTTTGATAAACAGGTTTTCTCACAAACCTGCCTTCAAACAAAAAACACATTTTGTGTGCCTCGTTAGAATGGTATTGTTTGTCCCTTTTTCCCTTGCTTTTTCATATGTCACTTGACTACAATGAGAGAGTGAAATCGTCTGTTATTTATCTTTCCGAGACTGATAGATGTGACATAGCCCCCTGCTCTCCACAACACTGACACATGAGGCAAGTGGAAGAATTCATTCTTGCTTATGCCTTGGTAAGAATCTGCAGTGCCTTTGGAGGACAGTAAGATGGTAGTACTGTCTGAGAACTCCAGGCTTGTCTTCACCCATTAACACAACTGGAAGATGACCACATCAACTGCAACTTGGTAGAAATTGACTTGCAGTATACAAAGTAAACTCCATATCAAAAGAGAAAAGAAGTCACAGAGACTATGAGACAAGATTGGAAACATGGCTCAGGGGAGACGTGGGCCATTGTTGTGTCATTGGGCAGTAAGCCAATGCAAAAGACAAAGACAGAGGAGAGAGGAGCACACTGGGAACCCACGAGGAGCATGTTGACCAATGGCACTGGCTATGACCAGCAGAGGGTCTGAACGTCATGAGTTCTTGCCAACAAAGGGTCATGAGGCCTGGAGATTTCAGATCAGCAGGATTGTACACATTGACTTGAGAGAACACTGTTTCTCCTGGAGAGGACACCAACAAGCATCCAGGTGCAGACAGCCTGGAAACCATGATCGGAGACAATACCAGGTGAGACAGAGGGAAGATGGGGTGTTCTGGCAGTGCATCCATGAAAGACAGTGTTCCTGGAGATGACTCGATGGGGGCACAAGAAAGTATGGGCACTCGCACCAGCAGGATAAAGACTGAACTACTGGCCAAAGAGAGGATGGTGAAAACATTAGCTGCCTAAACTGCCAACACTAAAT
The DNA here is from genome assembly GCF_964662115.1 of Mustela nivalis. Lineage (NCBI taxonomy): Eukaryota > Metazoa > Chordata > Mammalia > Carnivora > Mustelidae > Mustela > Mustela nivalis. The sequence continues at coordinate 25,931,326 of NC_139041.1, forward strand.
AGGAACCATGGAACACCTAGAGGACTGCCTTCCTCAGTCCAAGTTCTTCGTCCTAGTTGAACAGACTCTCCAATAGGGGACTAGAAGAAATCCATGCACACATGCTCTCTCCTGACCACAACATGCTCTAGGATTTGTTCTGTTGAGTGGGTTGAACGTCTCCTCTCACAGGCACACCAGGGCCTACCAAGCTAAACCTCAGCATATTCAGCTCGTACTCCAAACACACCAAATGGCAAGCATGGAGAGCCTCTGCAGATCACTGGCCTCAAGGACAGGGGACAACCACAACACAACAGCAGAGGAAATGTGTGCCACACAAACACCCAAGACCACCTCAAATGCCAGCCCTTGGGCACTTCATAATCTCTTCTTCATAAAGAAATTACCCTCAATGGTAATGGTGGCCTTTTCGAATACAGAGAAGAAGAGACATAGATCCAAGGCAAAGATGGAAAAATCAATTGATGCCATGGAAAAAAAACAGGAAATGATCAGGGCCAGGTTAGCATGCAACCGCTACAAATAACATGCCCAATGGAGGATTGAAAGCAGTGGCCAGGATACTCCCTATACATCAGAAAACACAAAGATATCAGGGAATCTCGAAACACAGAGATAAAATTGATAAAAATAAAAGAAAAATAAAATAAAGATTTCCTTATAAAAAGATTGGTAGCAGACTGAATGAAAAGGCCAGGAAGCTGGCAGAAACAGAGGATCCACTGAGTGACCTGGAAGAAAAAGACTAGAAAATAAGGAAGCAAATCCAAAGAGAGAAGGAAGAATGATGGAACATGACAAAGAGCTTAGGGACGTCATCAACTCCAAGGAGTGGAAAGAGGGGCATATTGTAGGAGAACTAGGAGAGAGAGAAAAAAAAAATAGGGATGAATATGGCTTTGAAAAATTGGAGCTGAAAATGTCCCTCATCTGGGATCAGAAACAGAGATCCAGATTCAGAGGGACAGAGGACTCCCTTTACAATCCACAGAAGGAGAGCACCACAAGACATAGTGTCATTCCCCCTGCAAAAGCTAGCAATGGAGAAATTCTCTTTACTCAAATATGCATGGAAGAATAGTTTGTCCATAGCCAAGTCAGAGACTTCAAGAGGACAAGCTAGACCAGCTATTGAAGCAGGCCGGACAGTTCAAGCAACACCAGCCCAGGCCAAAAGCCATATCCTCTGCATTTTTGAACAATGGGAGAGCAGAAGTTCTTGCCTAGAAATAGGCAATATAGGAGGTATTCAGAAGAAAAAGATTGGGTGCTGGGTGTGTCCATCAGTTCAGAGGCGGCCTTCAGCTCAACTAATGATCCCAGAGTCATGGGATTGACTCTGTTTTCAAGTCCCCTGCTCAGGGCAAGTCAGGTTCTCCCAGTCCAGCTCCACTCCCTGACTGTGATCTCTCTGTCTATCTCTCAAATACCTGCATGTGCATCATTTAACAAAACAAAACAAAACAAACAAAAAACCAAAAAAAACATTGTACAAGAATTGACTGGGGACAGAGGATGTTTTATTTAATTTTGACCTAGATCACTATGGAAGGCAGCCAGGTATGTAGCAACTCCCACCATTCTAAAATGCCATACCTTCGCTCGGAGCCCCCTTATTCATTCTCCTGTTCTTTATCTTCCTGGATCTCCACACCAACCTATAGCATCTGCTGTCTGTCCTGCTGTAATAGCCCCTTGTTGACACATTGTTCATCCTCTCCTGGCTCCATTAGATCATGCCTATCTTCTGCAAGAGGCACTGTTTGCTTAACACATGGAAACATGGTTATGAAAGAGTTAAGGCAGGCTTGTGCTTCCATATCTCCAGGCAGTTTCCCAGAGGGTAGTTGCTCCGCCTTGTGAGAATGCTGAAAGTTCTTTGACATTTGAATCCTCTTCCATGCATCCTTTTGGACATACAAGTTGTTATCCTGAAACAGGCACAAAAGTCTTTCTGATGGCTTCACTTGGCTATGGGTCTCTTCCAACATGCTGCATACTTGCTCCTGTGGTCTCCAAGTCATGAGTCTGTCCTGAAACTAAGGGTCTGGAGTGTAGAATCTGCGTTGGCGTATGGTCAGTTCTAAAGATTGGGAGGCCACTTTGGCATGATATCTAGATACGCTCGAGGTACAAGGGTCCTTGCTGTTGAAGACTCAAGACATGTCTTTGGCACGCTTGTGGGTGTTCCCTTCGAGTTTCCCTTGGGTGGCCCTTTTCTTGGTCAGAAGCATCCTGATTCGGTGGGAAGACCATACTCATATACAGGGCACGTATTTACTCCCCTGAGGCTTTCTTTGAGGCCTGATTGTCTCTTGGTCTTTCATGGATCAGATGGAATGGTGGATTCTTGCCTTTCTCCGAGTCCAATTTTTAGATATATTAAGAAACAGAAGGCCTCTTGGGTATCAACAGATCACGGTGGGGATTGTCATCCTGTGTGTGAGAGGTTCTTTTGTCAGTGTTTTTTTTTTTTTTTTTGTAGGTTTTCTGATCAAATCATGGGAGCTGATATGTGTCTGGTAATTTATTCTTTTCTCTCAGTTCTTGGATTTGCTAGCATAGTTGTGTAAAATTGTGTAAAATATTACTGTGTAATATATTGTGTAATAAAATATAATTGTGTAAAATATAATTGTGTAAAATAAATTGGTCTTCTAGTTTTTTTTTTAATTTTTATCAATTTTCATGTGGTTTCATATTTTCAGTTGTGTGCGTGTCTCCCTGTTTTATCCAGGTAATGGCTCCTCCAGTTTGTTAACGTTTTCAAAACTGACGTGTGAGCTCTCTTGATTTTTTTCTATTGGTTTGGTTGTATGTCCTTTATTTCGACAATCATATGTATTATTTCATTTTCTCTGTTAACTTTGGAGTTTGTTTCCTCTTCTTCTTATTCCTTCTGGCATCCAATTAGGTTGATTTATTTTGGTGTTTTTAATTTTTGGAAATACACGCATTCAACTCTATATTGTTTCCTTTGTACATGGCACTTTCTGATTTATATTTGGATTTTCTTTCTTTGATTCATATTTATATTTGGATTTTATTTTCTTTTATCTCTTTCTTTGATAGTGAGTGTGTTGTGTTTTCCATCTATGAGAGTCTGGCTGTTCTTCCATTCATAAGTGATTGTTTCCCGTTTTCATACCTTCGTGGTCATTAGTATACAGGATAGGACTTGAATTCTGAAAACATGAAATCCCAACTATGGAACACTGGCAGGAGGGCTGCTTTCCTCTGTCCAAATTTCCCTGTCCCAGGAGAGCAGACTCTTTCATAGGGGACTAGAAGAAAGTCCTGCCCACATGCACTCTCCTGACCACAGCATTCTGCAGTCCTCCATTGTGTTGAGTTGATTGAACGTCTTCTTTCACAGGCACACAAGAGCCCACCAAGCTAAATCTCAGCGTATTCAGCACAGACCCCAAACACCCCAAACGGCAGGCAAGGAGAGCCTCTGCAGAAGAATGGCCTCAAAGATGGGACAGCCACAACACAACAGCAGAGGGCATGCGTGCCACATACACAGACACACTTGAGACTCCCTCAAGGGACTTCCCTTTGTCACTCCGTAATTGCTCCTTCCTAAAGAAATTACCCTTAGGCTTGAAAACAGAATGGACTTTTCGAATACAGAGAAGAAGACCGAGACCTAGATCCATTGCAAATATTGAAGAATAAATTGATGCCAAGGAAAAGGAACAAGAAATGATCATGGCCAGGCAATCAGAATGAAACTGCTACATATAACACGCCCAATGAAGGATTGAAAGCAGCGGCCACAATACTTCATGTACATCAGAAAACACAGAAGATATCAGGAAGTCACGACCACAGAGATAAAAGTCAGAAAAATAAAATAAAATAAAATAAAATAAAATAAAATAAAATAAAATAAAATAAAATAAAGAGTTCCTGATGAAAAAATTGGTACCTGACTGAATGCAAAGGCCAGGAAGCTGGCAGAAGCAGAGGATCCAATTAATGACCTGGAATAAAAAGACTGGAAAATAGGGAAACAAATCCAAAGAGAGAAGGAAGGATAATGGAGCTTGACCATGAGCTTAGAGAAGTCTTCGATTCAAAGGAATGGAAAGAGGTGCCTATTGCAGAACTAGGAGTGATAGGAAAAAAGAGGGCTGAACATGTCTTTGAGAAATCAGATCTGAAAATGTCCCTCATTTGGGAGCAGAAACAGAGATCCATGTTCAGAGGCACAGAAGACTCCCATCATCATCACCAGAAGCAGAGCAACACAAGACATAGTGTCATTTCCCCTGCAAAAGCTAGTTATTGAGGAATTTTCTTTACCCAAATATGGGTGGGAGATTAGTTTGTCCATAACCAAGTTACTGTCTTCAAGAGGACAAGCTACACCATCTCTCGAATCAGGCCGGATAGAGGAAGCTACACCTGCTCAAGCCAGAATCTATATGCCCTGTTTTTCTGAACAATGACAGAGGAGTGGTTTTTGTCTAGAACTACGAGATATTGAGAAGACAAAGATTTAGGGAGACAAGATGGCAGGGAAGTAGGAGAAGGTGCAATTTCAACCTGTACCCTTAAGTGAGCTGATTACCAACCAATGAATTCTGATCACCCATGAAATCAGTCCGAGATCAGAATCATACACATCTGGATCTCTACAGAGGAGGAAGATGCCAGAGGGCAGGTAAAGCAAAGTGGGATGTTGGACTGATACTGATATTGGAAGATAAACAAAAGGGGGAGTGAGCCACCAGAGGTTACAGATTGGAAAGTAAACCCCTAATACGAGAGTACTGTGAATATGGGCACTATCATTAACTTGGAGACTGATTGAAAGCACTCAAAAACAGCAAAGGATTGCGGGAGGGGGGAATTTTGGGAATCTTGGCAACTAGGAACAGGGGCTTAAGTCCCCAGACCCAGGAAAGCCTCCCCTGGCACTGAGCCAGAGAGAGTGCGGTGGAGAAACCAGGTCTTGGTACCTGAGGCACCCGCGCGCCCAAGAACTTAAGGGGTCTAGCTCGCGTGAGGAGCTGGAGCCTCGCCAGAATGCAGAAGGACAAGCTGTGCTACAGAGCCTGAGATGCGCACACCTCTCACCCTTCCCTAAGGTGGGCGAATATAGAGCCTGGAGCTCCTGGTGCTCTTAGACCCAGAAAGACTAGGCACTCCCAGCCCAGGCCAGTGGGACAATCTTATTGTGCAATCGCTGCTTGGGACCTCTGTGGCGTCTGGAGCTGCCCAGACATCAGCTGCTGCTGTGGTTTTGGGTACAAGCAGAAGATCCTGCATCCCTATGGATGGCGACTCAGAACCTGCTCTGTCAGCGGCCAAAGGGGAATTTTATATGGGCTCTGCAGCACCCACAGGGACCAGATTGAGGCTTCTCTCTAAGAGGAAGGTCAGGGTGCAGTTTGCTTTCTTCTAAACCTCCAAAAACCATCAAAAGTTGTCAAGGCAAGAGAAAAAAATAAACCGGGCAAACATAAAAACCTCCAGAGAACAAAAGCCTTAAACAAAAAATAGATTTCTCAAGGGAGGAAGGAGAAGATAAATCAGGGATTATCATTTACTGAACACCCAAATGGAAGGCCCCACCCCCAGAAAACCAACCAGGAAAAAAAAAATGACTACAAGAGAAAAACCAGCACTACTTCCTAGATACCACTTTCATTTTTAACTCGTTCCCACTCTAATGGTTTATTTTGTTATATAGAGAATATTAAGATTTTTACCATCACAGTGAGATATCCAGTATATAAAATTCCATAATAACCTTCTAAAATGAAATTTTTGATACATACATCTCTGTTTTTCTTTTGTATTTCTATTTTTAAATTTTGTTTTTAAAATTTACTTGAGTCTAGTTTATTCCTTTTAATTGTTATTTTCTATTATTCATATGGAATTAAACTTTAAGGTAATCCCGTTTCTCCAATCAATGTTACACGTATCGAAAAACCAATTTTTTTCTTTCAATCATTTTTTAAATATGTTAATATTTATTTTTTAATTTTTTTATTAAATTTATTTTCAGCATAACAGTATTCATTATTTTTTCACCTCACTCAGTGCTTCATGCAATCCATGCCCTCTCTAATACCCACCACCTGTTACCCCAACCTCCCACACCCCCACCACTTCAAAACCCTCAGATTGTTTTTCAGAGTCCATAGTCTCTCATGATTCACCTCCGCTGCCAATTTCCCCCAACTCCTTTCTTCTCTCTAACTCCCCATGTCCTCATGCTATTTGTTATGCTCCACAAGTAAGTGAAACCATATGATAATTGACTTTCTGTGCTTGATTTATTTCACTCAGCATAATCTCTTCCAGTCCCATCCATGTTGCTACAAAAGTTGGGTGTTCATCCTTTCTGATGGAGGCATAATACTCCATAGTGTATATGGACCACATTTTCCTTATCCATTCGTCCGTTGAAGGGCATCTTGGTTCTTTCCCCCATTTGGCGACCGTGGCCATTGCTGCTATAAACATTGGGTTACAGATGGCCCTTCTTTAACTACATCTGTATCTTTGGGGTAAATACCCAGGAGTGCAATGGCAGGGTCATAGGGAAGTTCTATTTTTAATTTTTGAGGAATCTCCACACTGTTCTCCAAAGAGGCTGCACCAACCTGCATTCTCACCAACAGTGTAAAAGAGTTCCCCTTTCTGCACATCCTCTCCAACACATGTTTTTTTTTTTCCTTTTTTGTTAATTTTGGCCATTGTAACTGGTGTAAGGTGATATCTCAACGTGGTTTTAATTTTAATCTCCCTGAGAGCTAGTGTTGATGAACATTTTTTCATGTGTCTGATAACCATTTGTATGTATTTATTGGAGAAGCGTCTGTCCATATATTCTGCCCATTTTTTGATATGATTGTCTGTTTTGTGTGTGTTGAGTTTGAGGAGTTCATTATAGATCCTGGATGTCAACCTTTTGTCAGTACTGTCAATTTCAAATATCTTCTCCCATTCCGTGGGTTGCCTCTTTGTTTTTTTGACTGTTTCATTTGCTGTGCAGAAGCTTTTGATTTTGATGAAGTCCCAAAAGTTCATCTTCGCTTTTGGTTCCTTTGCCTTTGGAGACATATCTTAAAAAAAGTTGCTGTGGCTGATATCGAAGAGATTACTACCTATGTTCTCCTCTAGGATTCTGATGGATTGCTATCTCACACGGATGTCTTTTATCCATTTTGAGTTTATTTTTGTGTTCGGTGTAAGAGAATGGTCGAGTTTCATTCTTCTACATATAGCTGCCCAGTTATCCCAGCACCATTTATTGAAGAGACTTTTTTCCACTGTATATTTATTAGAGTTTTGTCGAAAATTAATTGACCATAGAGTTGAGGGTCAATATCTGGGTTCTCTACTCCATTCCACTGGTCTATGTGTCTGTTTTTATGCCAGTACAGTGCTGTCTTGTTGATCACAACTTTGAAGTAAAGCTTGAAATCAGGTAATGATAGGCCCCCAGTTTTATTTTTGGTTTTCAACATTTCCTTAGTGAATACGGGTCTCTTCTGATTCCATACAAATTTTAGGATAATTTGCTCCAGCTCTTTGAAAAATACCGGTGGAATTTTGATCGGAATAGCATTAAAAGTATAGATTGCTCTAGGTAGTATAGACATTTTCACAATGTTTAATCTTCTGATCCAAGAGTATGGAATGGTCTTCCATCTTTTTGTGTCTTCTTAAATTTCTTACATGAGTGTTCTGTAGTTCCTAGACTACAGATTCTTTACCTCTTTGGTTAGGTTTATTCCGAGGTATCTTATGGCTCTTGGTGCTATAGTAAATGGAATCGATTCTCTAATTTCCCTTTCTGTATTTTCATTATTAGTGTATAAGAAAGCCACTGATTCCTGTACATTGACTAGATTTGATGTTCCCTCTATCCTGCCATGTTGCTGAATTGCTGTATGAATTATGGTACTTTGGAAGTAGAGTCTTTGGGGTTTTCCATATAAAGAATCATGTCATCTGTGGAGAGAGTTTGAGTTCTGTGTTGCCAATTTGGATACCTTTTATTCCTCCTTCTTGTCTGATTGCTGTTGCTAGGACTCTTCATGCTATGTTGAACAAGAGTCGTGAGGGTGGGTATCCTTGTCGTGTTCCTGATCTCAACAGGAAGGACAGAAGCTTTTTCCCATTGAGGATGATATTTGCTGTGGGTCTTTCATACATAGATGGATTTGATGAAGTTCAGGAATGTTCCCTCTATCCTTATAATTTGAAGCGTTTTAATCAGGTACGGCTGCTGGATTTTGTCAAATGCTTTTTCTGCATCAATTGAGAGGACCACGTGTTTCTTCTCTCTTCTCTTATTAATTTTTTCTGTCACATAGATTGATTTGTGAATGTTTATTCAACATGTATCCCAGGAATGAATCCCACCTGGTCATGGTGGATAATCTTCTTAATGTGTTGTTGCATCCTGTGTGCTAGAACCTTATTGAGAATCTTAGCATCCATATTTCAGTGATATTCATCTGAAATTCTCCTCTTTGGTAGTGTCTTTACCTGGTTTGGAGATCAGGGTAATGCTGGCTTCATAGAAAGATTATGGAAGTTTTCCTTCTGCTTCAATTTTTTGAAACAGGTTCAGGAGAATAAGTGTTATTTCTTTTTAGAATGTTTGGTAGAATTCCCCAGGCAATCCATCCAGTCCTGGGATCTTGTTTTTTGGTAGGTTTTTGATCACTGCTTCAATATTGTTACTAGATATTGGTCTATGCAGGTTGTCAATTTCTTCCTAATTCAATTTTGGGAGTTAATTGTTTCCCAGGAATGCATCCATTTCATCTAGGTTGCTTAGCATATTGGCATATAACTGTTGATAATAACATCTGATGATTGTTTCCACTTCCTGGTGTTCATTGTGATCTCTCCCTTTTCATTCATAATTTTATATATTTGAGCTTTCTCTCTTTTATTTTGGATTAGTGTCACCAAGGGCTTATTGATCTTATTGATTCTTCCAAAAAACCAGCTTCTAGTTTCATTGATACGTTCCACTGTATCTCTGGTTTCTACATCATTGATCTCAGCTCTCATCTTAATTATTTCCCTTCTTATGTGTGGAGTTGGTTTGATTTGTTGTTGATTCTCCAGTTCTTTAAGGTGTAGAGACAGCTGCTGTGTTTTGGATTTTTCCATTTTTTTGAGGGAGGCTTGGATGGCTATGTATTTCCCCCTTAAGTCCGCCTTTGCTGTATCCCATAGTTTTTGGATCGAAGTGTCTTAATTCTCATTGGTTTCCGTGAATTGTTTCCGTTCTTCCATAAACTCCTGGTTGATCCAAGCATTCTTAAGCAAGGTGGCTTTTAGCTTCCAGGTGTTTGAGTTCCTTCGGAACTTTTCCTTGTGATTCAGCTCCAGTTTCAAAGCATTGTGATCTGAGAATGTGCAGGGAATAATCTCATTCTTTTGGTATCGGTTGATTCCTGATTTGTGACCTAGTATGTGGTCTACTCTGGAGAAGGTTCTGTATGCACTTGAGAAGAATATATATTCTGTTGTTTTAGGGTGGAATGTTCTTTATATATCTATGAAGTCCATCTGGTCCAATGTGTCATCCAATGTTCTTGTTTCTTTATTGATTTTCTGCTTCGATGTCACTAGGAATCAGGGAAATACAAATCAAAACCACAATGAGATATAACCTCACACCAGTCAGAATGGCTAAAATCAACAAGTCAGAAAATGACAGATGCTGGCGAGGATGCGGAGAAAGGGGAACCCTCCTACACTGTTGGTGGGAATGCAAGCTGGTGCAGCCACTCTAGAAAACAGCATGGAGGTTCCTCAAAATGTTGTAAATAGAACTGCCCTATGACCCAGCAATTGCACTATTGGATATTTACCCTAAAGATACAAACGTAGTGATCCAAAGGGGCACATGCACCCGAATGTTTATAGCAGCAATGTCCACAATAGCCAAACTATGGAAAGAACCTAGATGTCCATCAACAGATGAATGGATCAAGAAGATGTGGTATATATACACAATGGAATACTATGCAGCCATCAAAAGAAATGAAATCTTGCCATTTGCGACAACATGGATGGAACTAGAGTGTATCATGTTTACCGAAATAAGTCAAGCAGAGAAAGACAACTATAATATAATCTCCCTGATATGAGGAAGTGGTGATGCAACATGGGGGCTTAAGTGGGTACGAGAAGAATTAATGAAACAAGATGGGATTGGGAGGGAGACAAACCATAAGTGACTCTTAATCTCACAAAACAAACTGAGAGTTGCTGGGGGGAGGGGGTTTGGGAGAAGGGGGTGGGATTATGGACATTGGGGAGGGTATGTGCTTTGGTGAATGCTGTGAAGTGTGTAAACCTGGTGATTCACAGACCTGTACCCTGGGAATAAAAATATATGTTTATAAAAAATAAAAAATTAAATTTAAAAAAAAGAAAAGAAAAATTTAAAAAATGGAATAAACAAAACTAAACTAAAATTTAAAAAGAAGAAATATAAAAAATAGAAATGCAAAATGTAAACACAAGTGTATGTATCAAAAGGTTCAGATTAGAAGGTTATTATGGCATTTGATGTACTGGACATCTCACTGTGATGGTAAATAGGTTAAACATTATCTATATAATAATAAAAAATTAACTATATAAAAAATGAGCCAAAATAGTGGTATCGAATTAATAATAAATATTGTCCTATGAAGTAGTGGTGGTTGTTCTCTTGTTGTCTTTTTTTTTTTTTTCCAGGTTGGTTTTCTGGGGGAGGGGAGTGCCACGTGGGTTTTCAGTCTCTGAAGTTCTCTCAGCTAAGTCCTCCAGGCCCCCTCAAGGGTGTGGGCTCTGAGGAAACTGTTTTTTTTAGGCTTTTGTTCTTTGGAGGTTTTTATATTTGTTCACCTTTGTTTTTCTCTCTCGCTTTGACCACTTTTGATGGGTTTTGTATGTTTCGATGAAAGCAACTTGCACACTGACCTCTGAAGCCACAGTCTGGCTTCAGAGCCCAAAAAAATCCCCCCTTGGCCACTGGCAGACCAGGTTCCAGTCGCAGTCCCTGGGGACTCAGAATTTTTTGCTTGGACCCCAAACCAAGGCAGTGTTGGCTGTCTGGGCAGCTCCAGACTGCCAAAGAAGTTCCAAGCATCGAATAAACACTGAGATTTTTGGCTGACGTGGGCTGGGTGGGAGTGCCTGGTCTTTCTGGTCTGAGAGCACCTGGCTGGCATTTGTGTACACCTCTCTCACGGGAGGGCACTGGGTAGACTCAGACTCTGATGGCATGGCAGGGCACTTGCTTGGGGACTGCAAAAAGGCTGTGCTTCTGTTGGCTGGCAAGGTGCCCAGCCCCTCACAGGAGCAGGGAGCCATGCACTCTCAGGAGCGCTGTGGTTCGGGGACCAAGACCTGGTTTCTCTGCCACATTCTCTCTGGCTCTGTGCCAGGGCTGGCTGTCCTGGGTCTGGGGACTTAAGCCCCGATTCTAACACCCCAATTCCCGCAATCCCTCCCCCCCCGGTGATCCTTTGCTCTTTTTGAGTGCTTTCTACCAGATTCCCGAGTTAATGCTGGACCCCAGGTGCAGGGCACTCTCCTATTGGGATATTAGTTTCCAATGGGTTGCCTCTGTTGGCTCCCTCCCCCTTTTGTTTATCTTTTATATCAGTCCAACTTTCCCACTCCACCTTACCTGTCCACTGGTGTCTTCTGCTCCAGTAGAAATCCAAACGTGTATAATTCTGATCTCAGGCTGATTTCGTGGGTGATTGGAGATCTTTGGAAGGTATTCAGCTCACTTTAGGGTACAGGTTAATGGGTGCCTCCTCCTACTTCCCCACCATCTTGTCTCCCCCTCAACATCTTGTTCAATTCTATATTTAGAATTTTTCCTCTTATAGATCTCCCCCTTAATATTTCCTGCAGTGTCGGCTTGGTGGTTGCATATTCTTTTAAGCCTTGCCGGTCTTGGAAACTCTTCATCTCTCCATCCATTTAGAATGTCAGTCTTGCTGTATCAAGTATTCTTGGCTGCATGTTCTTCTCATTTAGGGCCCTGAATATATCTTCCAGCTGTTTCTGGCTTGCCAGGTCTCTAGACAGGTTTGATGTTATTCTGATTGGCTTTCCTCTGTAAGTAAGGAGCCTGTTTGCCCTAGCAGCTTTCAAGAGATTATACCTACAATTATAATTCCTCAATTTGACTATCCCATGTCGTGATGAATTTTTGAAATGTATAATATTGGATGGAAACCATTCAGCCTCTAGTACATGAATACTGGTTCCATTTGTGAGATTGGGAAAATTTTTATGAAGGACTTGTTCCACTATATCTTCTAGAATTCTTTCTTTCTCCTCCCCTTCAGGGATTCCAATAATTCTGACGTTGGAACATTTCATGGCATCCTTTATTTTCCTGATTCTGTTTAGTGGTTTCTAAGCTGTTTGATCCAGGCTTCTTTCTGATCCTTTCTCTCTATCTGTTTGTCCTCCAGATCACTAATTCTATCTTCTGTCTCAGTTCCCCCAGCTTTGAGAGAGTTTACACTAGATTGTACTCATTGAGTGAGAGCATTGTAAACTTCCTCCCTGGTAGCTTTGGGCTCCTCCCTAACATTTTGAACATCCTGTCTAGTCGTTTTCACCTCGGCCCTAATCAATTTTATTTGGTAATCCATGGATTTCTCCAACCTAGCTATTGCCTGGATAGTTGTTAGCCTGAATTCTCTTTCCGACATGTTGTCTATGTTGATAGCCGTTAGCTCTGTTGCAGAGGTCCATCCTCTGTATTTTTCTTCTGTTGGGCATTGCTCCTCCTAGTCATTTTCGTGGTAGTTATCAGATATAACTGAATGTGTTAACCGTGGTGAATCAAGGTGCACCCTGGATCACTTCTAAGCAATCAGGATTCCCCACCCAAACAAGAGACAAAAGAAAAGAGAAAAAAAAGAAAAAGGAGATAGAGAGAGAGAGACAGGAAAGAAAAGAAGATGAAAGAGAACATTAAGCCCAAATGGGCCCCAAGGTAAGATTTATGAGGTAGACAAAGAAAAACAGACAATCAAAAAGACTAATAAAAGTATATGACAAAAGGAAAAAAAATATGTCCAAATAAAGGAAGAACCTGTCAAAAAGTACCCCAAGTGTAAGATTTATATACTAGCTGTGCAAACACAAAAGCACAGAAACACTTGTGGAAGAAAAAGATGGGAGAGTGGTTATAAATTCTCAGTGTGTGAGAGCAAGGTTGTTTTGATTCTTCCTGGATGTATCTTGATATCCTTGTTAAAATTCTCAACTTTCCTAAGATAAAGGGGGATTAAAAATTAGTTTACCTATAGGGGTAGTATTGATTGGGGAAAGCAGATTACATTGAAGTTTAACTCTATATGAATATTAGAAGATAAAAATAAAAAGGAATAAACCATACTAAACTAAACTAAAATGTAAAAAAAAAGGAACTCAAAAAATAGAAATGCAAAAGAAATACATAGGTGTATGTATCAGAAAGTTCAGGTTAGAAGGTTATTAAGGAATTTGATATACTGGATGGCTCGCTGTAATGGTGTTAGGTTAAAAAAATAACCTATAAAAAAAAAAAAAAGAACCAGAATAGTGCGAATGAATGAAAAATAAAAGTTTTCCTATGAAATAGTGGTTGTTCTCTTGTACTCCTTTATTTTTTTACCTCTTTTTTTTTTTTTGTTTCCTTCTTGGGTTGTTTTCTGGGGGAATGGCCTGCCATGTGGGTTTTCAGTCAGTGGTGTTCCCTGACTTAAGTCCTCCAGCCCCCCTCAAGGTGGTAGGCTCTGAGGAAACTGTTGTTGTTGTTGTTGTTGTTGTTTTTCCAGACTTTTGTCCCTGCCGGTTTTTATGTTTGTTCACTTTTTCTTTCTCACTTTGACCGCTTTTGATGGTTTTTGTAGTTTTAGAGGATAGCAAACTGCACCCTGATCTCCCTCTCAGAGAGAAGCCTCAGTCTGGCTGCAAAGCCTAAATAAGTTCCCCCTTGGCCACTGGCAGAGCACGTTCCAAGTCGCGGTCCCTGGAGACGCAATATCTTTTGCTTGTCCCCAAAGCCAAGGCAGTGGCGGCTGTCTGGGCGGCTCCAGAACACCAGAGAGGTTCTAAGCATCGATTGCACAATGAGATTTTCCCGCTGGCCCGGGCTGGGAGTGCCTGGTCTTTCTGGGTCAAAGAGAGCCCGGCTTGCAAGCACCAATTTCAGGGGAAGTTGAGGTTCCTGCACGGATGTCAGGCTGAGAACAGGGCACAGGTCTGAGAGCACCAGGCTGGGCCTTCGCGCACCTCTCCTAGCCCATATGGTAGAGTTTGGTGCAGGCTCTGAAACAATGGCGCGTATCAAAGGGAACCGGATGGGCCTTTATACTCAGTATCTCAGGCTCTATAGCACCTCTCGGTGTTCTGCCATGCAGCATGGTCCCATCCCTTCACCGGAAATGGACCCCAAGTGTTCTCGGGAGCACTGGCGGCTTAGGGACCAAGAGCTGGTTTCTCCACTGCACTCTCTCCTCAGCATCAGGGGAGGCTGTCCTGGAACTGGGGATTTAAGCCCCTGTCCCTAGCTGTCCCAATTCCCACAATTTCCCCCTGAGATCCTTTGCTCTTTGGAGTGCTTTCAACCAGTCTCCAAGTTAATGCTGGTCCCCAGACACAGGGCACTCTCGCCCGTATTTTCCTGGATGTATCTTATTGGGGTATTACTTTCCAGCTGGTTGCCTCTGGTGGCTCCCTCCCCCTTTTGTTTTCTTCACATATTGGTCGCCATTCCCACTCCGCTTTACCTGTCCACTGGAGTCTTCTCCCCCTGTAGAGATCCAGACGTGTATAATTCTGATCTCAGGCTGATTTCATGGGTGATTGGAGTTCTTTGGTAGGTAATCAGCTCACTTTGGGTACAGGCTGAAAAGGGCCTCCTACTTCCCAGCCATTTTGTACATATTCCGGAAAACCAAATTTTAATGCCCTTCTATCTAACGAAAGATGAGTCCTTTAACAAAGATATCAAGATACATCCAGGAAAAATCAAAACGACATTCTTCGCCCACACAGAGAGTTTATAAACACTCTGCCATCTTTTTCTTCCTCCAGTGTTTCTGTATATTTGTATTTCTCCTGATACTATAGAAATCTTACACGGGATTCTTTTTGATGAGGTTCTTCCTTTATTTATATATATATATGTATACATAATATATAATTGCATATATATATTATGCTATATATATATTGCATGAATGTATATATATTGTATATTATATATATAATTGCTAGCTTTTAAACTATATTATATAAATATATTAAATATCATTATATATTATATTTATATTATAGTATATAAAATATCAGACAATATATAATATTATGCAATATCTATTCCATAATATTATATATTTGCAATATATATTGTAATTATATACATATTAAATATTATATATAATATAAATACATTTATGAAAATATATATATATTTTTTTCATCTTGTCATATATTTTTACCAGATTTTTGTTTGTCTGTTTTGTTTTTATACTTTATAAATCTTTCCTTGGGCCCCATTTTGGCTGAGACTTCTTTTTTCTCTTCCCTTTCTACCTGTTTCTCTCTCTCTCTTTTTTTTTATTTATTTTTTATTTTTTATTAACATATATTTTTATCCCCAGGTTTACACACTTCACAGCACTCACCAAAGCACATACCCTCCCCAATGTCTATAATCCCACCCCCTTCTCCCAAACCCCCTCCCCCCAGCAACCCTCAGTTTGTTTTGTGAGATTAAGAGTCACTTATGGTTTGTCTCCCTCCCAATCCCATCTTGTTTCATTTATTCTTCTTGTATCCACTTAAGCCCCCATGTTGCATCACAACTTCCTCATATCAGGGAGATCATATGATAGTTGTCTTTCTCTGCTTGACTTATTTCGCTAAGCATGATAAGCTCTAGTTCCATCCATGTTGTTGCAAATGGCAAGATTTCATTTCTTTTGATGGCTGCATAGTATTCCATTGTGTATATATACCACATCTTCTTGATCCATTCATCTGTTGATGGACATCTAGGTTCTTTCCATAGTTTGGCTATTGTGGACATTGCTGCTATAAACATTCGGGTGCATGTGCCCCTTTGGATCACTACATTTGTATCTTTAGGGTAAATACCCAATAGTGCAATTGCTGGGTCATAGGGCAGTTCTATTTACAACATTTTGAGGAACCTCCATGCTGTTTTCCAGAGTGGCTGCACCAGCTTGCATTCCCACCAACAGTGTAGGAGGGTTCCCCTTTCTCCGCATCCTCACCAGCATCTATCATTTCCTGACTTGTTGATTTTTGCCATTCTGACTGGTGTGAGGTGATATCTCATTGTGGTTTTGATTTGTATTTCCCTGATGCCGAGTGATATGGAGCACTTTTTCATGTGTCTGTTGGCCATCTGGATGTCTTCTTTGCAGAAATGTCTGTTCATGTCCTCTGCCCATTTCTTGATTGGATTATTTGTTCTTTGGGTGTTGAGTTTGCTAAGTTCTTTATAGATTCTGGACACTAGTCCTTTATCTGATATGTCGTTTGCAAATATCTTCTCCCATTCTGTCAGTTGTCTTTTGATTTTGTTAACTGTTTCCTTTGCTGTGCAAAAGCTTTTGATCTTGATGAAATCCCAATAGTTCATTTTTGCCCTTGCTGCCCTTGCCTTTTGCATTGTTTCTAGGAAGATGTTGCTGCGGCAGAGGTCGAAGAGGTTGCTGCCCGTGTTCTCCTCAAGGATTTTGAAGGATTCCTTTCACACATTGAGGTCCTTCATTCATTTTGAGTCTATTTTTGTGTGTGGTGTAAGGAAATGGTCCAATTTCATTTTTCTGCATGTGGCTGTCCAATTTTCCCAGCACCATTTATTGAAGAGGCTGTCTTTTTTCCATTGGACATTCTTTCCTGCTTTGTCGAAGATGAGTTGACCATAGAGTTGAGGGTCTATTTCTGGGCTCTCTATTCTGTTCCATTGATCTATGTGTCTGTTTTTGTGCCAGTACCATGCTGTCTTGATGATGACAGCTTTGTAATAGAGCTTGAAGTCCGGAATTGTGATGCCACCAACGTTGGCTTTCTTTTTCAATATCCCTTTGGCTATTCGAGGTCTTTTCTGGTTCCATATAAATTTTAGCATTATTTGTTCCATTTCTTTGAAAAAGATGGTTGGTACTTTGATAGGAATTGCATTAAATGTGTAGATTGCTTTAGGTAGCATAGACATTTTCACAATATTTATTATTCCAATCCAGGGGCATGGAACATTTTTACATTTCTTTGTGTCTTCCTCAATTTCTTTCATGAGTACTTTATAGTTTTCTGAGTATAGATTCTGTGTCTCTTTGGTTAGGTTTATTCCTAGGTATCTTATGGTTTTGGATGCAATTGTAAATGGGATTGACTCCTTAATATCTCTTTCTTCTGTCTTGCTGTTGGTGTAGAGAAATGCAACTGATTTCTGTGCATTGATTTTATATCCTGACACTTTACTGAATTCCTGTATAAGTTCTAGCAGTTTTGGAGTGGAGTCTTTTGGGTTTTCCACATATAGTATCATATCATCTGCGAAGAGTGATAATTTGACTTCTTCTTTGTTGATTTGGATGCCTTTAATTTCCTTTTGTTGTCTGATTGCTGAGGCTAGGACCTCTAGTACTATGTTGAATAGCAGTGGTGATAATGGACATCCCTGCCGTGTTCCTGACCTTAGCGGAAAAGCTTTCAGTTTTTCTCAATTGAGAATGATATTTGTGGGGGGTTTTTCATAGATGGCTTTGATGATATTGAGGTATGTGCCCTCTATCCCTACACTTTGAAGAGTTTTGATCAGGAAGGGATGCTGTACTTTGTCAAATGCTTTTTCAGCATCTATTGAGAGTATCATATGGTTCTTGTTCTTTCTTTTATTGATGTGTTGTATCACATTGACTGATTTGCGGATGTTGAACCAACCTTGCAGCCCTGGAATAAATCCCACTTGGTCGTGGTGAATAATCTTTTTAATGTACTGTTGAATCCTATTGGCTAGTATTTTGTTGAGTATTTTCGCATCTGTGTTCAAGGATATCGGTCTATAGCTCTCTTTTTTGGTGGGATCCTTGTCTGGTTTTGGGATCAAAGTGATGCTGGCCTCATAAAATGAGTTTGGAAGATTTCCTTCCATTTCTATTTTTTGGAACAGTTTCAGGAGAATAGGAATTAGTTCTTCTTTAAATGTTTGGTAGAATTCTCCTGGGAAGCCGTCTGGCCCTGGACTTTTGTTTGTTTGGAGATTTTTAATGACTGTTTCAATCTCCTTACTGGTTATGGATCTGTTCAGGCTTTCTATTTCTTCCTGGTTCGGTTGTGGTAGCTTATATGTTTCTAGGAATGTATCCATTTCTTCCAGATTGTCAAATTTATTGGCGTAGAGTTGCTCATAGTATGTTCTTATAATAGTTTGAATTTCTTTGGTGTTAGTTGTGATCTCTCCTCTTTCATTCATGATTTTATTTATTTGGGTCCTTTCTCTTTTCTTTTTGATAAGTGAGGCCAGGGTTTTATCAATTTTATTAATTCTTTCAAAGAACCAGCTCCTAGTTTCGTTGATTTGTTCTATTGTTTTTTTGGTTTCTATTTCATTGATTTCTGCTCTGATCATTATGATTTCTCTTCTCCTGCTGGGCTTAGGGTTTCTTTCTTGTTCTTTCTCCAACTCCTTTAGCTGTAGGGTTAGGTTGTGTACCTGAGACCTTTCTTGTTTCTTGAGAAAGGTTTGTACCGCTATATATTTTCCTCTCAGGACTGCCTTTGTTGTGTCCCACACATTTTGAACCGTTGTATTTTCATTATCATTTGTTTCCATGATTTTTTTCAATTCTTCTTTAATTTCCCCGTTGACCCATTCATTCTTTAGAAGAATGCTGTTTAGTCTCCATGTATTTGGGTTCTTTCCAAACTTCCTTTTGTGGTTGAGTTCTAGCTTTAGAGCATTGTGGTCTGAAAATATGCAGGGAATGATCCCAATCTTTTGATACAGGTTGAGTCCTGATTTAGGACCGATGATGTGATCTATTCTGGAAAATGTTCCATGTGCACTAGAGAAGAATGTGTATTCTGTTGCTTTGGGATGAAATATTCTGAATATATCTGTGATGTCCATCTGGTCCAGTGTGTCGTTTAAGGCCTTTATTTCCTTGCTGATCTTTTGCTTGGATGATCTGTCCATTTCAGTGAGGGGAGTGTTAAAGTCCCCTACTATTATTGTATTATTGTTGATGTGTTTCTTTGATTTTGTTATTAATTGGTTTATATAGTTGGCTGCTCCCACGTTGGGGGCATAGATATTTAAAATTGTTAGATCTTCTTGTTGGACAGACCCTTTGAGTATGATATAGTGTCCTTCCTCATCTCTTATTATAGTCTTTGGCTTAAAATCTAATTGATCTGATATAAGGATTGCCACTCCTGCTTTCTTCTGATGTCCATTAGCATGGTAAATTCTTTTCCACCCCCTCACTTTAAATCTGGAGATGGCTTCGGGCTTAAAATGAGTTTCTTGGAGGCAACATATAAATGGGTTTTATTTTTTTATCCATTCTGATACCCTGTGTCTTTTGACAGGGGCATTTAGCCCATTCACATTCAGGGTAACTATTGAGAGATATGAATTTAGGGCCATTGTATTGCCTGTAAGGTGACTGTTACTGTATATGGTCTCTGTTCCTTTCTGATCTACCACTTGTAGGCTCTCTCTTTGCTTAGAGGACCCCTTTCAAGATTTCCTGTAGAGCTGGTTTGGTATTTGCAAATTCTTTCAGTTTTTGTTTGTCCTGGAAGCTTTTAATCTCTCCTTCTATTTTCAATGATAGCCTAGCTGGATATAGTATTCTTGGTTGCATGTTTTTCTCGTTTAGTGCTCTGAAAATATCATGCCAGCTCTTTCTGGCATGCCAGGTCTCTGTGGATAAGTCAGCTGCCAATCTAATATTTTTACCATTGTATGTTACAGTCTTCTTTTCCCGGGCTGCTTTCAGGATTTTCTCTTTGTCACTGAGACTTGCAAATTTTACTATTAGGTGACCGGGTGTGGGCTTATTCTTATTGATTTTAAGAGGCATTCTCTGAACCTCCTGAATTTTGATGCTCATTCCCTTTGCCATATTGGGGAAATTCTCCCCATTAATTCTCTCCAGTATACCTTCTGCTCTTTTCTCTCTTTCTTCTTCTTCTGAAATCCCAATTATTCTAATGTTGTTTCGTCTTATGGTGTCACTTATCTCTCGAATTCTCCCCTCGTGGTCCAGTAGCTGTTTGTCCCTCTTTTGCTCAGCTTCTTTATTCTCTGTCATTTGGTCTTCTATATCACTAATTCTTTCTTCTGCCTCATTTATCCTAGCAGTTAGAGCCTCCATTTTTGATTGCACCTCATTAATAGCTTTTTGATTTCAACTTGGTTAGATTTTAGTTCTTTTATTTCTCCAGAAAGGACTTTTATATCTCTCGAGATGGTTTCTCTTATATCTTCCATGCCTTTTTCGAGCCCGACTAGAACCTTGAGAATTGTCATTCTGAACTCTAGATCTGACATGTTACCGATGTCTTTATTGATTAGGTCCCTAGCCTTCGGTACTGCCTCTTGTTCTTTTTTTTGTGTTGAATTTTTACGTCTTGTCATTTTGTCCAGATAAGAGTAAATGAAGGGGCAAGTAAAATACTAACAGGGTGGCAACAACCCCAGGAAAATATGTTTTAACCAAATTAGAAGAGATCCAAAATCGTGAGTGGGTAGAAAGGGGATAAAAAGAGGTTCAAAAAGGAAGAAAGGGAAAAAAAGCCAAAAGAAAAAAAAAAGGAAAGAAAAGAATTTTTAAAAAAAGAAAACACCTAAGAAAAATGTAAAAAAGAAAAAGATATATATTAGATAAACTAGTAAAAAATCATTAAAAAAGAAAAAGGTAACAGTTAAAAAAAAAAATTTTTTACCCGAAGGCGAGAAAAAAAAAAAAAAGAAAAAGAAAAAATTAAATTAACTGCAAGACTAAAATAAATCACAGGAAAAAAGCCATGAGTTCCGTGCTTGGCTTTCTCCTCCTCTGGAATTCTGCTGCTCTCCTTGGTATTGAAACCGCACTCCTTGCAGGTGAACTTGGTATGGGCTGGATTTCTTGTTGATCTTCTGGGGGAGGGGCCTGTTGTAGTGATTCTCAAGTGTCTTTGGCCCAGGCTGAATTGCACCGCCCTTACCTGGGGCCAGGGTGAGTAATCCGCTCCGGTTTGCTTTCAGCAGCTTTTGTTCCCTGAGCGCTTTCCGTAGAGTTCTGGAGGACGGGAATACAAATGGCGGCCTCCTGGTCTCTGGCCCAAAGGAGCCGAGAGCCCAGGGCCCCACTCCTCAGTGCGCCCTCAGAGAACAGCCCCCAGTTACTCCCGTCTGTCTGACCTCCGGCCCCGCTCTGAGCTCACCGAGCCTGCGACCGGTTCAAGGTAACACCGAGCTGTGAGCTTACTGTCGGCTCTGTCTGTAGCCAGCTTTCCCGTTCCAATACCCGCCAGCTCTGCGACACTCAGACACCCCCGATCCTTCTGTGACCCTGCGGGACCTGAGGCCACGCTGACCCCACGTGGGCTTTGCCCCGGTTTAGCCTCTGGAGCTATGTCCCTCAGCGGAACAGACTTTTAAAAGTCCTGATTTTGTGCGCGGTTGCTCCGCTGCTTGCCGGGAGCCGGCCCCTCCCCCCGGGGTCTATCTTCCCATCGCTTTAGATTCACTTCTCCGCCAGTCCTACCTTTCAGAAAGTGGTTGTTTTTCTGTTTCCAGAATTGCTGTTCTTCTCTTCGATCTGCCGATGGATTTTCAGGTGTTTGCAATCTTTAGATAAGCTATCAAGCTGATCTCCGGCTAGCTGAAGCAGTCTCAGCTTGCTACTTCTCCACCATCTTGACTCCTCCAAGTCAGTATTTGTAAAGTGTTGTACGGTGTCTAGCCCTTGGCAGGTACCCCATAAAGCTCCATAAAGTCAAGTTGTTACAATTATTCTTTAATTTGGTCCGTCATCAAAATTATCAGGGACCACAGACCCAGGATTCACAGACCTGTACCCCTGGCGATGGTCGTGGATGACTCGCTGGTAGAGCAGAGACACCGCCAGTGTGAACGACCCTGTCCCGTTTTCTCAATACGCCAGCTCGGTTTTATGATTGGCGGTTGCAATACCCATTTCTTCTGCCTTTGCTGGGGATGGAGCAGTGGCTTGTGGCCCCTGTGCAGGCAGAGCTGGCTCTCGCTGGAGCAGCCCCCTGATCAGCAGGAGCTTGCTTCCATAGGACCTTGCAATTTCTCCTTCTATACCACATCTTCTTGATCCATTCATCTGTTGATGGACATCTAGGTTCTTTCCACAGTTTGGCTATTGTGGACATTGCTGCTATAAACATTCGGGTGCATGTGCCCCTTTGGATCACTACGTTTGTATCTTTAGGGTAAATATCCAATAGTGCAATTGCTGGGTCATAGGGCAGTTCTATTTACAACATTTTGAGGAACCTCCATGCTGTTTTCCAGAGTGGCTGCACCAGCTTGCATCCCACTAACAGTGTAGGAGGGTTCCCCTTTCTCTGCATCCTCGCCAGCATCTGTCATTTCCTGACTTGTTGATTTTAGCCATTCTGACTGGTGTGAGGTGATATCTCATTGTGGTTTTGATTTGTATTTCCCTGATGCCGAGTGATATGGAGCACTTTTTCATGGGTCTGTTGGCCATCTGAATGTCTTCTTTGCAGAAATGTCTGTTCATGTCCTCTGCCCATTTCTTGATTGGATTGTTTGTTCTTTAGGTGTTGAGTTTGCTAAGTTCTTTATAGATTCTGGACACTAGTCCTTTATCTGATATGTCGTTTGCAAATATCTTCTCCCATTCTGTCAGTTGTCTTTTGATTTTGTTAACTGTTTCCTTTGCTGTGCAAAAGCTTTTGATCTTGATGAAATCCCAATAGTTCATTTTTGCCCTTGCTTTCCTTGCCTTTGGCAATCTTCCTAGGAACATGTTGCTGTGGCTGAGGTCGACGAAGTTGCTGCCTGTGTTCTCTTCAAGGATTTTGATGTATTCCTTTCACACATTGAGGTCCTTCATCCATTTTAAGTCTATTTTTGTGTGTGGTGTAAGGAAATGGTCCAATTTCATTTTTCTGCATGTGGCTGTCCAATTTTCCCAGCACCATTTATTGAAGAGGCTGTCTTTTTTCCATTGGACATTCTTTCCTGCTTTGTCGAAGATGAGTTGACCATAGAGTTGAGGGTCTATTTCTGGGCTCTCTATTCTGTTCCATTGATCTATGTGTCTGTTTTTGTGCCAGTACCATGCTGTCTTGATGATGACAGCTTTGTAATAGAGCTTGAAGTTTGGAATTGTGATGCCACCAACGTTGGCTTTCTTTTTCAATATCCCTTTGGCTATTCGAGGTCTTTTCTGGTTCCATATAAATTTTAGCATTATTTGTTCCATTTCTTTGAAAAAGATGGTTGGTACTTTGATAGGAATTGCATTAAATGTGTAGATTGCTTTAGGTAGCATAGACATTTTCACAATATTTATTATTCCAATCCAGGGGCATGGAACATTTTTCCATTTCTTTGTGTCTTCCTCAATTTCTTTCATGAGTACTTTATAGTTTTCTGAGTATAGATTCTGTGTCTCTTTGGTTAGGTTTATTCCTAGGTATCTTATGGTTTTGGATGCAATTGTAAATGGGATTGACTTCTTAATTTCTTTTTCTCTGTCTTGCTGTGGGTGTAGAGAAATGCAACTGATTTCTGTGCATTGATTTTATATCCTGACACTTTACTTAATTCCTGTATAAGTTCTAGCAGTTTTGGAGTGGAGTCTTTTGGGTTTTTCACATATAGTATCATATCATCTGTGAAGAGTGATAATTTGACTTCTTCTTTGCTGATTTGGATGCCTTTAATTACCTTTTGTTGTCTGATTGCTGAGGCTAGGACCTCTAGACTATGTTGAATAGCAGTGGTGATTATAGACATCCCTGCCGTGTTCCTGACCTTAGTGGAAAAGTTTTCAGTTTTTCTCCATTGAGAATGATATTTGTGGTGGTTTTTTCATAGATAGCTTTAATGATATTGAGGTATGTGCCCTCTATCCTTACACTTTGAAGAGTTTTGATCAGGAACGGATGCTGTACTTTGTCAAATGCTTTTTCAGCATCTATTGAGAGTATCATATGGTTCTTGTTCTTTCTTTTATTGATGTGTTGTATCACAGTGACTGATTTGCGGATGTTGAACCAACCTTGCAGCCCTGGAATAAGTCCCTCTTGGTGTGGAGAATAATCCTTTTAATGTACTGTTGAATCCTATTGGCTAGTATTTTGTTGAGTATTTTTGCATCTGTTGTTCATTAAGGATATTGGTCTATAGCTCTCTTTTTTGAATGGGATCCTTGTCTCGTTTTGGGACCAAGGTGATGCTGGCCTCATAAAATGAGTTTGGAAGTTATCCTTCCATTTCTATTTTTTGGAACAGTTTCAGGAGAATAGGAATTAGTCTTCTTTAAATGTTTGGTAGAAATCCCCCGGGAAGCCTTCTGGCCTGAGTTTTTGTTTGTTTGAGGATTTTTAATGACTGTTTCAATCTCCTTACTGGTTATGGGTCTGTTCAGGCTTTCTATTTCTTTCTGGTTCAGTTGTGGTAGTTTATATGTTTCTAGGAATGCATCCATTTCTTCCAGATTGTCAAATTTATTGCTGTAGTGTTGTTCATAGTATGTTCTTATAATAGTTTGTATTTCTTTGGTGTTAGTTGTGATCTATCCTCTTTCATTCATGATTTCATTTATTTGGGTCCTTTCTCTTCTCTTTTTGATAAGTCAGGTCAGGGGTTTATCAATTCTATTAATTCTGTCAAAGAACCATCTCCTAGTTTCGTTGATTTGTTCTATTGTTTTTTGGTTTCTATTTCATTGATTTCTGCTCTGATCTTTATGATTTCTCTTTTCCTGCTGGGCTTAGGGTGTCTTTCTTGTTCTTTCTCCAGCTCCTATAGATGTAGGGTTATGTTGTATATCTGAGCCTTTTCTTGTTTCTTGGGAAAGGCTTGTACCACTACATATATTCCTCTCAGGACTGCCTTTGTTGTGTCCCACACATTTTGACCGTTTTAGTTTCATTATCATTTGTTTCCATGATTTTTTTCAATTCTTCTTTAATTTCCCGGTTGACCCATTCATTCTTTAGAAGGATGCTGTTTAGTCTCCATGTATTTGGGTTCTTTCCAAACTTCCTTTTGTGGTTGAGTTCTAGTTTTAGGGCATTGTGTTCTGAAAATATGCAGGGAATGATCCCAATCTTTTGATACCAGTTGAGTCCTGATTTAGGACCGAGGATGTGATCTATTCTGGAGAATGTTCCATGTGCACTAGAGAAGAATGTGTATTCTGTTGCTTTGGAATAAAATGTTCTGAATATATTTGTGATGTCCATCTGGTCCAGTGTGTCATTTAAGGCCTTTATTTCCTTGCTGATCTTTTGCTTGGATGATCTGTCCATTTCAGTGAGGGGAGTGGTAAGGTCCCCTACTATTATTGCATTATTGTTGATGTGTTTCTTTGATTTTGTTATTAATTGGTTTATATAGTTGGCTGCTCCCACGTTGGGGGCATAGATATTTAAAATTGTTAGATCTTCTTGTTGGACAGACCCTTTGAGTTTGATATAGTGTCCTTCCTCATCTCTTATTATAGTCTTTGGCTTAAAATCTAATTGATCTGATATAAGGATTGCCACTCCTGCTTTCTTCTGATGTCCATTAGAATGGTAAATTCTTTTCCACCCCATCACTTGAAATCTGGTGGTGTCTTCGGGCTTAAAATAAGTTTCTTGGAGGCAACATATAGATGTGTTTTGTTTTTTTAGCCATTCTGATAGCCTGTGTCTTTTGACAGGGGCATTTATCCCATTCACATTCAGGGTAACTATTGAGAGATATGAATTTAGTGCCATTGTATTGCCTGTAAGATGACTGTTATTGTATATGATCTTTGTTCCTTTCTGATCTACCACTTGTAGGCTCTCTCTTTGCTTAGAGGACCCCTTTCAATATTGCCTGTAGAGCTGGTTTGGTGTTTGCAAATTATTTCAGTTTTTGTTTGTCCAGTAAGGTTTTAATCTCTCCTTCTATTTTCAATGATAGCCTAGCTGGATATATTATTCTTGGCTGCATGTTTTTCTTGTTTAGTGCTCTGAAAATATCATGCCAGCTCTTTCTGTCCTGCCAGGTCTCTGTGGATAAGTCAGCTGCCAATCTAATATTTTTACCATTGTATGTTACAGACTTCATTTCCCAGGCTGCTTTCATGATTTTCTCTTTCTCACTGAGACTTGTAAATTTTACTATTAGGTGATGGGGTGTGGGCCTATTCTTATTGATTTTGAGGGGCGTTCTCTGAACCTCCTGAATTTTGATGCTCCTTCCCTTTGCCATATTGGGGAAATTCTCCCCATTAATTCTCTCCAGTATACCTTGTGCTCCCCCCTTTCTTCTTCTTCTGGAATCCCAATTATTCTAATGTTGTTTCGTCTTATGGTGTCACTTATCTCTCGAATTCTCCCCTCATGGTCCAGTAGCTGTTGTCCCTTTTTTGCTCAGCTTTTTTATTCTCTGTCATTTGGTCTTCTATATCACTAATTCTTTCTTCTGCTTCATTTATCCTAGCAGTGAGAGCTCCATTTTTGATTGCACCTCATTAATAGCTTTTTTGATTTCAACTTGGTTAGATTTTAGTTCTTTTATTTCTCCAGAAAGGGCTTTTATATCTCTCGAGATGGTTTCTCTCATATCTTCCATGCCTTTTTCAAGCCTGGCTAGAACCTTTAGAATTGTCATTCTGAACTCTATATCTGACATATTACCAATGTCTGTATTGATTAGGTCCCTAGCCTTCGGTACTGCCTCTTGTTCTTTTTTTTTTGTGTTGAAGTTTTCCGTCTTGTCATTTTGTCCAGATAAGAGTATATGAAGTAGCAAGTAGAATACTAAAAGGGTGGCAAAAACCCCAGGAAAATATGCTTTAACCAAATTAGAAGAGATCCCAAATCGTGAGGGGCGAGTAAGGGGATAAAAAGAGGTTCATAAAGGAAGAAAGAAAGAAATAGAAAGGAAAATAATTTAAAAAAAGAAAACAAATAAGAAAAATATAAAAAAGAAAAAATATATATATTAGATAAACTGGTTAAAAACGTTAAAAACGTTAAAAAAAATTTTACCAGAAGGCAAGAAAAAAACAAAAAATGAAAAAAAAATTAAATTAACTGCAAGTCTAAAAAAAAAAAAATTGCAGGGAAAAAGCCATGAGTTCCGTGCTTTGCTTTCTCCTCCTCTGGAATTCTGCTGCTCTCCTTGGTATTGAAACCGCACTCTTTGTTTGGTGAACTTGGTCTTGGCTGGATTTCTTGTTGATCTTCTGGGGGAGGGGCCTGTTGTAGTGATTCTCAAGTGTCTTTGCCTCAGGCGAAATTGCACCGCCCTTATCAGGGGCTGAGGTGAGTCATCCCCTCGTTTTTGCTTTCAGGAGCTTTTGTTCCCTGAGTGCTTTCGGTTGAGTTCCAGAGAATGGGAATACAAATGGTGGCCTCCTGGTCTCTGGCCCAGAGTTGCCGAGAGGAGCCCAAGGCCCCACTCCTCAGTGCGCCCTCAGAGAACAGCTCCAGTTACTCCAATCTGCCTGGCCTCTGGCCGCTCTCCGAGCTCACCGAGTCTGCAACCGGTTCAAGGTAATACCGAGCTGTGAGCTTACTGTCAGCTCTGTCTCTGTAGCCGGCTTTCCCGTTCCAATACCCGCAAGCTTTGCGACACTCAGACACCCCCAATCCTTCTGTGACCCTGCGGGACCTGAGGCCACGCTGACCCCATGTGGGCTTTGACCCGGTTTAGCCTCTGGAGCGATGTTCCACAGCAGAACAGACTTTTAAAAGTCCTGATTTTGTGCGCCATTGTTCCGCCGCTTGCTGGGAGACGGCCCCACCCCCCAGGGTCTATCTTCCTGTGGCTTTGGATTCACTTCTCCGCCGGTCCTATCTTTCAGAAAGTGGTTGTTTTACTGTTTCCAGAATTGCTGTTCTTCTTCTCTTCGATCTGCCGATGGATTTTCAGGTGTTTGCAATCTTTAGATAAGTTATCTAGCTGATCTCCAGTTAGCTGAAGTAGTCTCAGCCTGCTACTTCTCCACCAACTTGACTCCTCCCCTTTGTCTCTCTCTCCTTTTTCTTTTTTTTTTTTTTACTTTTCTCTCTCATTTAGGTGGGGAATCCTGGTTGCATTCCAGGGTGCACCTTGACGATACCATGATCAATATATCAAGCTATATCCCTTCAGTCATCTCCCACCAAAATGACTAGGAGGAGAAATGCCCAACAAAAAAAAAAATACATAGGATGAGCCTTCTGCAACACAGATAATGGCTATCAACATAGATAATATGTCAGAAAGAATATTCAGGCCCACAGTTATCCAGGCAATAGCTAGGTTGGAGAAAGCCATGGATGACCAAATGAAATTGATTAAGGCCTAAAGGAAAGCAAACAGGGATGATGTTCACAATGCTCTCAACGAGTTTCAATCTAATCTAAATTCTCACAAAACTAGGGTAACTGAGACAGAAGATAGAATTAATGATTGGAGGATAAACAGAGAGAAAGGATCAGGAGGAAGCCTGGAACAAACTGCGTAGAAGCCACTAAAACAGAATCAGGAAAATAAATGATGCCATGAAACATTCCAAAATCAGAATTATTGGAATCCCTGAAGGGCAGGAGAAGGAAAGAAGCCAGAAGATGTAGAGAAACAAGTTCTTCATGAAAATGTTTCCAATCTCGGGAATGGATCCAGCGTTCATGTATTAGAGGCAGAAAAGACTCCACCCATGATTATAGATTCCAAAACTAAAACAAAAAAACAAACAAAAAAAAACAGGCAAATTGAGGAATCAAAATTGTAGTTACAATCTCTTGAAAGCCACTAGGATGAAGAGGCTCCTTACTTACTGAGGAAAGCCCATCAGAATAGCATCGGACCTGTCCACAGAGACCTGGCAATCCAGATAGGGAAGGCAAGATATATTCTGGACACTAAATGAAAAGAAAATGCAGCCAAGAATACTTTATCCAGCAAGACTGACATTCAAAATGGATGGAGAGATGAAGAGTTTCCATGACCCACAAGGCTTAATAGACTATGCAACCACCAAGCCGACACTGCAGGAAATATTAAAGGGGGTTCTTAAAAGAGGAAAAATCGTAAGAATAGCATTGATCAGAAATATAGAGCCAATATACAGAAAGAAAGACTTCAAAGGTAACATGATGTCAATAAAAACATATCTGTCAATAATAACTTTCAATGTGAATGGCCTAAATGCCCCCATAAAACAACAGAGGGTTTCTGATTAGATAAAAAGACAGGACCCAGCCGGCCATATGTTGTCTACAAGACACTCATTTTGAACTAAAAGATGCATCCAGACTTAAAGTGAAGGGATGGAGAAGCATCTTTCATGTCAATGGGCCTTAAAAGAAGGCCAGGGTAGCGATTCTCATATCAGATAAATTAGATTTTAAAGACTGTAGTCAGAGATACAGAAGGACACCACATAATGCTTAAAGGGAATATCCATCAAGATGACCTAACAAATGTAAATATCCATGTCCCCAATATGGGAGCAGCCAATTACATAAGAAAACTGTTAGTCAAGATAAAGACTCATATTGCTATGACTATGTAGGATATCTTAACACGCCTCTCTGA
Organism: Mustela nivalis; assembly: GCF_964662115.1. NCBI lineage: Eukaryota > Metazoa > Chordata > Mammalia > Carnivora > Mustelidae > Mustela > Mustela nivalis. The sequence goes on from NC_139041.1 coordinate 25,961,144, forward strand.
GAAATAGATCATCCAAGCAGAAAATCAATAAAGAAAGAGCAGCATTGAATGACACTTTGGACCACATGGACCTTATGGAGATATACAGTATATTCCACCCTATAAAAACAGAACACTCATTCTTCTCAAACGCACTTGGAACCTTCTCATGAATAGACCACATACTGGGTCAC